>NC_044031.1:738635081-738950014 GCF_901765095.1 Microcaecilia unicolor | reverse complement strand
TTTAGGTATGATCATGTAGATTTAGTGGTATTTCTGGTTGGCAGGTCAATAAGGTCTGTCACATATCCAGGTGCCTCGCCGTAAATGATTGAATGAAGGCTAACATTTTAAGTCACTGTCAACATAATACACAAAGTTTATTTTGTGTGTGGTAACCGCTGCCAGCTTCCGGTACTCAGGCCGATACATTCACACCAATTACCAAACATACTACATATATATGTAGTATCACATCATACGTTATGCCAGTGGTTCCCAAACCTGGTCCTGGAGGCAGCCCAGCCAGTCAGGTTTTCAGGATATCCACAATGAATATTCATGAGAGAGATTTGCATGCACTGCCTCCACTGCATGCAAATCTTTCTCATGAATATTTATTGTGGACATCCCGAAAACCTGACTGGCTGGGCTGCCTCCAGTATGAGGTTTGGGAACCACTACATTATGCTACGAGTTTATCTTGTTGGGCAGACTGGATGGGCTTTATCTGCCGTCATCTACTATGTTAACTACGTTTTCCCCTTGTTTTTATAAGCTTAATTATTCTATCAATAGTTCTTTTGAATGTCATTTCACTTTCCCACAGGGATTGTTCTTATGTGATGATTATTTCAATAGCTGCATCCCTGTTGCTTTCTCCCTCTCTTTTGGGAGCAGGCTTGAATACAGCCAGGGAAAGAAATTCTCACATATAGTAACATGAACATGCTATCATTCCACCGAGAAAAAGAAGCAGAGGGAAGGGTAGCTGAGTGGCCAGGGTCACATTTCTTTAACACCTACCCCGATCTCTGAAACCTATTTCCAGCGAAGCTTAGAATATTGAAAGACCTCTCCATAGCAAATGTGTGTCTGGCTGGATCCTTATGAAGTACATGTGTGCAGGGCTGGCCTTCTTTCACTATTTCAGCCAAATATGTTTGCAAGCAGTGACATCCTGTGGCTGAAAACAACATACTAGGCCAGATTTAAGTTTCAGGAAAAGACCGGAGAATAAAGTGCGCTTTCACAGTTTATTTAAAAAATTTTTTTTTACATAAGTACATAAGCACTGCCATACTGGGAAAAGACCAAGGGTCCATCAAGCCCAGCATCCTGTCTCCGACAGCGGCCAATCCAGGCTTCAAGAACCCAGCAAAGTATATATTTATTGAATTTTACTAGTAAAAAAAGGCCCGTTTCTGAGACCAATGAAACAGGAGCTAGCAAGGTTTTCAGCGGAGTGTGTATGTTTGAGAGAGTGTGTGTGAGAGTGACTGTGTGAGAGAGAGAGACGGAGTGAATGTGCGAGTGTGGGTGTGTGTGACATAGTTTGAGGCTGTCTGTGTGAGAGTGTGTGTGTGAGAGTGAGAGTGTGTGTGTGAGAAAGAATGAGAGTGTGCGGCTGGGGCCCCCCCTCCGTCAAGGTGTTTTGGAAAAGAAGCAGGAGATCCCAAGGCGTCACGTTGTGATGCGAGGGCGGGGCAGACACTCATGGAGAAAAAGCGATCTACACCATGACACATTTAGAATGTTGGGAAACTTGAGGCTTCATTAGAATGTTGGAGGTGCGTTTTATATAGAGAGATAAGTATAGAAATTACAAGTGTAAGAAGACAACCATACTATAATATTGATCTAGAAATGGAAGTTCACATGGGTATGTATAGAAAAAATGACAGAAATAATCAATAAATATAACAAGATACGGAATTAGGCCAAGAATTGAATCATTTATGAAGACTGAAAGGTATCCAGTTTTTTCCAAATGATTTTTGTTGATGAGGGATTTAGCAGTCAAAATCTTTTCATATTTCCTATACAGTAGAATCCAATTCCACCATTTGTGAATGGATATGCGGGTGTTGCTTTTCCAATGTGCTATCACAAGTTTTGGGGTCACAGAAATAAAGAAGTTGAAAAGTCCTTGGTCATCATCAGATAAAGAATGAGTCAAAGCAGATGATTTCCATATAATATATTTGGGGAACAGAGGTGCATTAAAATGTAGAATGACAAGAGTTTTTACATAAGTACATAAGTATTGCCATGTTGGGAAAGACCAAAGGTCCATCAAGCCCAGCATCCTGTTTTCAACAGTGGCCAATCCAGGTCACAAATACCTGGCAAGATCCCAAAAGAGTACAAAACATTTTATACTGCTTATCCCAGAAATAGTGGATTTTCCCCAAGTCCATTTAATAATGGTCTATGGACTTTTCCTTTAGGAAGCAGTCCAAACCTTTTTTAAACTCCGCTAAGCTAACCGCCTTTACCACATTCTCTGGCAATGAATTCCAGAGTTTAATTACACGTTGAGTGAAGAAAAATTTCTCCGATTTGTTTTAAATTTACTACATTGTAGTTTCATCCCATGCCCCCTAGTCCTAGTATTTTTGGAAAGCGTGAACAGACGCTTCACATCTACCCGTTCAACTCCACTCATTATTTTATAGACCTCTATCATATCTCCCCTCAGCCGCCTTTTCTGCAAGCTGAAGAGTCCTAGCCGCTTTAGCCTTTCCTCATAGGGAAGTCATCCCATCCCCTTTATCATTTTCGTCGCCCTTCTCTGCGGCGACCAGAATTGAACACAATGTTCAAGGTGCAGTCGCACCATGGAGCGATACAAATGCATTATAACATCCTCATTTTTGTTTTCTATTCCTTTCCTAATAATATCTAACATTCTATTTGCTTTCTTAGCCGCAGTAGCACACTGAGCAGGACGTCAGACTCAGAAACAGAACGAAGCCTTGCGAACTGCAAGGCTTCGTTCTGTTTCTGTGAGTCTGACGTCCTGCACGTACAATGTGCAGGACATCAGACTTAGAAACAGAACGAAGGAAGAAGAGGATCTCGGCTGGCGGGGGTTGGGGTCCCCCGCCAGCAAAGGTAGGCGACGGCGGGTTGGCGGTGGGAGGGGGGGTCGAGAGGGTCATCAGCAGGGGGGTCCAGGGCCAAATCTACGGGGGCCCAGGCCACCGTGGCCCCACGTAGCTACGCCCCTGCGCCGCACACTGAGCAGAAGATTTCAGTGTATTATCTACAATGATACCCAGATCTTTTTCCTGATTGCTGACCCCCCCCCCCCCCCCCCCCAAGGTGAACCCTAGCATCAGGTAACTGTGATTCGGATTATTCTTTCCAATGTGCATCACCTTCACCGCTGCAGTAAAGGGGGTCTCAGAGCAGGTGAAAAACACACGCTGACACCAGCAGCAGCTTGGTAAAAGGGACTCTTAATTTCTGTGGATTTAAATTTAAATCAATTACAAAAATGTGCTCCAGATAACATTTTTTTCTTTTCTCCTTCAATTTATTACAAACAAATCCCCCCTCTTATACACATACATTCACTGTTTACAAAATAAGCTCCACAAAAATTAACACCCAGCCCGTCACTTATCTCTTTTCAGTATTTTCCCCTCATTCTTATCCCGTGCTGATAGTTCATATGTATTACCCGGCCATCTAGCCCAAATTTCAGATCCGCAAAAGTTTATTCTTCAACAATGTTCTTAGAATCCTCAAGCCTGCACCAATCCATGCTTGATTCTGTATACAGTCAAAATCTTTTTTTGAACCAACTTGCTATTCCCAGGAATTCCTTGCTTCTTTATTGACGTCCCACATGAACTTCAACAACACTTTAAAGCAGCATTCACTGCACTCCTGGTTCTCAAACCTTTATTGCTACTGAGTGGAGTGGAGGAGTGGCCTAGTGGTTAGGGTGGTGGACTTTGGTCCTGAGGAACTGAGTTCGATTTCCACTTCAGGCACAGGCAGCTCCTTGTGACTCTGGGCAAGTCACTTAACCCTCCTTTGCCCCATGTAAGCTGCATTGAGCCTGTCATGAGCGAGAAAGCGCAGGGTACAAATGTAACAAAAGTAAAATAGATACTATTGGAGATTCTACATGGAATGTTGCTACTATTGGAGATTCTACATGGAATGTTGCTATTCCACTAGCAACATTCCATGTAGAAGCCTGCGTGGCCACATTGGTGATCTGCAAGGGCCGACTTCTACATGGAATGTTGCTAGTGGAATGGAGGAGTGGCCTAGTGGTTAGGGTGGTGGACTTTGGTGCTGAGGAACTGAGTTCAAGTCCCACTTCAGGACAGGCAGCTCCTTGTGACTCTGGGCAAGTCACTTAACCCTCCATTGCCCCACCTAAGCCACATTGAGCCTGCCATGAGTGGGAAAGCACAGGGTACAAATGTAATTAAAAAAAAAAAAAAAAAACTTGTTCCTTTATGACAATGGGTCTGAATGCCCTCCATGTTACAGCTCATCCATTGCAGAAACCCCAAGCAACTTCAGAAGAGCTTTATTCACAACAGTTCGACATTCACAAATCACCACTCGCTCTCTTCCACGTTCCTCAAAGCTGGCCAGAAATGGAGTTATCATTTCAAATGGCAATGGCAAGAGGTTCAATGGCAATATTAAAGAGGAGGAGTGATAGATGGAAGCCTTGCCTTGAGCGCGTTGAGATGGAGAAGGCATCCAACAGGGAGTCGTTTACATATATTCGAGACTATAATATTTGAATCATGTTTATAAATGGAGACCCAAAACCAAACCAGTGTAATGTGCGAAATAAGTATTGCCATTCTACCCTCTCGAACGCCTTCTCTGCATCTAATGAGAGGGTAATTAAGTCTTTCAGGTGGAATTTAGAGAGTTAAAAAATGTTGCAGAATAGTTTTCCGTTATCAGTGGTAGATCTTTTGGGCATGAAACCGTTCTGGTCATGGTTCCTAATGGAGGCAAATATAGAAATTAGCTGTGAAGCTATAATTTTTTGCATAGATTTTACTATCGAGGTTAATTAGTGATATTGGTCTATAATTGGAGACGTAACAAAGATCTCTTTCTGGTTTAGAGAGGACTATGATTTGGGCTTCTGTAAAAGTACCTTGGACGATTTGAATTGAAATAAGTTTGGTGTACAATGTATGAAGGAGAGGTGAAATATTAGTAGAGAAGCATTTATAGTATTCAGTGTTAAAACTATCTGGGCCTGAAGCCTTGTTCAGTAGTAAGCAGTGAATTGCAGTTTGGATTTCTCTAATGGATATGGGAGTCTCAAGTAGAGCATTTTGGGATGAGGAAATTTTCGGACAAGTTAATTTCCACAAAAATTACCTACGTCAGAGATAGTAGCAGTTGATTCAGAGGAGTATAGTGTTTGATAAAATAGTTGAAAGTGAGATAAGATTTCCATGTCTTTGACGATTGGAGTTATTATAGTTTTGGGATTTTAATGAGACAACTCTTGCTTTGAGCCTCTTACCTTTCAGGTAGTTAGTCAAGGTGCATCCAGATTTATTCTGTTCAGTGTAGTAATGGGAGCCAATACTGACTAACTCCTGAGAAGCTAGATTACTAAAAATATTATTATATTTGAACTGTAGTTTAGTTAAAGAGAGGAAAATAGGGTGTGATGATGTTTTAACTAGAAGAATGGTCTAAGGTTTGCCAATTAAAATTCAATGCGAAGAAATGCAAAGTGATACACATAGGGAATTGAAATCCACGGGAGACGTATGTGTTAGGCGGTGAGAGTCTGATAGGTACGGACGGGGAGAGGGATCTTGGGGTGATAGTATCTGAGGGTTTGAAGGCGACGAAACAGTGTGACAAGGTGGTGGCCATAGCTAGAAGGTTGTTAGGCTGTATAGAGAGAGGTGTGACCAGCAGAAGAAAGGGGGTGTTGATGCCCCTGTATAAGTCGTTGGTGAGGCCCCACCTGGAGTATTGTGTTCAGCTTTGGAGGCCGTATCTTGCTAAGGATGTAAAAAGAATTGAAGCGGTGCAAAGAAAAGCTACGAGAATGGTATGGGATTTGCGTTACAAGACGTATGAGGAGAGATTTGCGGACCTGAACATGTATACTGTGGAGGAAAGGAGAAACAGGGGTGATATGATACAGACATTCAAATATTTGAAAGGTATTAATCCGCAAACGAACTTTTTCCAGAGATGCGAAGGCGGTAGAACGAGAGGACATGAAATGAGATTGAAGGGGGGCAGACTCAAGAAAAATGTCAGAAAGTATTTTTTCACGGAGAGAGTAGTGGATGCTTGGAATGCCCTCCCGCGGGAGGTGGTGGAGATGAAAACAGTAACAGAATTCAAACATGTATGGGATAAACATAAAGGAATCCTGTTCAGAAGGAAGGGATCCTCAGGAGCTTAGCCGAGATTGGGTGGCAGAGCCGGTGGTGGGAGGTGGGGCTGGTGGTTGGGAGGCAGGGATAGTGCTGGGCAGACTTATACGGTCTGTGCCAGAGCCGCTGGTGGGAGGCGGGGCTGGTGGTTTGGGGGGGCGGGGATAGTGCTGGGCAGACTTATACGGTCTGTGCCCTGAAAAAGACAGGTACAAATCAAGGTAAGGTATACACAAAAAGTGGCACATATGAGTTTATGTTATTGGACAGACTGGATGGACCATGCAGGTCTTTTTCTGCTGTCATCTACTAAGTTACTATGTTACTATCGTTACCCACATTTTAAAATTCTGCCTTGGGATGGTGTATGTCCGAGGTCTCCAACGTCAGCTGTTGCCCAGTCAGGCTGTCAGGATTTCTGCTATGAATATGCATGAGATCTATTTAAATATAGTGCTTCAATTGTATGCAAATAGATCTCATGCATATTCATTGGGGAAATCCTAAAAACCTGACTAGGCGAGGGCTGACATTGGAGACCCCTGGTGTATGTACTATATCTAGAATTGCATCTTAGTAAGGTGACTCATTGAATATTTGAACCTTAAGCTTGAAAGATAATGATAAAACAAGTGTTAAATAACCCTGGTAGAACATCAGTTGCAAGACTCAATCTGGTGGCCCTTGGTAGGGATAGCAGATGGCTCTGAATCACATACAGGTTGGATCAGTCCCTTGGACTGTTTTATAATAATATACTGGCTGAAGATCCTAGAGAGGCACCTTACTACATTGAGGTGGTGTCAGTTAAGTACTGGGGTTTTAATTTTTATTTACTGAAATTTATATAAAAGTAAAAATTTAAAATTTAATAAAAGTAAAAATTAAAAGGCTTAATCCAGCTTAGGAGGCAAGTGATTAACATGTATGAAGTGCTGCAGATCTGGAATAGCTTTGCGCTATAGGAGATCACATAGCCGACTTGATTTGCTTTATGATGCCTCCTAGTTGGATTTCCCTTATTAAATTTTGTTGGGCTGTATTGTTCATATAGCCTCATGTTTCTCATCACTTTTGTTCGGTTTTGCTACTTCTTTTGGTTTGTTTCAACACTTAGGCTCCTGCCAATTCAGGGTTATGCTAGTGTTCTGTAATGGGACCAAGTGCCTAAGTTCCATCATACAATAGGCTCCTACTGCCCGCCCTTGGAGTGCCAAAATGACGTTCAAGAATTGCCCAGTTCTAGAAATGTCTCCATAGTATACGTGGAGGGGAATAATCGAACGCGAACGCCCATCTCCATAGGCGTCTATCTCAGAGAACGGGTACGTGAAGAGGTGGGACAAACTGTATTTTCGAAAAAAATGGGCGTCCATCTTTTTCCCGATAATACGGTTTATGCCAGCCAAATGCATCGGATTTGTGCGGATTTGAGCTGGGCGGTATCGTTTTTCAGCGATAATGGAAACCGAAGACGCCCAGCTCAAAAACAAACAAATCCAAGGCATTGGGTCGTGGGAGGGGCCAGGATTTGTAGTGCACTGGTCCCCCTCACAAGCCAGGACACCAACCAGGCACCCTAAGGGGCACTTGTAACAATAAAAAAAAAAAGTTAACTACCTCTGAAGTCCATAGCTCCCTTCCCTTGGGTGCTGAGCCCCCCAATTCCCCCCAAAAACCCACTCCCCACAACTCTACACCATTACCATAGCACTTATGGCTGAAGGGGGGCACCTAGATGTGGGTACAGTGGGTTTTGGGGGCATTTGGAGGGCTCCCGTTGACCACCACAAGTGTAACAGGTGGGGGTGGGGGTGGGCCTGGGTCCACCTGCCTGAAGTCCACTGCACCAGCTAACAACTGCTCCAGGGACCTGCATACTGCTGTCAGGGAACTGGGTATGACATTTGAGACTGGCATACAAGCTGGAAAAAAAAAGTGTTTAAAATTGGTTTTTTTTTTGGTGGGAGGGGGTTAGTGATCACTGGGGGAGTCAGGGGTGGTCATCCCCGATTCCCTCCGGTGGTCATCTGGTCATTTAGGGCACTTTTTTGGGACTTCTTCGTGAAAAAAAAGGGTCCAAAAAAAGTGACCCAAATTCACGCTAAAAACACCTTTCTTTTTTCGATTATCAGCCGAGGACGCCCATCTCTCCTCGGCCGATAAACACGCCCCAGTCCCGCCTTCACCATGCCTCTGGCATGCCCCCTATCAACTTTGGCCGTTTCTGCAACAGATTGCAGTTGAAGACGCCCCAAATCGGCTTTCGATTATACCGATTTGGGCGCCCATGGGAGAAAGACGCCCATCTCACGATTTGGGTCGAAATATGGGCGTCTTTCTCTTTTGAAAATAAGGCGGTTAGTTTCACTGCGTGAATGACTCTTGAGCACTTTTTTTGGTGGCTTTATGTGGTTCTATTTTGATGTATGAAGACATTTACTTTGAGTATTAATTATTCATAATTAAGTGCCAGGTAGACTTTATGGTTTTGTTTTGCTTGGATGATTTTATAGAATAAATTGTTTGTCCTTTTTCTCCTTTGGTTCTCACTCCTGAATGGTGCATATGAACGTCTAGTTCTGGGTTCTGTGAAGAGAAAATAATTATATACCCGTAGATTCCATGGAGCAAGATTAGGACAGGATCATCCTAAATCTGGTGCCAGGGAGACATCTGGTGATGCGACTTTTAGGGGCCCTTTTACAAAGGCCCGCTGAAAATGGCCTGCAATAGTGTAAACACGTGTTTTGGGCATGCGCAGAATCATTTTTTCAGCGCACCTGTAAAAAATGCCTTTTTAAAATTTTTGCCAAAAATGGACACGCAGCAAAATGAAATCTGCCGCATATCCATTTTGCGTCTGAGACCTCTCCGCCAGCCATTGACCTAGTGGTAAAGTCTCCCGCGGTAACCGGGCGGTAATGACCTACGCGCATCAAATGCCACTTGGCGCGCATCCGAAAAGTTTTGGGGGGGGGGGGATATGAATACCGGACGCACACCAAAAATGAAATTAACGCCGCAAGGTAGTCGGTAGTCAGGCGGTAACTCCATTTTGGCACGCATTGGGCCCGCGTAGACATTTACGCGGTTAGTAAAAGGGCCCATCAGTGAATATTTGAATTAGTGCTACTCACCTCTCAGCTCCAATTCTACTATCCCACTCTCATCTTCCAGTCCATCAATCACTTCACACTTATATTTCCCATAATCCTCCAGCTTCAGGTCAGTGATCACCAATGAGGCCTCCCGTGCCATAGTTTGCCGCAGGTGCACACGGCCCCGGAACTCTCCGAAGCTGCGATACCTCGGCCCAATGGCCACCAGTACATCTCTCTCCTTTGTGTTATCCTTATGCAGCTTGGACCACTTGATTCGAATCCTTCGGGTGGAATACAACTCTGGTACATAGTAGTAGAGGCAGGGAAGTGTCACGTTGCCCCCGCGGTAGGCAAAGAGAGCATCTTCTGGAGTGTTCACCACAAGTTTCACGCCATTAAAATGAACTGGAAAAGAAAGAACGATGAGGATTGGGTAGAGATAAATGATGAAGGCCGTAACGGAAAACATTTGACCGTTTTGAAAAGAGACAAATGGTTAAGGGGCCTTTTTACTAAAGCTTAGTGTGACCTAATGGAATTAGGGCACCCTGAGGGGTCCTTTTACGAAGCTGTGGCAAAAGGGGGCCTGTGCTGGCATCGGCATGTGTTTTTGACGCGTGCCGAGGCCCCCTTTTACCTAAGTAGCTAAAAGGCAGGGTTTTTATTTTTAAAGAAACGGACATGTGGCAAGTGAAGCACTTGCCAGGCGCCCATTTCGGGTGGAAGCACTTACCACCACCCATTGAGGTGGTGGTAAGGGCTCCCGCGCTACCCCAGCGGTAACCGGGCAGCGCGTGGCACTGCCCGATTAGCACCGGGTACACACCGGTGCTACAAATATAAAAATATTTTTGTAGAGTCAGAAATGGCACGCACTGGGGGTGAGAACTACTGCTGGGCTGCTGCGGTAGCCTGGCGGTACTTCCCTTTGGGCTTCCCGTGTTGGGCTTACCTCAGCTTTGTAAAAGGGTCCCTAAATGCTAAGAAGCCAATAGGAGTAAAATAGACTTTCTTAGCATTTAGTGTGTGTTAATTCTGGTAGGGACCCTTTTACTAAGACGTGTAGGCGCCTATGAGCGTCCGACACGCATCAGTTCGGAACTACAGCCCAGCTACCACGAGCCCGAGGAGGTCATTCCATTTTTTTACGTGTGTCCAATACGCGCAGCAGAAAATATTTTTTTTATTTTCTAACGCGTGGCGATTACCGCCCGGTTAACGCGTGAGACCTTACCGTTAAGTCAGTGGGTGGCGGTAAGGTCTCAGACCCAAAATGGACACGCATCAATTTTTGTCACACGTCCGTTTTTAGCCAAATATAAAGGCCTTTTTTGCAGGTGCACTGAAAAATGGACCTGCGCGCATCCAATACATGCGCCTACAACAGTGCAGGCCATTTTTTCAGCGCGCCTTAGTAAAAGGACCCCTTAGTGTTCCAACTAAGCTTTAGTAAAAGACCCCTAAATGTTATTTACCTAATTGGAAAAGGATTGGTCTGCTTTGATGGTTTCTTATTAAGGACAAAGACTGGCCATTAGAGGGAGAAGAACACAGTCAGAGCATTAATTATTCTTATTGCACCGAAATGCAACTAATCAGATCAGAAGCCATGGATCTGCACAAAGTCTGAACAATTTGGATTGACTTTATGCAACTTCTGAACAGTGGCATACCCAGGCCCATCCACTTTGAGTTCAGACCCACCCAATAGCAGCACATCTCTAATGTTGCCAGGGCCACCGAGAGACTGGGCCGGACCCGGGACAAGGCCGCCCCCGGGGCCCCCCCTCCATCCGAGGTCGCCGGGCCCCCCCTCCACCCGCTACCTGGCCAGGCCCTGTGCACTAACCTTGCGCCTCCCTCACCTTCGCAGCAAGCAGCGGCAGACCTCTCCTTCTTTCCGTGCCCCGCCCTCGCGGACATTACGTCAGGTGAGGGCGGGACCCAGGAGGAAGGAGTGGCCTGCCTCTGCTTGCTATGAAGGTGAGGGAGACACGTTAAAATCAGTTCCAGGAGCGATGGCGTTTAAACTCAGTTCCAGGAGCGAGGGCGGGCCAGACTGCAGCGGCGCCAGGGCCCCCCCCCCCCCGGAGGCCCGGGCCCAAGGACTTTTGTTCCCCCTGTCCCCCCCTCTCGGCGGCCCTGAATGTGGCTGGCAGGGATTCCCAAGCTCCACCAGCCGAAAACTCCCAACTGTCCCTCCTGCATACCTTTTAAATATCAGATCTTTGCCTGCTACAAGCAGTGACTGATACATACTGTTCGCACCAGCCCTGCAGCCTTCCCTCTGATGTATTCCTGCTTATGCAGAAACAGGAAGTTGCATCAGAGGGAAGGCTGTGGGGCCAACATGAGCACTGTGTAGTAGTTGCTGCTCTTTGCCAATGAAAATCTGCTATTTAAAAGGTATGCGGGGGAGGGGAATGTTTGAGAGACCATATGGCATGCAGGCAAGAGAGAGAGAGAGCCCAAATTACTTGTGGGACAAGGCGGAGTTCTTCTGCCCACCCATCTTGGGCCCAGGCCCACCCAAAATTGGGTGTCTGGCTACGCCCCTGCTTCTGAATCCCAAGCCATTCATTGGGAAAACCTTTGTGCCACTCTGTCAGTTTTGCTTGGCACCCTTCAAAGGAACACTGCCTCATTTGGAAAGCTCCAGTGATATGAGTCATTCAAAATTGCACATACCTTCCCCGTTCCCGTTCCCAGTACCATTGCCAGGGTGGGTGTGGTCATAGTAGAAACCATTGAAGAAGGGGAGGCTGTGGCAGTTGCTGGCCAGCAACTGCAAGACCACCAAGACCAGAGGAGAATGCATAGTGTGCCAACAGTCTAAATGGAGTCACTAAACTGTACTGCAAAAAAACAAAAATCAGAAGAGGGATAAATTAGCAGCATATAAATGGCAATATCTGCAGGGTGAGGCACAGAAAAAAAAAAGTAACCCACTAGAGGTTTTTGCTGTTTTCTCTGCAACTGCTTGGAATTTCACCGTGAAATTTTACAGCTTTATTTTGCGTTACTATGTACGTTTATGTGCTCAGTGGAATGAGATTATCGTTAAATTCAGGGAAGTTACAGACTTTTTAATGTGGCCACGCAGGACGTCTCAAGCATTCAAAAATGTTTGCACTGTAAAACTACCATTATTTGGAAAAAAAAAAAAACAGGGTACCAGCTTACTGTTAATGACGACACAGTGACGTCAACGTTTTGTAAACAACAATATGAATTTGAACAGTTAGCATTCGATAATATGATAATTTACAGGCAATGTCTTTAAAAGCACTTCGGAACGGCAATCATGGGCAAGGTGTCGGCATGGTCTGGGGCAAAACGCCACAAGGACTGATCGACAAGGCTAAGAACGTCCCAAAGCGACTGAGGGCCTGTGTTTGAGCATTCACAGTCACTGCAAAACACTGACACATTGTTAATTGTATCGTTTGAATGACATTATTTTACTGTATTTTAGCTCAATCATTTTTAACGTGCAAAAATCACTAGGTAGCAACATTAAAATGTCAGTAATGTCAACATAGCTTAAGATAATTAAATGTTGTTTAATAGTAATAAGTAAGTATAATGACTAAATAAGTACATAAAATTTCCCACTGAAATTCAAAGCACTTGCTGAGAAAAATGCAAAAAACTGTAGGGGGGTTACTTTTTTTTTTTTTTTGCCTCATCCTTTATAGAACTGACAGGACAGGATTTTGTGTTTTCTCCAAAGAACTGCAAGAAGTAATAAATTCAGAGTAATCCATGTACCATATTTTTATGCATATAAGATGCCCATGCACATTACTCACACATGCATATAACGCACACATATTGCATGTCTATGTGAAAATAACCTAGTATTAATGTTCCCACACATATTTTTTTTGTTACATTTGTACCCCACGCTTTCCCACTCATGGCAGGCTCAATGCAGCTTACATGGGGCAATGGAGGGTTAAGTGACTTGCCCAGAGTCACAAGGAGCTGCCTGTGCCTGAAGTGGGAATCAAACTCAGTTCCTCAGGACCAAGGTCCATCACCCTAACCACTAGGCCACTCCTCCACTGTTGCTACTATTTGAGATTTTACATGGAATGTTGCTATTCCAATATTCCATGTAGAAGTCGGCCCTTGCAGATCACCAATGTGGCCGCGCAGGCTTCTGCGAGTCTGACGTCCTGCACATATGTGCAGGACGTCAGACTCACAGAAGCAGAAGCCTGCGCAGCCCTCTACATGGAATGTTGCTAGTGGAATAGCAACATTCCATGTAGAAATAGTAGCAACATTCCATGTAGAATCTCCAATAGTATCTATTTTATTTTTGTTACATTTGTACCCTGCACTTTCCCACTCATGGCAGGCTCAATGCAGGTTACATGGGGCAATGGAGGGTTAAGTGACTTGCCCAGAGTCACAAGGAGCTGCCTGTGCCTGAAGTGGGAATCAAACTCAGTTCCTCAGGATCAAAGTCCACCACCCTAACCACTAGGCCACTCCTCCACTGTTGCTACTATTAGAGATTCTACATGGAATGTTGCTATTCCACTAGCAACATTCCAGGTAGAAGGCTGCGCAGGCTTCTGTTTCTGTGAGTCTGACGTCCTGCACGTACCTTCTACCTGGAATGTTGCTAGTGGAATAGCAACATTCCATGTAGAATCTCCAATAGTATCTATTTTATTACATTAGTACCCCGCGCTTTCCCACTCATGGCAGGCTCATTGCGGCTTACATGGGGCAATGGAGGGTTAAGTGACTTGCCCAGAGTCACAAGGAGCTGCCTGTGCCTGAAGTGGGAATCAAACTCAGTTCCTCACTTCCCCAGGACCAAAGTCCACCACCCTAACCACTAGGCCACTCCTCCACTCGAGCATGCTATACCGATTTATTTTTCTAAGACACGCTAATGGCAAAGTTAACACATTTGTTTTTAAGAGCTTTTCTTTTTAGGTTCTTTCAGGCATTATTAATGCATGAAACCTGCAAAAAAAAAAAGACTTAAAAACAAATGTGTTAATTTTTCAATTAGTACATTTTAATAAAAATACACCAGTGTAACGCACCCATGCACACAGGCCTGGTTTTTATAAATGGTGCTCAAAAATGGTACTGGAAAAGATCAACACAAACCCCCGGAATTCTATATACCACTCCTGGAGATCTGTGCCAAAATCTAGGCTTATTCTAATAACAATGTGTGTAACTGAATAGGCTTAACAAGCTAATCAGCGTTGATAAAAGCACTTAGCAAGCAATAATGGTTAGAATTTATGCGCAGAACTCGCTAAACATATTCTGTAATGAACTGCGCCTAAATTTTAATGTGGGCAGTTCAAAGGGGGCATGGCTATGGCCGGGGAAATAGGCATTTCGTGGGCATTCCAAACTTTTACAAAATTTCTCTCAATGAATAGTTAAGCTCTGGAACTCTTTGCCGGAGGATGTGGTAACAGAGGTTAGCATATCTGGGTTTTAAAAAGGTTTGGACAAGTTCCTGAAGGAAAAGTCCATAGTCTGCTATTGAGACAGACATGGGAAGCAACTGCTTGCCCTAGGATTTGTAGCATGGAACGTTGCTACTCTTTGAGATTCTGCATGGAATCTTGTCACTCTTTAGGATTCCAGAATCTTGCTATTCTTTGGGGTTCTACATGGAATGTTGCCATGATTTGGGTTTCTGCCAGGTTCTTGTGACCTGGCTTGACTACTGTTTGGAAAACAGAGTTTATTTTATTTATTTATTTATTTATTTGTTACATTTGTATCCCACCTTTCCCACCTATGTGCAGGCTCAATGTGATTTACATAGTACCGTAATGGCGATCACCAATTCCGGTATGAACAAATACAAAGTGATGTTGTGGTAGAATAAAGATCATGTGTAACAGACATTTTAGGGAATTGTAGGGAGGAAGAATTATGTTAAGGATACTGGGCTAGATGGACCATTGGTCTGACCCAGTATGGCCACTCTTATGTAAGTTATAGAATATAGCGCAGTGCATGTAAATCTGCATGCAGAGATTTAGGCCACATTCTCGTTGGCCTAAATGGACACTTGTTGTTTTAGGCACTAGGATTTCCGTTTAAGCAAATTCTATATACTGCGCCTAAATCTAGGCACTGATTATAGAATACATTTAGGGGGAAATCTTTACCGTGTGGATTTTTTAGGCACCATATATAGAATCTGGCCCTAAGCGTGATCCTATAAGGGGCATGCACCTTTTACAGAACGGTGCTTAGTGCTGAGTCCTATACCCTAACTTTGAGTGCCAGACTTAACACCTGCTGAAATCTGGTTTAAATGCTGGCATTCAAGTTGGGCACGGAGACCCAGTGTTCTGTAACAATGGGCCAACTCTCTATGGTGAAGCTCCATAATATATGCTCAATCTCATTGATCTACCATCTAGAAATGCCATATTATCTGCACGGTCCTACCTCATTCTCCATTTTCCAACCTGCAGGAATGTTAAATACAAGACTATTTTTGCATCATCCTTCCCTTCCATCAGTCCGAAATATTGGAATGTCCTACCAAAACAACTTAAGGAGCTCGCCGACCACCAATTGTTCAAGAAGTCCTTAAAGACGTTCTTGTTCAGCAAGGCTTACTCCACTGGCAACTCCATTGCTTAACCTCTCCCACTTGCTGTCATTTCACCCCTGTCATTTACCCTGTGTCGTCCCCTGTTCCTACCCCTCCTGTCACTTTCTGTTTCTGGGCCGTCATTGTCTTGTTTTGTATCCACTTGATTTATTGTAAGTCACATTGCGCCTGCTCATGTGGGTAAATGTGGGGTAGAAATGTACTAAAATAAATAAATATGGTGGCTGAAAAACCACGTGCTTAGTGCTATTATATAAACTACGCCTAAAGTTAGGTGCACTTTATAGAATAAGCTCACGCGCCATTCTTGCAACTAAAAGTTAGGTTCACCCATTTAGACCACCTAAAACCAGGCCTAAATATCTGCACCTAACTTAGCCGCAGACTGGATGTATTCCATAACAGTGCACATAGTTTTCTTTTGGAATGCCCACGACCCGCCCATTCCATGCCCATGGCCACACCCTCTTTTCAGCTGTGCACATTAGAATTTACATGCACCAGAATGCGCCTAGAAAGTGGTGCATGTAAATTCCAATTACTGCTGCTAAGTACCAACTATCGGCACTGATTGGTTTGTTAATCAAGTTGTGTGCATAATTTGGCCACATGGCTAAATTAGTGAGCACAACTTAAGGCGCCGTATCTAGAATTCTGGGGAATGTGTGTAGCTTTTCAGATCACCCCTGACACACCTATGCACCTATGCCCCTTTTTAGTTCCACAATATGAGAATGGGCACCAAGTGCAGCCAGATGCATGCACAAATTCTTATTGGTGCCAATTACCATCAATAATTTTTTGTTACATTTGTACCCCGTGCTTTCCCACTCATGGCAGGATCAATGCGGCTTACATGGGGCAATGGAGGGTTAAGTGACTTGCCCAGAGTCACAAGGAGCTGCCTGTGCCGGGAATCGAACTCAGTTCCTCAGTTCCCCAGGACCAAAGTCCACCACCCTAACCACTAGGCCACTCCAAAAAATTCAGACGCCCGAACAGGGACTTGAACCCTGGACCCTCAGATTAAAAGTCTGATGCTCTACCGACTGAGCTATCCAGGCTCCTAATGGGTTGCTAGCAGACAATTATTGCTTACACATGGCTCGTTAGCAACTTACGTTGCCTGCAGATCTCGCAATCGTGCCCAAATCTGAGTAGAATCCATGAAAGAGCATGCAGGGAGCGCGTGTGGTTTGTAAAAATGCTTAAAACGCACGTGTTACATACGTGAAAATGCAGTATACATATCTACATGACAATTTTTATTTTTCTTGGTTTTTACTGTATATAATTTATTTTATATATAGCATTTATTGTGTTTAGTTTTTCTATTTGTTTTGTAAGCCGCTTTATGTCTGTTTGTCAGGCCACAGCATTATATCAAGTTTTATTAAATAAATAAATACGATTGCCAGCATGAAGACATCCACACGGTGGAGCCAGAGTACAAATCAAAAGCAGTAGACCGAGTGATAGTCTCAACAAGATTTGATCTCTTTCCTTTTTTTTTATTGCTTCCCTTTCATGATGAGGCAGGACATGCTCCACTACGACATTAAAAATTGAAGTCTATTACATGTAGATTGCAACAAGAATGTCTGGAGATCTGAATGGAAGCAGGGCTGTCTGAACAGCTGATAACATTTGCTTCTGCAGCTGCCTTTATGTAAAGCCATTCAGTTTTTTCTAGTCTTTGCAAGGATTGGGGGGGGGGGGGGGGGGGGGGGGGACAATTTGTAGGGAAGAAACTGTGGTCCCCAGCTGCACAGTTGCACTATTTTACAGTGGAGCCTAATCACTCAAGCTATTCTGTGCTGAGTTCCTCCAGACTGTATCTTTAATAAAACTGTGCAAGTATGTAGTAATTAGGTAGTGAGGACAGGAGCTCAGGTAAGAGTTCAGTTAATCCCATTCATAATCTGCCCTGGTTGAATTCTACCTAATCATGGTCTCACTTTAAGACACTCAGATAAGTTATTTGGATATTTTAAGGTGTATTTGCACTGCTGCCAGAATGTGTTTTTCCTAAACATAAATCCCTTCCTCTTCCATCTCCAAAATGTATGATCAGACATTGAGATTCACTGGATGGTCTCAAATCCCAAATTTAAAATATATAAATAGAGGTCTAAAGTCAACTGCATAAATCCTTTTGTATATCAAACATACTGTTTTAACTCAACCCCTCCCCCCTATTTGTGTTTTTTCCCTGAGTCCATTTTAATAATGGCTTGTGGACTTTTCTTTTAGAAAGCTATCCAAACCTTTTTTAAACCCCGCTAAGATAGCTGCTTTTACTGCATTCTCTGGCAACAAATTCCAGAGTTTAATTGCATGTTGAGTGAAGAAATATTTTAAATTTACTATTTTAAATTTACTATTTTGTAGCTTTCATTGCGTGCCCCCTAGTCCTAGTATTTTTGGAAAGAGTAAACAATTGATTCACGTGTACCCGTTCCTTTCCACTCATTATTTTATAGACCTCTATCATGCCACCGAATATCTGCTCTGACATTGCAGCACTCACCAGTTAGTGCAGGGGCCGCCTGAGGGGTGCAGTCTGGACAGAGCCAGGAGTTTTGCAAGCACTGGTACCCGCATAGATAACCAGGTTGAGCAGGACCACAAATAGCACTCCTACCTTTGCCCAGTTAGCTATTGAGGCAGACATGGGATGCAGCTGCTTGCCCTGGGATTTGTAGCATGGAATGTTGCTACTCTGAGATTCTGCATGGAATCTTGTCACGCTTTAGGATGCCAGAATCTTGCTATTCTTTGGGGTTCTACATGGAATGTTGCTACTTCTGCATGGAATCTTATTACTCTTTAGGATTCCAGAATCTTGCTATCCTTTTGGGGTTCTACATGGAATGTTGCCACGATTTGGATTTCTGCCAGGTACTTGTGACCTGGCTTGGCCACTGTTTGGAAAACAGGATACTGGGCCAGATGGACCACTGGTCTGACCCAGTATGGCTACTCTTATGTTATTATGTACTGAATATCAGCCATATCTGTATAACTTCCAGGTACTATGGCTAACCTGGATATTCACCCAAGGCTAATACTAGTGGAGGTGGTGATGGAGACAATGTCTGGTTAATCCCGCAAAGCATGTGGAAAAAAAAAAATCTTTAAGGCCAGATTTAAAACCAGTAAAATGGAAGATGAAGTGACAAGCCTTTATTGTAGAGAACATGTTTGTGAATGGGCAGAGACCTCCTGTGGGTTGAATGCTCTGTCTCTCCTGGGAGATGGTAATACCACACCTCAGGTGGCGACGGCGAGGGAGGGTTGGTGGCAGCGGCGGTGGGGGGGGGGGAGGCCAGGGCCCAATTCACAGGGGCCCATGCCCCCGTGGCCCCATGTAGCTATGCCCCTGGATTCAACTGGCCAGGAGAGGCTCCTGACCACTTAAAATCACTTGGGCAGCGCTAACCAGGTATTTAGTGGCACTTAACCAGTTAGTGCAGCTGAACATCAGTACTAACCGCCAAAATGGGCAATCCGGGAGTGAAGTCAGCACTTAGAATGTCACCTGGGGCACCCCCTCCTCTGAGTAAGGGATGCACGGAGCAAATGCATGGTTATAAGCTCCGCCAGTCCCATGCCCCCTATGATGTCAATTTCCTGGACTGGCAGAACCAACAGCCACATGCCTGCTCCACTGCTGCCTGCACCTAGGGCACACCAAGCAAGGGGGTGCACAGAGCAGGCACCCTTGGTACACTAGAGCTTAAGGGGCCAATTGATGTGCCAGGTCATTTCCAGGCATTGTTTAGTGGTTTAAAGTTAACTGGTAAGTCAATATTTATTTATTTAGATTTTGCTCACACCTTTGTCAGTAGTAGCTCTCAAGACAAATCCCTCCTTTCAGTACCCTTCTCCACCACCGCCAACTCCAGGCTCCGCCCTTTCTGCCTCGCCTCACCCCATGCTTGGAATAAACTCCCTGAGCCCATTCGCCAGGCCCCCTCCCTGCCCATCTTCAAATCCTTGCTCAAAGCCCACCTCTTCAATGTCGCCTTCGGCACCTAACCACCAAACCTTATTCAGGAAATCTAGACTGCCCCAACTTGACATTTCGTCCTTTAGATTGTAAGCTCCTTTGAGCAGGGACTGTCCTTTGTTAAACTGTACAGCGCTGCGTAACCCTAGTAGCGCTCTAGAAATGTTAAGTAGTAGTAGCTCAAGGTGAGTTACATTCAGGTACACTGGATATTTCTCTGTCCCAGGAGTGGCCTAGTGGTTAGGGTGGTGGACTTTGGTCCTGGAGAACTGAGGAACTGAGTTGGATTCCCACTTCAGGCACAGGCAGTTCCTTGTGACTCTGGGCAAGTCACTTAACCCTCCATTGCCCCATGTAAGCCACATTGAGCCTGCCATGAGTGGGAAAGCGTGGGGTACAAATGTAACAAAAAAAAAATCTAAGTTTGTTTCTGAGGCAATAGAGGGTTAAGTGACTTGCCCAAGATCACAAGGAGCAGCAGCAGGATTTAAACCGGCCACCTCTGGATTGCAAGACCAGTGCTCTATCCAGTAGGCCACTCCATTCCACTCCCCTCAAACCACCAGCTAAAGATATACCAACTATTTAAGTGGTCCAATGTGGCTGCTTATAACAATAGCAGGATATGTATTGAATATTCTGGGATACCTGGCTATATTGCACGCTATAGCTGATTATCTCCTAGGCACTAACCAGGAATATTTAGCAGGAAATAACCGGCTATTCCCCACTGAATATCGCCGTATAGCCTGTTAAGTGCCATTTAAAGAGCCAGGCTCCATTCCTGGCTGGTTAAATGGTTTTGACTATTGGGGGGGAGGGGTAACTGTCTAAGTAGCTTATTTTCAAAAGAGAAGGATGCCCATCTTCTGACACAAATCAGGAGATGAGCGTCCTTCTCTCAGGGTCGCCCAAATCGGCATAATCAAAAGCCGATTTTGGGCGTCCCCAACTGCTTCCCGTCATGGGGACGACCCAAGTTCCGGGGGTCGGAGGCGTAGTGAAGGCGGGACTGGGGCATGCCTAACAGAGGGGCGTCCTCAAGCGATAATGGAAAAAAGAAGAGCGTCCCTGATGAACACTTGGCCGATTTTACTTGGTCCTTATTTATTTATTTATTTATTGCGTTTGTATCCCACATTTTCCCACCTATTTGCAGGCTCAATGTGGCTTACATAGCACAACCAAGCCACAAAAATGTGCCCTAAATGGCCAGATGACCACTGGAGGGAATCGGGGATGACCTCCCCTGACTCCCCCAGTGGTCACTAACCACCTCCCACCCTGAAAAAAACAACTTTCAAAACTTTTGTCTTTTTTTTTTTTTTTTAGAGTATGGGTGAAGGACCTCCTTCACTATGCCTCCGGCCCTGCGACAGCAGTTGAGGACGTCCTTTGCTATTTATTTATTTATTTAGATTTTGCTCACACCTTTTTCAGTAGTAGCTCAAGGTGAGTTACATTCAAGTACACTGGATATTTCTATGCCTCCGTAGATGAGGATGTCCTTCGATATGCCTCCATCCATATGATGGCAATTGAAGATGTCCACTACTACTACTACTATTTAGCATTTCTATAGCGCTACAAGGCGTACGCAGCGCTGCACAAACATAGAAGAAAGACAGTCCCTGCTCAAAGAGCTATGTAATAAAAGTGAGCCAAGTATAGGACAATCAAGCCATTGTGACATCACTGATGAGGTTGGCTCTTATTGGTGGACTGAGGCATTATGACATCACAATATTAGCTCTGGTTACAAGAGACTACTACTACTACTTATCACTTCTATAGCGCTACAAGGCATACGCAGCGCTGCACAAACATAGAAGAAAGACAGTCCCTGCTCAAGGAGCTTACAATCTAATAGACAAAAAATAAATAAAGTAAGCAAATCAAATCAATTAATGTGAACGGGAAGGAAGAGAGGAGGGTAGGTGGAGGCGAGTGGTTACAAGTGTTTACGAGTCAAAAGCAATGTCAAAGAGGTGGGCTTTCAGTCTAGATTTAAAGGTGGCAAGGATGGGGCAAGACGTAGGGGCTCAGGAAGTTTATTCCAGGCGTAGGGTGCAGCGAGACAGAAGGTGCGAAGTCTGGAGTTGGCAGTAGTGGAGAAGGGAACAGATAAGAAGGATTTATCCATGGAGCGGAGTGCATGGGAAGGACGAGTGTGGAGAGATACTGGGGAGCAGCAGAGTGAGTACATTTATAGGTTAGTAGAAGTTTGAACAGGATGTGAAAATGGATAGGGAGCCAGTGAAGGGTCTTGAGGATGCTTGTGAGAAGGATGTTCATGCCTGGATGTTTCTGTGAGAAGGAGGTCCACACCTGCTATGCTTCTGACACCTGCTTGTTTTATTCAGATTTTGGATCACAAGTAGCAGCAGTGGGATTTGAACCAGCCACCTCTGGATTGCACAACCAGTGCTCTAACCACTAGGCCACTCCCCTGCTGCACACCATGCCCTTGAAATTTGGCCATTCCTGGGGGGGGGGGCAGTATGCAGGTCCCTGAGGGGGGGGGGGGGTATGTGTGTGTCAGTGGAGGCATAACGAGGGCGTGGACGTCCTTCTTCCAAACATTTTGGATGTCCTCAACTGCCCCCCCACCCCACAGGGATGGCCACATTTCAAGGGAGTGGTGCGGAGTGGAGGAGTGGCCTAGTGGTTAGAGCACTGGTCTTACAATCCAGAGGTGGCTGGTTTAAATCCCACTGTTGCTACCTGTGATCCAAAATCCAAATAAATAAAGGAGGTATTGGAAACATAGCAGGTATGGATGTCCTTCTCACAAACATCCACATTTTGGACATCTCAGAGGACATCCTCAACTGCCGTTGCAGGGACGGAGGCATAGAAATATCCAGTGTACCTGAATATAACTCACCTTGAGCTACTACTGAAAAAGGTGTGAGCAAAATCTAAATAAATAGCGAAGGACGTCCTCAACTGCCGTCGCAGAGGCATAGCGAAGGGCATCCTTCACCCATACTCTAAAAAAAAAGACAAAAGCTTTTAAAGTTGTTTTTTTTTTTTTCGGGGTGGGAGGTGGTCAGTGACCACTGCATGCCTTTTTCCATTCAGTTAGTGCATCAGTTAGTCCACTGCAGAGCCCCCTAGGGTGCCCAGTTGGTGTCCTGACATGTAAGGGGGACCAGTGCACTACAAATGCTGGCTCCTCCAACGACCAAATGACTTGGATTTGGTCATTTTTGAGATGGCCGTCCTCGGTTTCCATTATCACCGAAAACCGGGGATGACCATCTCTAAGGTCAACCTAAATGTTGAGATTTGGGCATCCCCGACCGTATTATCGAAACGAAAGATGGACACCCATCTTGTTTCGATAATACAGGTTTTCCCGCCCCTTCACAGGGACATCCTTAGAGATGGTCGCCCTTAGAGATGGTCATCCCCATTCGATTATGCCTCTCCACGTTAACCAGACAATTGGACCACATAAAACTCAATCCTGTCTTTATTCTGTTTTGCTTATGTGGTTCAGTGCTGACTATCATACTTAACCGGATAAGATATACCCAGCCACATATACCTGGATATTCAATACCAGTGGCCCAGATATGACTCAACATTGAATATACACCATTGCAAGTCCAAAAAAAAAAAAAAACCCTGACTGCTGACAGCTGAATATCTAAACCCTATTTTTCCAAATGAGCAAAAGTTGTATAATTGCATTTGGACAAGCCAAGCTCTGTTTTTCAGAGCTGTCCAGTGATCCACTTTTTGCAGAGATGCCTTAGGCCACACCTGGTTATTGGAGGCCACACTTCTAATGAATTTTTGGTACCAGCAGTGCCAATTTAAACTTTAAAAAAAACAGGCTACAAGGACCACAATTATTTATTTAGATTTTGCTCACACCTTTTTCAGTAGTAGTTGAAGGTGAGTTACATTCAGGTACTCTGGATATTTCTCTGTCCCAGGGGGGCTCACAATCTAAGTTTGTACCTGAGGCAATGGAGGGTTAAGTGACTTGCCCAAGATCACAAGGAGCAGCAGTGGGATTTGAACCAGCCACCTCTGGATTGCAAGACCATTGCGCTAACCACTAGGCCACTCCTCCACTCAGCAACATTCCATGTAGAATCACCAATAATAGCAACATTCCATGTAAAATGTCAAATAGTAGCATCAGAATCTCAATAGTAGCAACATTCCATGTAGAATCTCAACTGTTTATTTAGATTTTGCTCACACCTTTTTCAGTAGTAGCTCAAGGTGAGTTACATTCAGGTACTCTGGATATTTCTCTGTCCCAGGAGGGTTCATAATCTAAGCAGCAGCAGTGGGATTTGAACTGGCCACTTCTGCATTGCAAGACAGGTGCTTGAACCACTAGGCCACTCCTCCTCACCACAAACAACCTTCTCCAGCCTTGGTTTTATCCCATTCTGTGCACTGAAATGTAGCCCTACTTATCTTTTTGAAACCCAGAACAATAATTTCACACATTAGTGTTGACCTGGGTGATGTAGCAGCCCTATGTAAGTTCAAAAACCAAGGAATGATGCTATAAATAAAATATCTTGCCTTCAGCAGTTCGGTGTCTGCTGTATTTAAATAAAAGAATTGACCAGGTTTGGCACAACCCATACTGTAAGTTTGCTTTGCGTTTTTGTATTCTGCTGCTGCTCAGCCTACTACTAACGTCCAGCAGGGGGCAATCTCTACGCAGGTGTGCGCGCTTCTGCCCCTCTGCAGCAGAAGGAATTTGACATCTGTGCCCTTGTTTATATAAGGCTCACAATCGTCTTTGAAATTATCAGTCCAGGGAATGCTGCTGCTGGAGGCATATTCCCAGGGCAGCAGGCAAACTGCATTTTGCCTGGAGACTGAGCTTTTCTGGACAAAAAGTGCATGTCTTTAAAGCAAATTAAAATTCCAGCTCTCTTCCTTTCTCCAGGCTAGCAGCTCCCTCACCCCTCCCCGCATTCCAAATGGGAAATTTGAGGCATTTCTCTTCGTTTCCTGCAGATCGACCAGCTAAAGACCTTATCTACCATTCCTTTGTTGACCTCCTTGTTTCTCCCTAACTAAATGGATTATCATGGTAGACACACACAGAGTATTTTTTCATTTCCTGTTGGAGAATATTGAATTAAAGTCAATTCTAGCACCCACAGCTTTGAAAAGAAGAGGGAGAGCACTGGCCAAGCATGCAACATGTCTTAAGTCATGTGTATTGATCAAGGCAGACACAGCCCCCTGTCTGTGGAAAGCCCGGCAGACCAAATCGAAATTCCCATTCAGTCCTGAAAAATCAATATATCCCCAGACAGACAGTCTGCCTCGAGACCTAAACAAAAATCAGTGCGACCAAGACCACAGAACATGTGTGCAGGGAAACCCTGAAAGCAAAATAATCAAAGCAAGGCAGAGAGAGAGAGAGCAGAACACCCAGACAGCCCAAGGAAAGAATGTAGCAACATAGCACTAAAGGCGAAAGTCACGCCTGGAACTCTCGTGTGGAAACTGTGAACACACTTCCAGGTCATTCACTAGTGATCGGTGAAAGGCGAGAATAGAATGGTGCAGATTTTATTCATTTCCGTGTATCATTTGTCTTTTCAGTCAGCACAGCACCATGCAGAATAGTCCTAAAATACACAGCACCACATAAGGAACAGCAGTAAAAAGTAAACCCATCCATTTCTAAAGGATTTCTTAAGGTCCAAAGGGGAACAGGAAAGTAACCTCTATGAGAGTCCAAAGGAGCAGAGGATAAACTACTGAGTTCCACAGAGCGCATACGAAGGTTGCAAGTTTCCTAGCCTGCTCGGTCACCAATGTCTTAGGACGGACCTCGATAACCCGAGACACTCCCTGCTTAATATGGGCAAGGGCTCAGCTCGACCCCAACTAACCTGCTGCTTGTTTAAAAACTCTTTTCTTCCCACTGAGTCGTTTGCTTTTTAATATATCTGAATTAAATCAAGGCTGCTTATTAAAAGTTTTTCTTAAAAAAAAAAATAATAAAATAAAAATTAAGCATTGGGCTAAGAAATATAGACCATTCATTTCTCCATCTTAGAGTAAGGGTAGTCAACATCTCAACGTGAATTATAAGCTCATTTGCTTTGTCACCATGTCCTTACTCACTTAAGCAACTGGCCACAAAGAGTCGTTAGTAATCCATAATTAACTCCCGAGTTTATTTAAGAAAGAAAGAGTCTTGAATTTCTCTCACCTCCTGCTGATGGGAAAGTTGTCCCACTGCCCCTTCCTTGGAATCTCCTTGGGGCACTGCACCTCCCCTAGACCTTCTATCTGGACCTCTCCACAGCTCTCTAGGCTAGGACAATGCCTTTTGGGCTCCTGCCCTAATTACCTTTCAGGAGCAGAAAGGAAACTTTTTTTTCACAGCAGAGAAAGCTTAAGCCCACTGCTTCCAGCTCCAGCCTCTTAAAGGAAGCCAAACCCCCCCCCCCCTCCTTTTTTTTTAACTCTTTCGACTGTGGTGAGGGAACAGCTCTGCTCCACCTCCTCCTGGCAGAGGAATGAATGGAAAGGCTGGACAGAAGCAGACAGTCAGTATCTCCCCAAGATTGCATGTTTTCATGCAGGCATCAGCTTTCAAAATGAGCAGCAAAACCTCACACTGGGAGAGGCAGAGAGATGCAAAATACAGTACAGTCAATGGGACCGACCCTTTGTCGGATCATATGGAAAACAATGGTAACCCCTTTAAAAATGCACTCAAAACATGCTTTGTGCATAAAGAACAGACTTGAACTTCGAGGCATATTTTCAAAGCACTTTGGGAGGCTAAGTTCCATAGGTTTCTATGGAACTTTGGGAGGCTAAGTGCTTTGAAAATAAGCCTCATAGGGTATCTGTATTTAAAATTTAAAACTTCCCCAGTTGGAAAGGACTAAAATACAAACTAGCATATGCGTCTAGCTTCTCCTATATGAGCACACAGCTGTGGAATGCACTGCCAAGGGACCTGAAAATAACTCACAATCTAAACAATTTTGGTACATAAGTACATAAGTAATGCCATACTGGGAAAAGACCAAGGGTCCATCGAGCCCAGCATCTTGTCCACGACAGCAGCCAATCCAGGCCAAGGGCACCTGGCAAGCTTCCCAAACGTACAAACATCCTATACATGTTATTCCTGGGATTTTGGATTTTTCCAAGTCCGTTTAGTAGCGGTTTATGGACTTGTCCTTTAGGAAACCGTCCAACCCCTTTTTAAACTCTGCTAAGCTAACCGCCTTCACCACATTTTCCGGCAATGAATTCCAGAGTTTAATTACACGTTGGGTGAAGAAAAACTTTCTCCGATTTGTTTTAAATTTACTACACTGTAGTTTAATCGCATGCCCCCTAGTCCTAGTATTTTTGGAAAGCGTGAACAGACTATGTTAGGTCATCAATATCCTTTAGTTAACACCAATTGTTTCTTTTACTCTGGAACGACGATCCACTACGTTATCCACATATCTATTATATCATCCATGTTCTCTATGTAATATCAATTGTACCTTTTCACTCTGGAATGGCAAATGCCATGAAGGAACATTGTAAGCCACATTGAGCCTGCAAAAAGGTGGGAAAATGCGGGATACAAATGCAGCATATAAAATACAGTATTGTTTATTAACACTAATCAGCAGCATGTGAAGCCAGAAGATAGGAAGAGAAGCCGCATTCTTCTTAATGGCAGCACAATTTGATTTCTTTTTCTTCCATAGCTAATCAAAAAAAGTGTTAAGTTAGTCCAATAACAAATGTATCATCTTCTTTTATTTTATTTTATTTTCTTTTTTTATTACCTTTAAAAGTAGACTAACATGGGTATTACATGGCTTTACAACGGTGACAAGAAATGTTCTTTTTCATGCTTTGATTCAGTAATTCTATCGGAAGTCAAATACAACGAAGTGCAAGGCCAAGGAGAATGTCACTGAACCCGAGGATGAAATGAAGGAGACTACAACAGGAAAAGATACCTCTGGCTGTGGTTGCGACGTCACGCTTTTGCCGCAATGGCTCCGCCCCCGACGTAAGGACGTTGTACGCGAGGGCGTGACAGACAGACAGAGGCTTCACCACCATGAAGTTACGAACCCTTCACGGAAGTGGCAGAAGCTTGTGGCCTCAATGGAACGTTCAGGTAGAGAATTATGTCCGGAAGGGGCGTGACTGGGGGCGTGGCTGAGGGCGGGTGTATGAGTGACAGTGAGAGTGAGTGGTGCTGACAGGCAGCAACAGTACAGGGCTTCAGTGTTTCCCTGCCACACTGTGAGCTTCAGAATTGGAGGTGAGAATTATTAATATAGATATATATACACATATGAAAGATATCCTTACTACTACTACTACTATTTAGCATCTATATAGCGCTACAAAGCGCACGCTGCGCTGCACAAACATAGAAGAAAGACAGTCCCTGCTCAAAGAGCTTACAATCTAATAGACAAAAAAGAAATAAAGTAAGCAAATCAATTAATGTGTAGAGGAAGGGGAGAGGAGGGTAGGTAGAAGCGAGAGGTTATAAGTGGTTACAAGTCAAAAGCAATGTTAAAGCGGTGGGCTTTCAATCTAGATTTAAAGATGGTCAAGGATGGGGCAAGACGTAGGGGCTCAGGAAGTTTATTCCAGGCGTAGGGTGCAGCGAGACAATGATAGGCACACAAAATTATATGCATAAATTGTAATCCTAAGAATATAAAACGCATACATGGTTGAACATGTTTAAAATGAACCACATTAAAAAAAATTCACATAAATCACATGAGCAAAGAGCAACAAATACCATATGAGAACATATCCCACTGTACCTGGTGGAAGGAGGATAACCAGTGGGACACTGTCATACCGGGGTACAAATTATATCGTAGTGATAGGGTGGACCGGATTGGAGGAGGAGTAGCACTGTATATTAACGAGAGCCTTGAATCAAATAGATTGAAAATTCTGCAGGAAACAAAAGACCTCTTGGAATCATTGTGGTTCGAAATTCCAAGTGTTAAGGGGAAAAGGACGGTGATAGGGGTGTACTAACGTCCGCCCGACCAGGATGAGCAGACGGACACGGTCATATTAAAGGAAATTAGTGATGCTAATAAAGTAGGCAACGCAATAATAATGGGTGATTTAATTACCCCCATATAGACTGGGTTAATGTAACATCAGGACACGCTAGGGAGATAAACTTCCTTGATGAAATAAAGGACAGCTTTATGGAGCAACTGGTACAAGAGCCGACCAGAGAAGGAAAAATTCTAGACTTAGTCATTTGTGGAGCGCATGATCTGGTACGGGAGGTAACGGTCCGGGGGCCGCTTGACAACAGTGATCATAGCATGATCGCCTTTGAAATTTGCTTTCAAAACGGTAAACATAGAAAGTCAAATATGTTAGCATTTAACTTTAAAAAAGGAAGCTATGATAAAATGAGAAGAACGGTAAAAAAAAAACTTAGTGAATATAGACACCCAGACAGACATATCTAATTTAAAACTTAAAACTGATATGCTTATAAAGGTTAGGGGGATGATACACCGCAAGATTGAACAATTTGAAAACTATAATAGGCGTTTAAATTTACGCCTTTTGAATTTTCCAAGATCTTCAGAGTTCAATGCGAGTGAAATGTTTAAAAAATATTTAACGGAGGTTCTTCAATATTCTTCAGATCTAATTCCCCCAATTAGTAAGATCTATTACCTTCCTGATTTCAAGCAAGGAGAAAAGCTGAAAGAAGCAGTGGATTTACAATATTTAACGGATTTTCTTGAACAACCCAATATAACAGTTTTGGAAAGAAAAACTTTGCTGGTTTCGATGGTGTTTGAAGAGGACTTAAACTCTTTGTTGAAAATATTTTTTAGAAATTCTACAAAAATGTTTCTAGGGGATAGAATTTGGATCTATCCTGATGTGGTGAAAACCACTCAGGATAGACGTAAAGCTTTCCTTCTGCTTAGAGAAGAGACGCGAAGCCTGGGTGCTAGATTTCTTTTATCATACCCTTGTAAATGTCTCGTAAATTACTTAGATAAAAAATATGTTTTCTTTGAACCCGAGCAACTGAAAGAATTTTTAAAAATTAAAAAAGTTGCTAGATAGTTTTCTAAGAATTAAGAAAAGCTGGATTTAAGATAGTATAAGTGGTGTTCTCCAGGCCTTCTTTGATTTTTCCTTTTTTTTTTGTTATATTTAATCCACCATGGTTTCTTAACGCCCTCACTGTTTTTTTTTTTTTGATTAGGTGGTCTAAGAAAGAGTTATATTTTTTCCTTTAGTATTTCTTTACTGTTTCGCTCTGATTTACTTTAACAAGATGTAAATGCTTGTGTTTAAAATTGAAATGCAAATAAATAAAATAAAAAAAACTAAAAAAAAAAAACTTAGAGAAGCGACTGAGAGGGTTAGAAACCTACAACAGGCGTGGATGCTGTTCAAAAACACCGTCCTGGAGGCCCAGGCCAAACATATTCCACGTATCAGAAAAGGAGGACGGAAAACTAGAGGACAACCAGCATGGTTAAAAAATTAGGTAACAGTAACCTTTGCTGCTCTCCCCCCCCCCCCCCCCCCCTCTTCAAATCCCTCTCTTCCTTTCTACAATGGACAACAATGCTCTTTCTCATAATGGCATCAGCCTCAGGATGGCCAGCGTCCCAGTTTACAAAACAGCACTGGTGGGAAGAAGCAACTAGGAAAGAGTAAGAAGGCAGGGTAGGGAAAGTTGGAAGGCTCAGGGTCTGGCCACAAACCCAGGTAAACAACAGAAAAAAGAGCAGAGTATTCTTCTTATGTATCTGAGTTGTTGTTACTGCTGCTTATAAGTATTGCCCTACTGGGAAAGACCGTCAAGCCCAGCATCCTGTTTCCAACAGTGGCCAATCCAGGTCACAAGTACCTGGCAAGATCCAAAAACAGTACATTTTATGCTGCTTATCCCAGAAATAAGCAGTGGATTTTCCCCAAGTCTATTTTAATAATGGCTTATGGACTTTTCTTTTAGGAAGCTATCCAAACCTTTTTTTAAAACCCTGCTAAGCTAGCTGCTTTTACTACATTCTCTGGCAAGAGCTCATTTTTAGTGCTGTATTGATGACTATTTAACTTTTGTTTTGGTATTCCTTTTATGCATCTGAGCTGTTTTATGGGACTGATTTTTGTTTTGTTTTCTTTTTTTTTGGTCTTTAGTTTTGTTTACTTGATGAATTATCCATATATATTTTTAGCAGTAACCAGACAGGGAAAAAATTGAACTGTGCCTGCTGAGTATGTAGTTTTTCTTTTATTTGTATGAGATATGTTTTGTATATTTAATTAGATTTTAGTTATAGTTGTTTTGATAAGTTATATTATCTAATGCCCTTTTATTTATTTATAGATATTTCTTTAGCCTCTGATGCAACCCTTGTAGGGCACAACATTTTTTTCCCTGCGCTTTCCCACTCATGGCAGGCTCAATGCGGCTTACATGGGGCAATGGAGGGTTAAGTGACTTGCCCAGAGTCACAAGGAGCTGCCTGTGCCTGAAGTAGGAATCGAACTCAGTTCCTCAGGACCAAAGTCCACCACCCTAGTCGACCCTTGCAGATCACCAATGTGGCCACGCAGGCTTCTACATGGAATGTTGCTAGTGGAATAGCAACATTCCATGTAGAATCTCCAATAGTAGCAACATTCCATGTAGAATCTCCAATAGTAGCAACAGAATCTCAGTAGTACTACTACTACTACTAACTAGCATTTCTAAAGCGCTACTAGGGTCCATGTAGAATCTCCAATAGCATCTATTTTATTTTTGTTACATTTGTACCCTGCGCTTTCCCACTCATGACAGGCTCAATGCAGCTTACATGGGGCAATGGAGGGTTAAGTGACTTGCCCAGAGTCACAAGGAGCTGCCTGTGCCTGAAGTGGGAATCGAACTCAGTTCCCCAGGACCAAACTCCACCACCCTAACCACTGGGCCACTCCTCCATGTCGGGCAATTAAAGGAAGTTGTTTGCTGTTTTGATGACTTGGAAAAAAATCATTTTACTTTTTACGTGGTCTGCTCTGAAATTTCCCCTGTTTGTTTTATTTATTTACTAGCCATTAAGCCCGTTAAAACGGACGAGATTTTTGTTTGGCAAAATTCCTCTGTCCCCTCCCCTCTCCCCTCCCCTCCATCCATGTGCATCTCCTTCCTGTCTTCCCTCACCTCCATCCATGTCCAGCATTTCTCCTGCCCTCCCCTCCATCCATCTATGTCCAGTAGCTCTCTTCTCTCCCCTGCCCTCCCCACCCATGGCCAGTGATTTTCTTTTACCCCATGTCCTCCCCTCTCATTCTTACCCCCTGTCCTCCCCTCTCATTCATATCCAGTTATTTTCCTCTATTCCCTTCCCTCTCCTCTGTCCCCTCCCCTCCATCCATCCATCCATGTGCATCTTCCTGTCTTCCCTCACCTCCATCCATGCCCAGCATTTCTCCTTCCCTCACCTGCATCCATGTCCAGCATTTCTCCTGCCCTCCCCTCCCCTCCCTGCCTCCCCCCGAGGTCGCCGCTCCCGCTCCCCTCCCCCCGGGGTCACCGCCGGCCCCCCTCCACCCGTAACATCGGCGAGGGTGGGACACAGGCAGGGAAGGAAGGCCAACAGGAAGCGATCTGCCTGCTGCGGTTTCGGAGGTGAGGCATTGTAAGTTCAATGGAGCGGAGAGGGCCCGGCCTGGGTGGAGGGGGGCCACCAGCAACCTCGGGGGGGGGGGAGCGGTAGTGACCTCGGCAGTTCCCTCCCTCCCCTTGCGTGTTCCAGGTCCACTCCTCAGCACAGCGTTTCTTTCCCTCTCTGTTCCGTCCTCTGACGTCATCACGTCGACGCGGGGGCGGGACAGAGAGGAAAGTCTCCACTGCGCATTTGCGGGTGAGTCGCTCACTTGCCATTTATATGTTTGATTTGTTGCATTTGTATCCCACATTTTCCCACCTATTTGCAGGCTCAATGTGGCTTACAATGTTCTGTCATGGCATTCTCCATTCCAGAGTAAAAGATACAATTGGTAATACGTAAAGAACATGGATAACATAATAAAATTAAGCAATCAGGTATAGAAAGAAAACAATCAGAACATAAGGCAAAGTGGTCATGTGTTACAGTTACAATTATTGATCATTGTAGTATGCCTTGTTGAAGAGATAGATCTTCAGAGATTTACGAATGTTAATTCGTTCGTAAATTGTTTTACACATATTATTTCAAAGTGACTACATCTTAAAAAGTTCTTTCCATGTTTAATCCTACACTGAATCAAAATACAAAAACCACCTAATTGTGACAAGTCAGTTCTTCAGTTGGTAGAAGTAATATAATCTTCTCACATCAAATATCCAGCAATTGTATCACTTATCTGAAGACCATTACGTTGTAAAACTGTCTCCAGTCTGTAGGATATTTCCAATCCTTTAAAATGTCTCCAATCCTTAAGGATATTTTCCAGCCCTACACAAATTAGTGTTTCGCCACTAAGGCGTCCTCAGGAGCTGTCAACCTGTGCACATAACATTGTCATCATTCATAAAGGTAATACATCAATCGATCCATAAAAAGGGTTTTTTTTTTTCATATCGTAACAGATGAACTCACCAAACGACAGAGATTCAATATTTATAGCGAGACATAGCTGTAGGATCTCCAAATACTCCTTCTACTCAGCCATCATAAGAAACGCTAATGCATGCGTACTGATGGAGTATACGACCCATTTTATTTTAAAGGGACCAATTAAGTGTAACCAATTAACCTAAAACCTTCCATTCTATTTTGCAATTGAGCCCATAAGGCTTAATCGTATGCAAGGAATAAATCAGCTTTTGCTGCACACGATGTAACCACTGGGGTATATTACCTCCCCTATAATCATTTGCTTGATATAAAACCACAAAGCGTAATGTTTCGAAAGTGCCGAGGCCCCCTTTTACCGCAGTGGGTAAAAGGTAGGCCTTTCTTTTCTTCAGGAAATGGCCATGCCGGAAGTGAAGCACTTGCCATGTGGCCATTTCAGGGGGGGGGAGCCCTTACTGCTACCCATTGAGGTGGCGATAAGGGCTCCCACGCTAACCCAGCGGTAACCAGGCAGCGCGCAGCACTGCCTGATTACCGCCGGGTACATATCGGCGCTACAAAAATAAAAATATTTTTGTAGCCCAAGATATGATGGCACGCTGGGGTTGGGAACTACCGCCGGGCTGCTGTGGTAGACCAGTGGTACCAGCCTCGGCGGCTAAGAAGGCAAACAGAATGTTGAGTATTATTAGAAAAGGGATGGAAAACAAGCATGAGGATGTTATAATGCCGTTATATCGCTCCATGGTGCGACCGCACCTGGAGTATTGTGTTCAGTTCTGGCCTCATCTCAAAAAAGATATAAAGGAATTGGAGAAGGTACAGAGAAGGGGGACAAAAATGATAAAAGGGATGGGACAACTACCCTATGAGGAGAGGTTAAGACGGCTAGGACTTTAGCCTGGAGAAAAGGCGGCTGAAGGGCGATATGATAGAGGTCTACAAAATAATGAGTGGGGTAGAGCAGACAGATGTGAAGCATTTGTTTACACTTTCTAACAATAATAGAACCAGGGGACACAAGATGAAATTAGAATGTGGTAGGTTTAAAACAAATCGGAGAAAGGTTTTCTTTACTCAGCGCGTAGTTAGACTCTGGAACTCATTGCCGGAGATGGTAGTGATGACAGCTGGCCTTGCTGAGTTTAAAGGGGGTCTGGACAGATTCCTGAAGGAAAAGTCCATTGATCATTATTAAATTTTGGGTTTTTGCCAGGTTCTTGGGGCCTGGATTGGCCGCTGTCGGAGATAGAGTGCTGGGCTTGATGGACCTTTGGTCTTTTCCCAGCTTGGCGGTGCTTATGTACTTATGTTAAGTCTACGTTGGGCTTACCGCTGCTTTGTAAAAGGGCCGCTACATGTGTTCACTTGTTACTTGAAATCTCTTCCTTTACCTCGGTTGGTAAGAAGTGTCTGTATGAAGAGGTTGCTTTGCTATTTGTGAAATGCAAGCATACAGTGAGTACTCATTGGTTAAATTTGTACCGTGATAGAATTTCTGACTGTTGAAGGAGATCCCTCCAATTGAAATACACTGCCACCTGCAGGTTGTTTATGGTGACGACTGTGTTGATGTGAGTAATGTGCATCAGTGGGCCAAAAAATGTAAGGATTGTGGACTAGGAAGGGCTGATTTGTGTGATCAAAACCAAAGTGAATGATAACCTGTGAAAGCAGCACACAAGTCTCAAGTGAGAAAGGTTGAGCAACTACTGAAGGACGATTGGAGGACCACTCAAAAGAAAACTGCTGACGCATTTGGCATTTCACAGAAATGTGTGGGTTATATTACCAATATTCTTGGATATCAAAAGGTGTGTGCAACATGGGTTCCTCAAACGCTGACTGCAGAAATGAAAGCTTCAAGACTTGAAATCTGTCAGCAATGGTTGTCTCAATATGAGAATTAAGGAGAGGAATTTCTTCACAAGATTGTGACTGCCAATGAAACAGGGGCTCACTGTTATGAGCCAAAAACAAAGCAGCAAGTACATGGAGTATCATCACAAAGATTCACCTGTAAAGAAAAAAAAATTCAAAACACAGGTTTCCAGCATGAGTTTTGTTTTTGATTCATAGCAATATCTTCATGTAATCAAAAGTTATGGAGGTGGAGGTATTACTTTTCATTCAACCCTCATGCATTAAAGTTTCTATTGCATGTTTAAATGTTTCTATTAAACCAAATGTGTGAAACAAACTCTAAAAACACCCCCAAATCATGAAAAATTCCAAAAACAAACTGAAAATGTTTTGTCTGTGCACATTTGTACCTTCCCCGTCTCTTACCTCATTGTTCTATGCCTCTCTGCTGCACATTCACACGGATCTCTCCTCTACTCTTCCTTTCTTTTGTTGGTACCTCCACCTCCTACCTTCCCCCGCACTCCCCCCCCCCAACTCCCCTCCACTTCTTCACCCTACTTTCTCTTTGCACTGTCCCACACCATTGCAGTAGCTGTTGGCAGGACAGGTTAATTGAACCCTGGTTTTATGATTCTAACTTCCTTGTGAATGCAGTGGGTTATGAGCAGGACTGGATCTACCCGTCTTGGGAAAGATGGAACCATTTGACAAACCTACATGTCAAGAAATTTATCATTTCTAGATCTTCCAGTGGGATGAGCATCATTTGTACTACAGTGAACACAGGCCATCACAAACTCTGGAAAGCCTAACATTCCCCTAAGGACTGGCAATAAAAATGTCTGTGCTACCACATTTTCTTTACTGAGGATCTACTTTAATGAATTCTAACATAAGTATTGTCATACTGGGACAGACCAAAGGTCCATCAAGCCCAGCATCCTGTTTCCAACAGTGGCCAATCCAGGTCACAAATACCTGGCGAGATCCCCCCAAAAGTACAAAACATTTTATGCTGCTTATCCCAGAAATAGTGGATTTTCCCCAAGTCCAATTTAATAATAGTCTATGGACGTTTCCTTTAGGAAGCCGGCCAAACCTTTTTTTAAACTCTGCTAAGCTAACCGCCTTTACCACATTTTCTGGCAACGAATTCTAGAGTTGAATTACACGTTGAGTTAAGAAAAGTTTTCTCAGATTTGTTTTAAATTTACTACTTTGTAGCTTCATTGCATGCCCCCTAGTCCTAGTATTTTTGGAAAGAGTGAACAGATGCTTCATGTCTACCCGTTCCACTCCACTGATTATTTTATAGACCTCTATCATATCTCCTCTCAGCCGTCTTTTCTACATGCTGAAGAGCCCCAGCCGCATTAGCCTTTCCTCATAGGGAAGTCATCCCATCCGCTTTATCATTTTCATCGCCCTTCTCTGCACCTTTTCTAATTCCACTATATCTTTTTTGAAGCCTGTGTTGGCACCATCAGATGTTACATCCATGCCACGGATCGTATTGGGAAAATATGGTTATTCCCCTCCTTCTCCAACCCTTGCCATAAATATTTTGCTTTGAGGGTACAAGCTGCGTAAGTTTCTACGCACGCCCAATGCACACCACAATGGACTTACCGCCCGACTACCACATGGCTCTTGTGGTATTTTCATTTTTGGCTTGCGTCCGCTAAGTGGCATCTGACGCGCATAGGTCATTACCATACAAATTCTTTGCCACTAGGTCTATGGCTGGCGGTAAGGTCAGAGAGCCAAAATGGACACACGGCAATTTTGATTTTGCCGCACATCTATTTTTCGGGGGAAAAGGCCTTTTTTGCAGGTGCGCTGAAAAATAATTCTGCGCGCGCCCAAAACCCGCACCTACACTACCACAGGCCACTTTTTACCGTGGCTTAGTAACAGAACCCCTCAGTCTCCTTCATATCACTCTTTGCACTTTCCTTCTGACCCTCTCTAATAATTAACTCCCCCCCACACCCACTGTCTGTCACAGACATACAAGACACATACACAGATGGTTTCAGACCATTGAACAAGTCAATCTGTAACGTACAAGGCTGCATTTAGTTTTCTAAACCCTCTGCTTTGAAGATCAAAGAGAAAGTTTTAGATAGTTGAGACCTGAACTATTTTTCACATGATTATTTTCATGTAATACAGATTACACAGGCAGCTCTTGTAATTTCTTCAAAGCCTCTTTCCCCTATCTCCCTAACAAGGCAACCTCTCATGCCGGTCCAACTGCATCCTTGAGCTTGACCCTCCTGTGCTACCTCAAAGAGAAGCAATCTGCACCCCTCCTGGAAAGTTCTGGGGAACCCTTGTAGCTGCCAAATTCTGGCAACACTTTATGCTGCCTCCTCTCGCCCAGCTCTTTCCACCTGACTCCTCTGCCGTCCCTGCAAGTTTGCAAGACTTCCTTGAGTGTGGCATGGAAACATTCATGAATTAAAGTATTAGGTGCATCAGATGTTTGACTTGCAGGAAGCTATGAAAAAGTTAGACCGTACGTCGTTCTGCAAATGTTGTTGAGCGGAGGAGGATGGATACTGGGCAGCGTGCTGCTCATTGGAGCCGACTCTGTGGGTGCTGTGGGTGCTTGAGCACCCCCAATATTGAGAAAATTCCTTGTATGTGTCCAAGGAGGGGTTATTTTCATTGGGCTTAGCACCCCCAATAATTTTGAAAAGTTGGCTCCTATGACTCAGTGCAATTTTTCTAGCAAAAAAGGTGCCGGTACTCAAATGCCAGGCCACCCTTTAGGGGTGGGATGATCACTGAGGGACCCACCCCACAATAGCCAGGCCCCCTGCAACCAGTCACAGAATCTATGACAAGGCAGAATTGGTGTGTTGAGCCTGAGCTCTTTCATTAAAACTTGTGGTCCATGGGTCAATTTTAGCAGACACTGGAAAAGGTGCCGGTACTCAGTACCCCCGAGTACCCCCTCAAAACAAGCACTGCTGCTGCTGAAGTTTCTGCTCTTTCTTCCCCAGTACTGCTTACTTTGGCTCACTTACAGCGTTTTGTGTGATTTGGTTTCTGGTTGCATTTTGGGATAACTATATTCCAGGCATGGAACTCAGGGCACTACATCACCATGACGGCCACTAAATTCAAGTCATCCGTGACTGCCTCTTGATCTTGGATCTTATTTCCCAGACTATGAGCGCTAGTATATATAGCTTTCCAGATGTTGCCCTTTTCTTCCATTTCTCTGTATGTGTCAAATGTTTCAGTTACCAAAGGACTTTTTCTACCCACCTCTGATGATCCCAGTTTAGCAGTTGGTTCTGGAAGATGTGACATCCTTTTTTCAATAGGTGAACAGCATCATTGCACAGCAGCCCTGTAATGTAGACCGCTGATGACTGAGTGGGAGACTCTGAAGCCTAGGAGGAGAGCCATAAGTATATAAACATCACCCTACTTGGACAGAGTGAAAATCCATCAAGCCCAGTATCCCAGTACCGGGCAAGATCCCAGAAGAGTACAATAGATTTTATGCTACTTATCCCAGGCATACGCAGTGGATTTTCCCAACTCTATCTTAATAATGGTTTATGGATTTTTAGGAATTTGGCCAAACTTTTTTTAAACCCTGCTAAGCTAACAGCTTTTAACACATTCTCTGGCAAAGGATTCCAGAGTTTAATTACAAGTTGAGTGAAAAAATATTTTCTCTGATTTGTTTGAAATTTACTACTTAGTAGCTTCATTGCATGCCCCCCTAGTCCGTGTATTTTTGGAAAGTGTAAACAATCAATTCACATCTACCCATTCCACTCTACTCAGTATTTTATTAGACCTCTGCCATATCTCTTCTCTGAGTTGAAAAGGTCTTACCTATCTCGCCTTTCCTCCTAGGGAAGTTGTTCCATCCCCTTAAATAATTTTTATTGCCTTTCTAATTCTGCTATATCTTTTTTGAGATGCAATGATTTATTTATTTATTGCATTTGTATCCCACATTTTCCCACCTATTTGCAGGCTCAATGTGGTTTACAGAGCTTTGTTATGACATAGTCATTCCAGGATATCAGATACAATATATAATGTCCAAAGATTAAGTAAGGCGCGAGAAAGAAGGAGTTAGGTAGGTTAGTATAGAAGGTGGGCTTTTTATAACTGGGAGGGTTGGTGACGTAGTTTTATATGGCTATGGGTTCTCTTTGTAGGCCTTGTTGAAGAAATGTGTCTTCAGAGATTTGTGAAAGTTAGTTATTTCGTCAATGGTTCTCAGGGCTGTAGGTAATGCATTCCACAACTGCGTGCTCATGTAAGAGAAGGTAGTGGCATGTGTCAGCTTGTATTTTAGTCCTTTACAGCTGGGGAAGTGCAGATTGAGAAATTTGCGGGATGATCTTATGGCGTTTCTGGGTGGCAGGTCCACAAGGTTTAGCATGTAGATTGGGGCGTCTGCGTGAATGATTTTGTGTACAATCGTGCAGATCTTGAACGCAATGCGTTCCTTGCGTGGGAGCCAGTGAAGTTTCTCTCTTAGGGGTTTTGCACTTTCATATTTAGTTTTTCCAAATATGAGTCTGGCGGCGGTATTCTGGGCTGTCTGGAGTTTCCTGATAGTTTGTTCCTTGCAGCCAGCGTACAGTGCATTGCAGTAGTCCAGATGACTTATTACCATTGATTGTACCAGGGTGCGGAAGATGTATCTCGGGAAGAAAGGTTTTACTCTTTTGAGTTTCCACATGGAGTGGAACATCTTTTTCGTCGTATTCTTCACGTGGGCATTGAGTGTGAGGTTTTGATCAATAGTAACTCCAAGAATTTTCAGATTTTGTGAGACGGGAAGAGAGCAGTATGGTGTGATTATGGTGGAGTAATTGTTTGTGTTATGTTGTGAGGTGAGTACAAGACATTGTGTTTTTTCTGCGTTAAGTTTTAGCTGGAATGCATCCCCCCAGGAATGCATGAGTTGGAGGCTTTGGTTGATCTCGTTGGTGATTTCGTTTAGATCCTGTTTGAACGGGATGTAAATTGTGACATCGTCTGTGTATATGTAGGGGTTGAGGTTTTGATTGGCTAGAAGTTTGATCAGAATTGCACACCATATTTAAGATGCAGTCCCACCTTAGAGTGATACAAGGGCATTATAACATTCTCAGTTTTGTTCTGCATTCCTTTTCTAAGGGAGAGCTGCACAGGATCTCTCTCCTCCTCCACCCCCCTGTACTCCTCCCTAGACAATAAAAATAGTTTGAGCTTTGGAGTCACTGGGTAAACTTTCTGGCTCGCTTTCTCACTCCCTGCCTTGTCTCTATTCTGGTTTTTGCTGTCACTTCATATTAACGTGTCATATAACTGTGTACATTGAGGGGAGAGCATCACCTTGTCTTTTCTGCTTCAGGGATCTATTTGACCAATATACATAGAACCCCAGAGCAAGGTGGAGGTGTCTATTTCCAACAAAAGTTTCAGTTCTATTTTCAGGAATAAGTGGGCGTGGGACCCGCAGCCGTAATGTACTGGTATAAAGTGCCAAGTTGTCTCAGAGGAGCCTACGATGTAATGATAGGGGGAAAGATTCAGGCATGTCTTCAAGAATGATTTTAGTTAAATACTGCATTTTAGAAAATAAAAATAAAACCCTTCTCTCCAACTGTGGAAATATTCCTGTGTTCTTGAATGTCAAAATAACAATAATAATTAATCTTCCAGTAATATTAATATTATTTTCATCCACTTGCTAAGACAAGAACTGTGGGACACTAGTCACCGCTGATTGCTTCTTTCTTGTAGACTATGAAAATTTAGAAAGTATATATTTCCACAGGTATGTTAACAAAAAATGTTTGTAAATGGATTGTTATAGATTTGGTTTCTGTCTTCATTCAATGTAAGATCTTGTTCAAAAACAAAATTGCCACTCTGTGGAAATAAATCTTCACTGCCTGTGTAAAGTTTCTCTCGCTTGCAAGTAGAGGAGTGTGGTAGCCGTGTTAGTCCATTCTTAAGGTTATCAATAGAAATCAAACAAAATAAAACATGGAAAAGAAAATAAGATGATACCTTTTTTATTGGACATAACTTAATACATTTCTTGATTAGCTTTCGAAGGTTGCCCTTCTTCCTCAGATCGGAAATAAGCAAATGTGCTAGCTGACAATGTATATAAGTGAAAACATTCAAGCATTACTATGACAGTAAAATAGATACTATTGGAGATTCTACATGGAATGTTGCTACTATTGGAGATTCTACATGGAATGTTGCTATTCCACTAGCAACATTCCATGTAGAAGGCTGCGCAGGCTTCTGTTTCTGTGAGTCTGACGTCCTGCACGTACGTGCAGGACGTCAGACTCACAGAAGCAGAAGCCTGCGCGGCCACATTGGTGATCTACAAGGGCCGACTTCTACATGGAATGTTGCTAGTGGAATAGCAACATTCCATGTAGAATCTATAGAAATCAAACAAAATAAAACATGGAAAAGAAAATAAGATGATACCTTTTTTATTGGACATAATACATTTCTTGATTAGCTTTCGAAGGTTGCCCTTCTTCCTCAGATCGGAAATAAGCAAGGCTGTCAGAGCATCAAAGTTCCTCTCACCTCTGCCTCCCTCCACCATCACCACCACCACCACCACCACCCACACTTAAAAAGAGACCCTCAATGTCATCAAGGAGGAGATTACTTCAGTATTTTGCTTCTGAAAAACAGAAATAAAAGGTCTATCAGCAACTTCCAACATATCCCTGTGCTGCACATACAGACACACAAACATATATACCCCCCTCATACAACACACACACACATACATAAAGAAATACATGCAGTTAACCGGAGCATGCACTTAACCGTTGTGACCCATAGAGGCTTGACATCTGATAAACATATGTACAGTACTGTTTATAATATGTACAGTATTTTATTTATTGCATTTGTATCCCACATTTTCCCACCCATTTGCAGGCTCCGTTAAGTGACGTTATACAGTCTCCGTTAACTGATGTTAGGCTTACTTGAAGTAATCAGTCATAGTCCTCTGTACACTCTTGGGTCTGTGAGTTCCATAGACTACGTCTGCCAGACGGTAAAAACTGTCATAGCACTGACATTCAGTGGCCTCCAGATAGGCCCGCACAGTGTTGAGACTCTACAGCGCTCTTGCAAAAGTGACAGGAGGTTGTTGAATTTCGTCAGCATGTGCCTCGCTGCTCATTTCATCATCTGTTTCATCATCAGCCGTTGTTACCTGCGTGTAGGCGCATATCTGGACATCAGTGCTGTCGTCAGCTGTTTGTAGATCGTAATCAACAGCTACGTAGTGATGAAACTCCTCTTCAGTAACACAGGCTGGGATGTCAATAGCCTGTTCATCTGACGTGTTTGCAACAGCTGCATCTGTTTCGTCCCTCTCCACATCCCTAACAAAGGTTGCCCGCTTGTAGCAGTTCACAATGGTTGCCTGTGTAACATGATTCCAGGCTTCTTTCTGCATATGTAGGGAATCCAACAGTGATAGATTATGACCCAGTTAAACAGCATGTTTATCCTTGCCAGTCTGGTCATCCATAATGCTAATCAGACGACGTAGCACAAGAGCCCGATAATGTTGTTTGAAATTGGCTATTATGTCCTGATCCATAGGTTGAATCAGAGAGGTAGTGTTTGGTGGCAGGAAGACCACCTTGACATTAGACATCCTGACATCATCCCTGTGTGCAGCACAATTATCACAAAGGAACAAAATCTGACGCTTTTGTGCCCGCATTCTAGTGTTTAACTTCTTTAGCCACTGCTTCCAAATTTCCCCAGTCATCCGTGAATTTGCATTAGCCTCATATGACACAGGAAGTCGCTTAACATTCTTGAAGCAACGGGGCTGTTTTCTCTTTCCAATGACGAGTGGTTCCAACTTCTCACTCCCATCCATATTGCAGCAAAGGAGGATCGTCAGTCGGTCCTTCGACGTTTTACTTCCTGTAGTTTTGTCTTTTTTGAATGCAAGTGTTCCATCAGGAATCACTCGCCAGTAGAGACCGTTTTCATCAGCATTGAAAATGTCACGAGGTACAAACTCGTTCAAGATGGTAGGAAGAACTGAAACAACCCAATTTTCAGCACCAAAGTCATCAGCGTCTTGTTTCTCACCATGCTGTTTCTTGAATTTTATGTTGTTCCTCTCCTTCCATCTTTCCAACAATCTAACAGTGGCTTTGAATTCAGTTAGTCCAAGACTTTCAGCTAGCTGATTAGCTTTCTCCAGAAGCAGTGGACCACTGACAGGAAACTGTCTGCTCCTGACTTGACAAAACCACTGAAAAAGAGCATCTTCTACCTCCTCAGCTTTTCCCGCCCGTTTACGTTTCCAGTGTGGATTTGTATTGTTTTGCCAGTCTTCCAGAAGCTGATCTTTCTGCTTTAAGATACGTGAAATTTTACTGGGATTGACCCCATATTCTTTAGCAATAGATGCTTGACTTTGCTTTCTAATTTTTTCAGAGCTTCTATTCGTTCAGCCAGTGTTGAAGTCTTACAGTTGCACGATGATGATGACGACAACGACGACTCCAGTGTACACTCTAACAACTTTATTTCACTTATTCTGCCTGTGGCAGTTAACCAACGAGATTTCAAATTTATCGCCCCTTTGTCACGTGTCAATCGGCTTCCATATTCCGTGCATGCGCTTATGCGGAGTCTTTCCTGCAGAGGAGCAGTCTTAAACCATGCATATAAGCGAATCTTGCACTTATCAGTGGTGCGCTAAACCAAAGTTTGTCCCCATAGAACTTGATGGCGCCAAAAACGGGACCGAAGTACGGCATGCAGTTAAACAGAGCATGCGCTTATCCAACGTGCACTTAAATGGAGTGCACTGTATATATATATATATATATATATATATATATATATATATATAGTCCAAACACACATAAATGCCCCACACACACACCCAGACATACAGAGACAACACACCCAGATATATATACCCGTCCCCAACCCCCAGACACACCTCCACACACACAGACATACACATACAACATACAGATTCACATATATATATATACCCTTCCCCCCCCCCCCCCCACACACACAGATGTTTTCTTTATTTCAGAAACAGCTGTTTAGGTCCTATTCTTGGGCCTTTCTCAGTGGATGCTGAACAGAAATATGTATTAAGCAATTATGCTTTTCCCTCATCAGCCTCTACATCAGTGGCGTAGCCACAGGTGGGCCTGGGTGGTTCAGCGCCCACCCACTTAGAGCTCAGGCCCACCCAACAGTAGCACAGGTTTAGCTGGTGGGGATCCCAAGCTCCACCAGTTGAAAACTTCCTCCTGATGGTAATGAAAACGCTACTCTCCATGATACCGGCACCTGCGCATGCTCAGTTTTTAATGCATGCCTGCTGCAGACTGCCAAGGTGGAAAGAAGCGTTTTCCCACCAGCTGACATATTTGTTTGGTGGTGGGGGGAGTGGGGGGGAGAGAACACTTGGTGCCCACCCACTTCTTGTCTAGGCCCACCCAAAATCTATTGTCTAGCTACGCCCCTGCTCTACTTATTCCTCCCTTTTGAGTCTCACAACGACACTTTTGCACTTCCTCCTGTCACTAACCAGTGTTAGGTATGATTTCAAGTCAAGTAAATGGAAATGAAGATTTAAAATCATTTTGGATGATTTTTGATTTTTATTTGAAATTTGATTTGATATATTCACTCTTTGACCCTAATTCTGATTTTAGATTTGAAATCATATATACAAGTGATTTTGTGGCCCTTTTACTAAGCTGCGCTAAGAAGTGGCCTGTGCTATTTTTAGCGAATGCGTTTCCCATGCGCTGAGGCCACTTTTAGTGTGGCTGTAAAAAGACCTGCTTTTCCCATTAATAGCCATGCACTAATTTACCAACTAGCATATGGCCTTTAGTACGGGAGCCCTAACCGTCACCTATTTTGTAGCCAGTAGGGTTTTCGCTTTAATCCTGTGCTAATTGGTGAGCACACCAATGCCCATCCCTTCTCCACTTCCAATCTACGGGTGCATTTCACTTCCTGCACCCTCTCCCGCATTGGTGGGACAGGAAGTTGCAGCAGAGGGAAAGCTTTTGAGCCACAAAAGGCAGTCTGTTTACTTCACTGACGCTGACAGCTGCCGGTGGCCCAAAACATTGATGGAGGACAGCGCTGGAGGAAGGAAGGAGCGCTCCATGAATGCTTGAGAGGATGGGGCTTTGGCTTGAGCTGAAGTCCAGGACCGAATGCATGTGTCACAGGCTTAATGCATGTGACTTGGTATGTCTGCAGATTGTTGGCTGGCAGGGATGCTCAAGCCCCACTAGCTGAAAAGACTCACTGCTGCAGCCCCCGCCTTTGCTTCCTGAGCAGCAAGAAGTCAGCGAGGTGTTCTGGTCGCTGACGCTGGCACTCCCACACATGATCAATTCATAAACTGAGCATGCACGGAAGTGTTGGAGTCAGAAGCTAGAGCACCCGTCAACTTCCTTGCTTCTCAGGCAGCAGGGCATGGGCTCCAGCAGCTAGGGGGGCTTGAACTAGGGCCGCTGAGATTGGGGGCATGGGGGGGGGCAAAATTCCCTGAGCCTCCAATGGGGGCCCAGCACCGGGGTCTCTCTCTTTCTCCTGCTCCTGATGGGACCCGGGTGATCGCATCCCGACAGGAGCAGGACAGAGAAAACTCCAGCGTCGCCCTCCCCTTGCATTGCCTGCCTAGCAGCTGCTGGGCCCTCAGGCCACGCATGCTCAGTTTTGAGACTGAGCATATGTGACCTGAGGAAAGCAGCTGCAGGGGCAGGCAATGCTGAGTAGAGGAAGGAGCCGTGGGGCCAGCCAAGGTACTTCAGGCAGGCAGGAGGGGGGCAGCAGTGGTGATTACAATTCGGGGATGGCAGCAGTGACCCGGGTCCGGCGGTGGCGGCCCTGCCCTGCCCTGGGCCTGGCTTACTCTCTCAGCAGCGCTGGCTGGTCATCCCCTCCAGCAATGATATGATGCGGCAGTGGTAGCAGCAACAACAGCAGCAGAGGCTGGGAGGGAAAAGAGAGAAAATTCTCCCTCCCCTCAAGTCCACCCCTTGGCCCCTCTAAAAAAAAGCTTCTGTATTAGAAGATGGCCTGGGCCACCGAGTTTGACTGCTTAACTTGAAGGGGGAGGGGGACAAAAAGTAGGGAACAGGTTCTGCTTGGTCCAGTGGTTCCCAAACCTGGTCCCGGAGGCACCTTAGCCAGTCAGATTTTCAGGATACCCACATTGAATATTCATGAGAGAAATTTGCATGCAATAGAGGTAGTGCATGCATATCTCTCTCATGAATATATATTGTGGGTACCCTGAAAACCTGACTGGCTGGGGTGCCTCCGGGCCCAGGTTTGGGAAACACTGGCTTAGTCATTAGGCAAATTAAGAGGTTGCCCAAGGCAGCAGCTTCTCCGGAGTTGGCAAATAGCAAAACAAAAGATCCATTTAGCCACACAAATGCTGAAACAAAAGCACATACGTTTTCATGTAAGGGGGGTGGGCAATTTTCAAATTGCCCATTTATCTGAGAGAATGATTTTGATTTATTTTTTTTAAATTGCTTTCATTACGTATATAAACTTATATTATCCCTCCCTTCCCAGACTCTCTCCCTAATGTATCCCTTCTTCCCCTGTCTCCTATTCTCCCTTTTCTACCCTTTGTATCAGCAGCTTCCCAGTCCATAAATACTTAGGGATGCACATCTGTTTGAAATGACATGGGAAATGTCAACCTGTCAACATGTCATTCATTGACCAAAATGACAGGAAACATCTGGGGGGGGGGGGGGTTGGGTGTCGTTAATAATGTGCACTATTCACACAGAACACAGGCTCTTGGGCCCTTTTACTAAAGTGTACTAATATTTGCAATCAATCCATTTTAATGTGGGACTTTACTGCGTGATAACTGCAAATTTTTTCGCGGCACTGATTGAGGGCTTTTCTACTCTTTTTTGAAAGTTGTCTGGTAATAGAAACAGAGAAAAATGAAAGCAGATGAAGACCATATGGGGCTATTCAGTCTGCCCATCCATGCCATCTATTCTGCTTATCACTCGCTTATGGGCAGATGATCAAAAGCCTTGCGCTGCTCCAAACAACACGCTAAAAATAGTGCAGAACAGTGCGGGGCTTTACCGCCTCTATGATTATTTATTTATTTATTTGTTACATTTGTACCCCACATTTTCCCACCTACCTGTATTTGCAGGCTCAATGTGGCTTACATAGTACCGTCAAAGGCGTTTGCCCAGTCAGTGGATAACAAATACAAAGTTGTATAGTGATCGTATGAGGGTCGAAATGGATGAAGATTGCGTGTTGTCCTGTGCGATCATTGTCATGCTGTGTTGGTAGGTGAAGAGGGTTACGTGGGGTCGTTGGGGTAGGCCTTTTTGAAGAGGTTGATTTTTAGTGATTTCCTAGCATGCAAATTTAAGCACACTATTATCTCTGATCATAGGGTAAAAGTGCAGGAGTTTTCCCTTGTATGGTGGTGAAGCCCTGGTCCAGCGCATCCCAGGGTGCACTGGGCAGGGCTGGGCACTGCCATTTTCAAGGTGGCGCTGAAAGATGAGGGAATGTACTGCTCCCTTTTCCGTCGCTCAGCTATAGGGAGCGTGGGTAAGCTGGCCACTAGATCACCAGGTTGGGAGGCTTGTGTTTGCGGCCCATTGGACCACCAGGGATTTTTTTTTGGGGGGGTGAGGGGGTTTAGGGGAGCTGGAGATCCACTGGATCTCTAGCCACCCATGAACTTGTGTCAGGGGGGTCAGGGGGATTGGAGGTTCTCTGGGCCTCCAGCTCCCATGTCAATGGCTTGAGGTGGGGGTTGGGGTTCCTGTGGGGAGGGGGGTTCTATTGGGGTAATGGGGGGCCTGCTAGCATGCAAATGTGTGCTGGAAAGGGATCTCCTTGTGACTCTGGGCAAGTCACTCCATTGCCCCATGTAAGCCGCATTGAGCCTGCCATGAGTGGGAAAGCGCGGGGTACAAATGTAACAAAAAAAACAAATATTACCATTCTTCTCCAATGGTCTGCAAACCCTAATGCCAGCTCTGAGCTGGTGTAGGGTTTACTGCGGACAGAGCGCCAATGTTTGGCGTTCTGCCCGCTGATCGTTGGGGAGGAATAATAAAATACCTGTTTAGCATGCATTTGCATGCTACTTGTGGTCAGAGCCCGCGAGCATGTTGTTTCATGGGCTCAGGGGCTTTGATCAGGGGGCGATAGCAAATGTGGGTGTTAGTATGGTACTAATAGCCTCTAGCACCCAAGTTTGCTTCTGATCATCTGCTCATTAGAGATCCTATTTACTTATTCCAAGCTCTCTTGAATTCAGATACAGTTTTCGTCTCTACCACCTCTGCTGGGAGGCTGTTCCATGACTTCACCGTCCTTTCCTTGAAGAAGTATTTCCAAACCTGTCCTCTTTCACCTTCATGCTATGTCTCCTCATCCCAGATCTTCCTTTCAATTGAAAGAGATTCACCTCCTGTGCATTTATGCCACAGAGGTACTTAAATATCTTTTATCATATCTCCACTCTCTTGCCTTTCTTCCATTAGTGTACGTTGCCTGCTGAATGTTAACATAGGATGATCTTCCACACATCGCCAAAAATACTAGGGGGCATGCGATGAAGCTACAATGTAGTAAATTTAAAATGAATCGGAGAAAATGTTTCTTCACTCAACGTGTAATTAAACTCTGGAATTCGTTGCCAGAGAATGTGGTAAAGGCTGTTAGCTTAGCGGAGTTTTAAAAAGGCTTGGACGGCTTTCTAAAGAAAAAGTTCATAGACCATTACTAAATGGACTTGGGGAGAATCCACTATTTCTGGGATTAGAAGTATAGAATATTTTGTATTTTGGGGGGATCTTGCCAGGTATTTGTGACCTGGATTGGCCACTGTTGGAAACAGGATGCTGGGCTTGATGGACCTTTGGTCTTTCTCAGTATGGCAATACTTATGTACTTATGACACTAAGGTCCTCTCAAGGACTATCACTAACCACACCCTCTCCAAAAGACATTACATGATGTGATACCCGCAAGCGAGCCTTCTCCGGAGTAGCCCCCACACTCTGGAATGCACTGCCTGAAAGGCTCTGCTTAACACAAGACTATCTCTACTTCAGGAAGCAGGTGAAAGCTTGGCTCTTCAATCAGGCCTTTAATGGAGGAAGTAACTAACTTGTTAGTCTCACTCACACACACAAGGAGTGACTCGGGCTGCACATACTGCAGCAAGACATATTTACCCACTGCTACCCTAACTGAGAGAAAACACTGCAGCCAATGATCCAACTTAACTAAATCCCGCCCACATGATCCCTGTCCTGATGATTGTTATACATTAGACCATCTCCTATTCTCCACATCACCATATCTCCCATTCTCCCCACGCTCACCCCCTATCTTTTCCTTCCCATCCTTCCTACGCCTTCCCGCCTCATTTTCTTTCCCCTCTATGCTCAAATGCTCAATTTACTTATCCTTTACCCCATTATTATTACATTTACAATAATTCGTATAATCTCCTTTACGACTTTGTAATTCTATTTACCTTTTTACTATGTACGCCGCATTGAGCCTGCTATATGTGGGAAAGCGCGGGGTACAAATGTAATCTTATATAATAATTCTCACCTCCAACGTTCTAATGTGCCTGGGACCGTGGCTCCCTCGGAGGTGGTCTGCTAGGCAGCTTAGAACACACTGACGACAGTGACATCACTGACAGCTGATTCCAAGGCAAGGGGAGGAGTAGGGAAACAGCTGTCAGTGCCTCCCCCCCCTCGGCACAACACCCAAGCCCCTGCCCTGCAAAACCGCGAGCCAGGCAGGGGGAGGAGTAGGGAAACACGTGGAATGTGTTTCCCTACTCCTCGCCTGCCTACAAATCAGCTCTCAGTACCCCCCCCCCCCTTGGCGCAACATCCAAGCCCCTCTGCCCCGGCGCAACACCCAAGCCCCTACCCCCCCCCCCCCCGGGCACATCAACCCCCTTGCCACCCGCAGCCGCCAATACCAACGCTGCCCGGCCGCTGCTGCTTCTCCTGTGGAGCAGCAGCAGCCGGTACAAAAAGAAAAAAGCCAAAAAAAGATTTTTAACCTGAAACGCGGCTCCGTAGACAGCCATCTGGCATTGGCTGTCGTCAATGCAGCTGCTCCTCCTCTCCCCTCCACGTCACTGCCCCTGCAGGAAGACCCCGGAGGAGTGCAGCGACGTCAGAGGGGAGAGGAGGAGCGGCTGCAGAGATGACAGTCAATGCCAGATGGCTGTCTACGGAGCCACGTTTCAGGTTAAAAATCTTTTTTTGGCTTTTTTCTTTTTGTACCGGCTGCTGCTGCTCAAAAGGAGATGCAGCAGCGGCCAGAGAGCGTTAGTATTGGCGGCTGCGGGTGGCGAGGGGGTTGATGTGCCCAAGGGGGGGCCCAAGGGGCTTGGGTGATGCGCCGGGGCAGAGGGGCTTGGGTGATGCGCCTAGGGGGGAGGGGAGGGTCGCTGGACATGGGTGGCTGCAGGGGGAGAGGAGGGTCGCTGGACATGGATGGCTGCAGGGGGGGGCAGGGAAGAGGGAGATGGGGAGGGGGTCCTGAGACCAGATAGGTGGCTGCAGGGGAGGGCAGGGGAGACAGAAGGGACGCTGCAGGGGGGCAGGGGAGAGGAGGGTCGCTGGACATGGGTAGCTGCAGGGGGAGAGGAGGGTTGCTGGACATGGGTGGCTGCAGGGGGGGCAGGGGGAGAGGAGGGTTGCTGGACATGGGTGGCTGCAGGGGGGGCAATAGAGGGTTAAGTGACTTGCCCAGAGTCACAAGGAGCTGCCTGTGCCTGAAGTGGGAATCCAACTCAGTTCCTCAGTTCCCCAGGACCAAAGTCCACCACCCTAACCACTAGGCCACTCCTCCACTCCTAATGGATAATGTCACATGGATAATGTCACAATCTATATCCCTTTCAAGACTGGTCTTCCAGAAATTGCCCCTAAGATTAGACTTGGTCTGGATTTCTTGGAATCCTGGACTTCTGAATTTAAGTTTAAGTTAAATAGCAATAAGATTAAATTTCTTGTGGTAACCAACCCCTTTGATCGTACCGAATATAATAATTTTACTATTAACAATGTGTCATACCCCTAGACTCTACGCTTAGGGTACTGGGTGTGTTAATTGACAGTCACCTCAGGTTTCCTCAGTAGTGAAAAAAATCCTTCAGGTCCCTTTGGAAGCTGAGGAGAATTAGATCATATTTCTCACCAGACATCTTTAGACTACTAGTTCAATCCTTGGTTTTAACTCAGTCTGATTACTGCAATTTCATCTATGCAGGATGTAAGAAGGGTGTCCTAAAAAGACTACAAATGGCCCGAAATACTGCAGCTAGGCTTGTTCTCAAGGTATCGTGTTTTGATAGAGCCTCTCCATTATTATGCAAGCTGCACTAGTCGCCCATTAATGCCAGGATTATTTTTAAATTATGTGTTTTTGTCTTTCAAATATTATATGGCATGGCACTGGATTATATGCAGTCCTTAATAACTATTCCCCTATGCAATATAACCTCTGGTTCTAGGGACTACCATAGACTTCATCTTCCAGACTGCAAGATAGTGCGTTATAAGTCAGTTCACTCTGCTGACTTAGACCAGGGTGCTAAGTGGTGGAATTCACTGCCAATGGTAATCAAGGGTCAGCCTGATTGCTTGGTATTTCGTAAAAGATTGAAAACTCTTCTCTTTGAGAGGTTTCTATCCGTTGATGGAGTATCTTAGATTGCAACAGGCCATCAATGGTCTATATTTGATATTTTGTTTGATGCTTTGTCTGTTGTTTATTCAATGTTAGCTACATTCAACTCGAGTATGTTCGGGATAACGTGGGGTATAAATGTTAAAAATAAATAAACCTAGAAATAAACTACAGGACATCTGCTTAGACTAAAATCGCATTAATCTAGATTTATAAAATATTTATTTGTGAAGCGTTTGTTTACACTTTCAAACAGCAACAAAACCAGGGGGCACAAGATGAAGCTAGAATATGGTAGATTTAAAACAAATAGGAGAAAGTTTTTCTTTACTCAGGGTGTAGTTAGACTCTGGAACTCGTTGTCAGAGAATGTAGTGACAGCAGCTGGCCTTACGGAATTTAAAGGGGGTTTGGACAGATTCCTGAGGGAAAAGTCCATTGAACATTATTAATTTTTTTTTTTTTTTGGTTTTGCCGGGTTCTTGAAGCCTGGATTGGCCGCTGTCGGAGACAGGATGCTGGGCTTGATGGACCCTTGGTCTTTTCCCAGTATGGCGGTGCTTACGTACTTATGTACTATATGGGTAGGTGAGTAATATCATATAACAGTGCCCTAATATGATGTAATCAATACACACATTGCATCCATTTCATCTTTCATTCAATCCACCTGAACATTTATCAAAAAAATCAATATCATTAGAAAGGACCATTTCAATCAAATGGACCCTTGCATGTTTATGGCACTCCGAAAGCTCTCTGCATTGCAATCTATTTTCCATTACTGTGATTCTATTCCTCTTTATACATAAGCAAGGGAAACTTGAGTTTACCTTTCTGAAAGCCAGTGTGTTTCAGATGCACTGAGCTGTATTTTTCTTTTCTGAAACAACTTGGAAACAGAAAGCATGAGAGTATTTATTTATTGCATTTGTATCCCACATTTTCCCACCTATTTGCGGGCTCAGTGTGGCTTACAATACATTGTGAATGATGGAAATACAATGTGTTACAGTACGATTATGGGTTACATTGTGAGGAGTTATGGGAAGACAAGTCAAGTCAAAACATCGTTTGGGGCGTAGAAACAATGGAATGTTACAATGGGGAGAAGATAGGGCGATAAAACAATAGCAAGAGAGCATAAGGGTATAGCAATTTTATATGTGGGTGGAGTTTTAATTGTGGTGAAAATACGGGGTAAGAGAATTCAGAAGAGAGTGTATCGATGCATTTCTATTAGTGTGTGTGGACTTCATGTATTTTGATCCTTGCAATAAATTTTCTCAAAGAGATAAGTCTTCAATCGTAGAAGAAGATTTAAGATATTGGCACCCATAGGCAGGACTGGAGAGTAGTGGAGAGAGGAATCCCCCCCCCCCCCCCCCCACACACACACACAAGCAAAGAAAATTGGGCATATAGTGCCTTCAACGTTGTAGAGCCTAGGCCAATACTTCCAAAACTTTTATCCAATACAATCCAATCATTTATTTATTTGCTGCATTTGTATCCCACATTTTCCCACCTATTTGCAGGCTCAATGTGGCTTACAATATGTTACAACAACACTCACATTACTGGAATAAGAATTACAGAATATAAATACAGATAAGGTGCATAAGAATATCATGGCAATCATATTAACGGAATAAGAATATCAAAATCAAAATTGTAACAGATGCATGAGAGTAACATGTAGGATTAGAAGTGTATAAATAGATAAAAACAAAACATAACATAATGATATGAGGACAAAATATAAAAATTAAAAATTCACATTACCCTAGATGATGAAAAGAACATAAGAGCAGCCATACTGGGTCAGACCAATGGTCCATCTAGCCCAGTATCCTGTTTTCCAAACAGTGGCCAAGCCAGGTCACAAGTACCTGGCAGAAACCCAAATCATGGCAACATTCCATGAAGAACCCCAAAGAACAGCAAGATTCTGGAATCCTAAAGAGTGACAAGATTCCATGCAGAATCTGAAAGAGTAGCAACATTCCATGTAGAACCCCAAAGAATAGCAAGATTCTGGAATCCTAAAGAGTAACAAGATTCCATGCAGAATCTCAAAGAGTACATAAGTATTGCCATACTGGGTCAGACCAAAAGTCCATAAAGCCCAGCATCCTGTTTGCAACAGTGGCCAATCCAGGTCACAAATACCTGGCAACATTTCATGTAGAATCCCACAGAATAGCAAGATTCTAGAATCCTAAAGAGTAACAAGATTCCATGCAGAATCTCAAAGAGTAGCAACATTCCATGCTACAAATCCCAGGGCAAGTAGTTGCTGCCCATATCTGTCTCAATAGCAGACTATGGACTGCTATTAGAAGACCTCTATGCCTCCCCCCCCCCCCCCCCCCCCCACTTCATCCACTTTATTCTCTGTCCACTTACCCAAAGTATGAAGGCAGCAGTGGTGGTGACAGTAGCAGCAGTCTGCACAGAACCCTGGGTACAATCACAGACCCCAGTATTCTTCATGGGCTTGTAGTCTAACAGGAAGCCCACACAGGAGGTGGCAGGGTCTGGGCATAGGTCACAGTGGAAGTCCATAAGATGGAGAGCAGCCCTGTTTCTGTGACCCTAGTCACTGATGATGTGTCCCCAATGTGGGGTTCCACAACTTGTGGTCCACTGCCTAGATAGTTCTGTGTATTGTTGGTGCCTAATCTGGGCAGGTAAAGACCACAAGGCCCATGGAGATGACTCAGCTCTGATGCGGCAACTCCTCACCCAATCTCTGGTTTTCTTTATCGTTATCTTTTCACTTATTCCAACTTTAAGTGCAAGTTGTCCAGAGAAGGTTATTTTTTTACTCTCTGTATCGCTCTGCTTTTTATCCTAGGAAAGAGGATCTATGACAGGACCTTATTTCCAAATGGATTTGTACTGTTATTTCAACCGATGAGTCACTCTATTGTATTAATAGGGAGGAAAAAGCTGAATGGACAGAGGCACTTCCATCACGGTGGCCCTGGTGTCTCCATCCTCAGTTGTGCTGAGGTTTTGGAATTTTTGTTGCCATTTTAGAGCTGCCCATGTTGCTTGTCTTGAGGGCTTCCTTCATGTTTCTGACCTTTTCCTGGAAATTGATCATCTCTTTTACAGAAGAACAATGAGGGGGACAAAGACCTGCCCTTACACTCTAATGAGGATAGAATTAGAAAACCTGGTTTCCTGATTCTCAATGGGTGGTAACTCCCAAGAGAACTTTTGCGGGGGGGGGGGGGGGGGGGGGAAAGAATAAAAATCTTTCCTGTAAACTCAACGAAAGCCTACACAGAACTTCGCAATCCGATGACAAAAGGTCAAACAGGATCAGGAAACACACAATGTATGAGGGAGGAAAGCAATGGGCCCTGTAAAAGTCCTTTCACAACACTGACCAGTACGCTGCTGACCTGCAGGCATTACTTGGGTGGAAGAAGTTTTGGTTCAGCATCAGAATTAGCATTACTTAATCTATCATATTTATTTATTTATTTTATTTATTTGTTGCATTTGTACCCCACATTTTCCCAGCTATTTGCAGGCTCAATGTGGCTTATATAGTACCGTCAAAGGCGTTTGCCCAGTCGGTGGATAACAAATACAAAGTTGTATAGTGATCGTATGAGGTATAAGTGGAGGGTCGGAATGAATGAAGATTGCGAGATGTCCTGTTCGATCATAGTCATGCTGTGTTGGTAGGTGAAGAGGGTTACGTGGAGTCGTTGGGGTAGGCCTTTTTGAAGAGGTAGGTTTTTAGTGATTTCCTGAAGTTCAAGTGGTCGTGGATTGTTTTCACAGCTTTTGGGAGCCAATTCCATAGTTGTGTGTTTTTGTAGGAGAAGCCGGCTGCCAAAGTTGTTTTATATTTCAGTCCTTTGCGATTTGGGTAGTGTAGTTTTAGGTAGGCATATGAGGGCACTCATTAAATCAGCCCAAGCTTCCAGCCAAACCTAGATTGGGATCAAATAGTCCTTTCCCAACTGCCCCTTATAATATCAACAAGAGGGTCAATATTCAAAGCAGTTTAATTGGCCATAAAGAGTTCCTGGCTGGTTAAACCACTTGTTTGGGGTTGCCGGGTTCTTGAAGCCTGGATTAGCCACTGACGGAGACAGGATGCTGGGCTTGATGGACCCTTGGTCTTTTCCCAGTATGGCGGTACTTATGTACTTATGTACTAGTCCTATCTTTATGCAGTTCATCGTAGACAGTTAAGTGCTGAATATCGCACTTATGGGTCCTTTTACTAAAGTGCGCTGAAAAATGGGCTGTGCTAGCATAGGCGTGTGTTTTGGGCATGCGCAGATCCATTTTTCAGCGCGCCTGTAAAAAAAAGGTATTTTTTAAATTTTTGCCAAAAATGGACGTGTGGCAAAATCAAAATCGGCGCGTGTCCATTTTGGGTCTGAGACCTTACCACCACTCATTCACTTAGCGGTAAGGTCTAACCGGGTGGTAATCATCTATACGCGTATAATGACGATTACTGCCCAGTTTCCGCCATGCGTCAGAAAATAAAAATTCTTTTCCGGCACGCATAGCGGACACATGTAAAAAATGAAATTACCACCCGAGCTACCTGGTAGCCGGGTGGTAACTCCGAATTGGCATGTGTTGGCGCGGCTTAGTAAAAGGGCCCCAACCTGCTATGTTTTATCCAGCCACATATGTCTGGATATTCAATGCCCGTGCCCAGAAGTGGCCTGGCATTGAACATCTGGGAATAAATCTGGTGCCGTCAGCAAAATGCTGACCATCGCTAGCTGAATATCGACCCCATAGATCTTAAGATATTGCAAAGTTTGTAATTCCTGTTCCGTTTAATGCTCTCAGTATGAGAGAGCTAAAGCTACTAACTGCCAATCTAGCTATAGAGATGATTTTGGATGAAGAAATACAGACACAGATATGCCAGTCACGTACTGAAATGGGATGGGCATTAAAATACGGATTATCTCATCTATCCCAAGTGATCAGGAACCATCTGGTAAGCTTGCTCTGTATGCAGCGCAAATGCGTAACTTCTCATTATACTATCCCAATGCTCTTAAGTGTCATGGGTTTAATTAATTCATAGGTGATCAGCTGGCATGCCTACGCAAGACAACCCAAAGGAGTAGAAGGCACATTGAAGCTCCAACCTACTAATCAAGCAAGCAGCACCTTCTTGCACCACACAATCTCGTTATTTCTCCAAATTAAAACACCTGTGAACGTTAGTAATCTCTCCACATCACGTTCAGTTGAGAGCAAAGAAAGACAGGGTTAATATGAGGGTGTGTGTGTACATAAACTGGGGGTCAATTTTTGGCTAGTGCAGTCATCGTATTAAGTACCACACTGGCACTGAATATATACATTGAGCAGTGACTGCGAAGTGGGTGTTAATCTAATGTATATGTTGGTAACTTGCAGACAGATGATCAAAAGCCCCACGCTGTTCCAAACTGCGCTCTAAAAACAGCGCGGGTGTTACTAGACGTATGATCAGAGATAATTGCATGCAACTGATCATGGGGTAGAAGTGTGAGAGGATTGTGCCTGAGCATGCGGTCAGGCACAATCCTCCCACACTTGTTTGACAGGTCTGGGCTGTCAAAAGCCCAGACCTGTCAAACACAGGGGCTGGAGGTTCATAGGACCACCAAACCCCAACTACCCCCACCCTGAGCCAGGCTAAACGGGAGCTGGAGGTCCAGCAGACCTCCAGTCCCCCGACCCTCTCCCCCGACACAGGTTCAGGAGAGGCTGGTGGCCCAGTGGGCAACCGATGACCCCCCCAGCGACAGAGGGCTGTAGGTCCAGCAGACCTCCAGTCCCTCAGACCCCCCCCCCCGACACAGGTTCAGGGGGGCTGAGATCTGAGGGGTCTCCAGCCCCCCAGCATTCCCAAGATGTCCCTGGTGGCCCAGTGGGCCGCTGTCAATCCCTCCACCCTACTACCTTAAGTTGGAAGAGGGAGGTGGCCTCTCTCCTCTTCCATCGGCGCCGCCTGAAAAATGGCGGCACCCAACCCTGCCCAGTGCTTCCTGGGATGCGATAGGTGTGGCTTCATGCCATATGTTGCTGGGGGGGGGGGTTCAGACTGGTTGGCTTGGAGTTCCTGCGGGGGCTGCTGCATTGGGGGGAATGGGGGCCTACTAGCATGCAAATGCATGCTAAACAGGGCTCACCATTCCTCCCCAATGGTCTGCAAACCCTAACGCCAGCTCCGAGCTTAGGGTAGGGCATAGGGTTTTCCACGGCCAGCGAGCCAATCTTTGGCGTGCTGGTCGCTGATCATTGGGGATGAATATGTTTATCCCTGTTTTGCATGCATTTGCATGTAGTTGTGTTCAGAGCCAACAACCACGTTGTTTCACACGCTAGGGGGCTCTGATCATGGGGCAGTAGCAAATGCAGGTACTAGTATGGCGCTAACAGCCTCTATTGCTGGCGTTTGCTTCTGATCATCTGTTATGATTCTGCTAGATAGGCAGGGGAATGTTTGGGACTCGCTCCTGATTGGCTTGTCAGGGGCTGAGCTGACAGCTGAAGCAGCAGACGTCAGAAGCCTGATCTACTTAAGCCTACTTCTCCTTACCTCTCTTGCTTTACCATTTGATTGCTGTCAGCTGAAGCCAGCTTTCCTCTCTCTCTGTTTGTGCTAGTGCACACTGTGTTTATGTTGGAGATTTGCTTTCTCTCCTCGTAGCTTGTAGATTCTGTGTGAGTGCTGGGTGTTCCCAGCGTGTGCTTGATTGCCTCACTACACTGCACCTGGGTCTATTCTCTGCTTGGCTGGTGTTGTATTGTTTGTGGTAAGCTTGTCCCATGTATCATTCCAGTTTGTTGGTTTGTTTAAGTTTCCCTTTCTTCTGTGTTAACCCTTTGTCTGCAGTGTAAGCCCTGCTTCTGGCAGGTTGTGTTTTGAAGCTGTCTTTTCCTTTAGCCTGCTTTTATTCCTTCTTTGCTGTGTCTGTCTCCTGTTTCTGGTGAGCGCTGCTCCTTCTCTGATCTGTGTGTGTTAAGGCAACATTCTCTGTTTGTTTGCTTACCTTTCCCTTTGAGTGCTGTGTGGCACAGCCTTGTGTATTCCTATATAACAGTTCCCTTTATCCCTGTATGTTGTGAGGCCAGCCGTGTGTGGATTCCCTTTTCCTTTGAGTGCTGTGTGGCTGGCATAGCCTTGTGTATTCCTATATAGCAGTTCCCTTTATCCCTGTTTGTTTTGAGGTTAGCACTGTGTATTCTTAGGTGGCTTTCCCTTTCCCTTGTGTGCTGTATGGTACAGCCTAGAGTGTTCTCTTGTATGGCTTCCTTTATACTTGACTGCCTGTGGCACAGCCTTGTGTTTCCTATAGGAACGTCTGTCAGTTCCTTTCCCTTGCGTTCTTTGCTAGCGCTGTGTGCGTTGCTGGTGCTCCTGTCCCTTTGGGGACCCCTCATTGTTCTTTCTCCCTTCCCAGTGTATGACTCGGTTCCTGTTCAGCCGTGAGGCCCGCATGCTTGGACTTTTTGCAAGTGGGTTGCCGATAGGCCGTGAGGCCCGCCTGAATGCTCTATCTCCCATTTTCTGGTGGTGCTATTTGGTTGTTGTGTGTGTGCGGGGCTTGGTGGCTGGGGTAGTGCGTAGTGCCTGTTTGGTCTAACCTAGGCCTTGGCCAAAACCCTATACTAGGCCTCGGCCTGGGCTCAAGGGCTCACGACAAGATTAACATCATCAGCCCATTGGGAAGGAGGAGAAGGTACTTTAGGTATACTTTGACCCCTGTGCAGGCCCCTCACACTGTGTTAGGATGATTGGAGGAAGAGGATGTACAGGAGAGGAAGTATATCTGACATAGTATGATTTTGTCAGTGTAACCACTGGTTATACTCAGATTGTGGAAAATAACATATCCTTTTCTTTGTTTGGAGTCATGGTTTAGTTTAAATACAATGGATCTAGAAGGGAGGATGAGGGGTATGAAATAATAAAGTGATTGGTGATTTACAATGTTGTTGTACTGCTTCAGCTGCACCATTGTTTTATTGTTACTGTAAGACATTTTGTAACTGTTGTCTTGATGTATTACCAATAAAAAAAGATTTCATAGTAAGCGGTGACTGCACTGGAACTGTCCAGTTTGATTTAGGCTTGCTATAGTGCCGGCTTAAATCTATCTAGAAACTTAAACAGGTGGAGGGCAATGCTATAACGATGTGGCTGTATTTAGATGCCAAAAATGCATACAAATGAGCAAGGTATTTGCACACATAATCACATAAATACCAATATTCCAGTTACGTGCTATTCTATACACTGGTGCCTCCGTGCAGTGGCATGTAGTTTGAAGGTGGGTGGGATGAGGTGCAAAGTTATGTGTGTAAATTCTAGAATAGTATAACTTATGTGTGGTCTTTGGCTATCTAGGTGAGAGCATTTAACTAGATGTATGGCAGGTTTGCCCTGCTACTACTTATCATTTCTATACCACTACTAGACGTACGCAGCGCTGTACACTTGAAGATGAAGAGACAGTCCCTGCTCGACAGAGCTTACAATCTAATTAGGACAGACAAACAGGACAAATAAGAGATAAGGGAATTACTAAGGTGGGAATGATAAAATAAGGGTACTGAACAAGTGAGTAAGGGTTAGGAGTTAAAAGCAGCATCAAAAAGGTGGGCTTTTAGCCTAGATTTGAAGATGGCCAGAGATGGAACTTGACGTACCGGCTCAGGAAGTTTATTCCAGGCATATGGTGCAGCAAGATAAAAGGAACAGAGTCTGGAGATAGCAGTAGAGGAGAAGGGTGCAGATAAGAGAGATTTACCCAGCGAATGGAGTTCCTAGGGAGGAGTGTAGGGAGAGAGGTACTGAGGAGCTGCAGAGTGAATGCACTTATAAGTCAATAAGAGGAGTTTGAACTGTATGCAGAAACGGATAGGGAGCCAATGAAGTGACTTGAGGAGAGGGCTAATATGAGCATAGCGACACTGGCAAAATATACAGTGGGGGAAATAAGTATTTGATCCCTTGCTGATTTTGTAAGTTTGCCCACTGACAAAGACATGAGCAGCCCATAATTGAAGGGTAGGTTATTGGTAACAGTGAGAGATAGCACATCACAAATTAAATCCGGAAAATCACATTGTGGAAAGTATATGAATTTATTTGCATTCTGCAGAGGGAAATAAGTATTTGATCCCCCACCAACCAGTAAGAGATCTGGCCCCTACAGACCAGGTAGATGCTCCAAATCAACTCGTTACCTGCATGACAGACAGCTGTCGGCAATGGTCACCTGTATGAAAGACACCTGTCCACAGACTCAGTGAATCAGTCAGACTCTAACCTCTACAAAATGGCCAAGAGCAAGGAGCTGTCTAAGGATGTCAGGGACAAGATCATACACCTGCACAAGGCTGGAATGGGCTACAAAACCATCAGTAAGACGCTGGGCGAGAAGGAGACAACTGTTGGTGCCATAGTAAGAAAATGGAAGAAGTACAAAATGACTGTCAATCGACAAAGATCTGGGGCTCCACGCAAAATCTCACCTCGTGGGGTATCCTTGATCATGAGGAAGGTTAGAAATCAGCCTACAACTACAAGGGGGGAACTTGTCAATGATCTCAAGGCAGCTGGGACCACTGTCACCACGAAAACCATTGGTAACACATTACGACATAACGGATTGCAATCCTGCAGTGCCCGCAAGGTCCCCCTGCTCCGGAAGGCACATGTGACGGCCCGTCTGAAGTTTGCCAGTGAACACCTGGATGATGCCGAGAGTGATTGGGAGAAGGTGCTGTGGTCAGATGAGACAAAAATTGAGCTCTTTGGCATGAACTCAACTCGCCGTGTTTGGAGGAAGAGAAATGCTGCCTATGACCCAAAGAACACCGTCCCCACTGTCAAGCATGGAGGTGGAAATGTTATGTTTTGGGGGTGTTTCTCTGCTAAGGGCACAGGACTACTTCACCGCATCAATGGGAGAATGGATGGGGCCATGTACCGTACAATTCTGAGTGACAACCTCCTTCCCTCCGCCAGGGCCTTAAAAATGGGTCGTGGCTGGGTCTTCCAGCACGACAATGACCCAAAACATACAGCCAAGGCAACAAAGGAGTGGCTCAGGAAGAAGCACATTAGGGTCATGGAGTGGCCTAGCCAGTCACCAGACCTTAATCCCATTGAAAACTTATGGAGGGAGCTGAAGCTGCGAGTTGCCAAGCGACAGCCCAGAACTCTTAATGATTTAGAGATGATCTGCAAAGAGGAGTGGACCAAAATTCCTCCTGACATGTGTGCAAACCTCATCATCAACTACAGAAGACGTCTGACCGCTGTGCTTGCCAACAAGGGTTTTGCCACCAAGTATTAGGTCTTGTTTGCCAGAGGGATTAAATACTTATTTCCCTCTGCAGAATGCAAATAAATTCATATACTTTCCACAATGTGATTTTCCGGATTTAATTTGTGATGTGCTATCTCTCACTGTTACCAATAACCTACCCTTCAATTATGGGCTGCTCATGTCTTTGTCAGTGGGCAAACTTACAAAATCAGCAAGGGATCAAATACTTATTTCCCCCACTGTAAGTCGTGTGGCAGAATTTTTAACAGATTGAAGAGAGAGATGGCTAAGTGGGAGACCAGTGAGAAGCAAGTTGCAATAGTCTAAGCGAGAGATGATAAGAGTATGGATAAGGGTTCCTAACTCTAGAAAGATACCCCCCCCCCCCCCAATATTCAGCTGGCGGCGGGCAGTGCTTTTGCTGTCCTCCGCCATATTAAGCTTGGATATACAATGCCAGGCTGTTTCTATCGACCAGCATTGAATATCCAGTTTCATTTCTGACCATGACAATTTAATTGGTTAAGCCGATATTCAGGTCTAACCGGCTAAGTGTTTAGAGGTTAAAGATAAGCCTGCTATTTATGTGGCCTATTTTAATCGCTTAACATAGCCAGTTTAGTGCTGAATATCCATGGCTATGTCACATGATATAGCTCATTAGTATTCAGCGGGAGATAACCAGTTATCTCCCACTGAATATCTACAGTTAGACGCTGAAATGCTATTTAACCAGCCAGGAGCCATTGCTGGCCAGTCAAATAGTTTTGAATATCAAGCCCATAGTGCATAAATCACCATTAACGTTATCGTTTCCTTACCAATCTGCAATGTTGTAGAATTTCCTACCTAATTCCACAAGGAAACTAACAAACTATAAATTATTTCATAAAATGTTAAAAGTCTTTGCTTTTCTGGAAATCTGAAAGGCTCGCTAATTTTCCTGGGAACCCTCAGTTCTCTTTTTTGTTAGCCACACTGAAATTAAAAGGTATGTGTAGGATAGGAGTGTCCACTGTAATATAAAGAAATGACAAAGCTGTTAATGGCAAACTGAAGTTCTCAGCACACATTCCGTTCCTTACAAGTTGAAAGGCGGGAGAAGCAGGGTCAACATGTAAACACTACATGGCCTTGAAGTGCCATCTCTCACAACTGTCAGCAATGCGCTTTTCCAAGGTGCCTAAATCCAAAAGGCAGAGTATGGAATACATATCCTCAGATGCAGCTGAATTTACATATAACCTAGACAAACTAGTTAAGGTCTGCACCTTACACGGGGACCTTACACTTCACTGAAAAATGCATTTGCAAATAATGAAAGTTACAATATTAAATAATCACAATTGTTTTTATTGTCAACTCTTGTTAGCTGCTACGCTAGTATTCCATTCCATTCCATTCAATAGCTTATTTTCCGCCATATCTTACTTGGATTCACTGTGGATTACAAGAGAAGGAAAGATCACATTCAGGTGGAAGTACAAAGCAAAACGCAAAATAGAAAATTATAATATCAAACTATTTACCTTTCAGGAAAATGTTAAAGTCCCATTTTTTTCAAGCAAGTTTACCCTAATGGACCAGCTTAATTCCACCAGATCACCTACGATACTCCTGCTAAGACGTCGATGCTTACTCTGACCCCAATGTTATAGAGTTGGAGTGGAGGAGTGGCCTAGTGGTTAGGGTGGTGGACTTTGGTCCTGAAGAACTGAGGAACTGAGTTCAATTCCCACCTCAGGCTCAGGCAGCTCCTTGTGACTCTGGGCAACTCACTTAACCCTCCATTGCTCCATGCAAGCCGCATTGAGCCTGCCTTGAGTGGGAAAGCGCAGGGTACAAATGTAACAAAAATCAAATAGATACCATTGGAGATTCTACATGGAAATGGAATGTTGCTACTATTGGAGATTCTACATGGAATGTTGCTATTCCACTAGCAACATTCCATGTAGAAGGCTGCGCAGGCTTCTGTTTCTCTGAGTCTGACGTCCTGCACGTACGTGCAGGACGTCAGACTCACAGAAGCAGAAGCCTGCACGGCCACATTGGTGATCTGCAAGGGCCGACTTCTACATGGAATGTTGCTAGTGGAATATCCTTGTCTACCTTCCCTATTCTAGTTCATTACGTTCTTTTCACATGTCCTTTGTAATGCCTTTCATAATGTAAGTAGTTATGATCATCACAATTTATAATACTGTTCCTACATTTCCTTGTTTTTACTGTATTCTTTACCATGTAAGATGCTTTCTTTTACCATGTAAGCCGCACTGGACCTGCTGTATGTGTGAAAGAGCGGGGTACAAATGTAATAAATAAATAAATCGATATCCGAGTACACAAAAACCTTCAATATAAAGTAAGAACAGACAGACTTAGGGCTCTGTTTACTAAGCCGCGTTATAGCCGCATTAGCGTCTTTAATGCGCATTAACCATGTACAAGTCTACAATATCCCTATAGGCACCTACACGGATAGCATGCATGCTAATTGTAGGTGCGTTAAAAACTCTAATGCGCCTTAGTAAATCTGGTGGGGAATATCATTCCAGATCTTCACAGCCAAATATTTAAAAGAGTTGGTCAAATAACTTTTCGAGTGCACACCTCTAGCATCCAAAGTGTAAGCGTGAGCTGCACGAAAAGTCCTACCTGAGGAAAGCAAAAGACAATATTTAGATAAGTTTGCTGAGTTTTGACCCATCAAAGAATTAAAAACCACACCTGCAGTTTTAAACTTTATACGAGAGGAGATCGGAAGCCAGTGTAATTTTTTTAAAGAGTGGAGAAACTCTTTCAAATGTATTCAATTCAAAAATTGAATTTCCCGGCATCATGGTATTGATCCTCCAGAGAAGTGAGTTATGCATTCGCCATCCACCAGCAAATGCATGACTCGCTCTCGGTATTGGTTACTGGAGATCCAGCACTTGCTCACAGTTCCTGTGAAGTAGCAGTTCTTCAGAACGCTCAGCTGCTCTAGTTTTCAGGTGGTAAAGTAAACTCTGATCTGCTACATCATTTTAATAGTGACCTGCAATACCAACTGTTCTAGACTTGTCTTCTCTAATCAATGCATCATGGGTCTTAGGCTATTCTTCATTGCACCTCAGGTCTGCTGCCAGCACACCCTGCTACTCCAAAACTGGGCATCTCTAGATCTTCCATCTTGAATTACTTCTTCTAACATTATATAACTCTTTATGCCGTATAAGGAAGGGCAGAAAATACATCCTAATGAAAGAACCCATGGGTTTGAAAGGTTAGGACTTTAATGCATTATACATACAACCTTCTAAACTGTAATGAATGGTAATGGTGATTTACAAGATCACAGAATAAGAAAAGGTGAAACATTTGCCATTGGGTTTATATCACTTCATCCTAATAACATAATACGTAACATATGTTATCAAAACTTTTAGTAGTCGGATAGATATGATATCCATTGCTTTCCTATAAAAACACACTGGATAGATAGATAGATAGATAGATAGATAGATAGATAGATAGATAGATGCCATCACAACTTTCCTAAAAAATTACACGCCAACCCAAAAACTTAGGAGCCAATAGCTAGGACCCTCAATCTCTTTGTCTCCACTGAAGTTGAGGAGTGGGGGTTGTTAAGACTCTCATAGACTTATTACTGTAAAGTCATGATATCATAGAGTATAGCCTTGGCACACCAGTCACACCTGGAGTCTCTATTATTTTTATGAAGCCTCTTTTATTTGAATAAATCACAGACAATTTACTCACAGACAGATGTTCAGAAGTGCTGCTCCACAGCACAGAGACTCCTTAATCTGAGAGCTGTTGGAGGTGGAGATCTGAAGAGAGGTAGCTTTATTGCAGGGGAGAAAGATAGTTGAACAGGTAGAAGTGGTTCAAAGCTGGGTGACTGGAATGTGCGATATCTCATCAGGGAGGAGATATTTTCAAGGTAAAAACCAAGTTCGTTGCAGGGAATTTCAGCAGGACAAAAGCTGTCTGGGACAAGATGGTGAATGCCTCATGGCTGAAGGGACAAAGGGGTGTTGAGGCTTCACACAGGCTCAGGGAAGAGTAGATAAAGACCAATGGGGACAGAGCATGCCACCGGGTGGCAAGGGAGGTGCTAGAGGACAGCCCTTGATTGGAGGGAAAGGTCATCCCTGGCTGACCTCCCAGGACAGAGATAGTAAGAATAACCAGGAAATGGTTGCAGGAAGACAAAAGAGCCAAGCTTGGCAGAGAGAGAGAGAGGAGGTCTGGGCAGCCTCACAACCAGTGGTAACAGTTCTTACACAGCCAAGCAAGTGTGGTTGCATTGCTTGTGAACTACATTACACACAGTGCCTTGCTCATGTATCTTTGCAGAGTGAGAACTGCAGCAATGATAGTCCTTAGAAATGAGAATAACAGTAAAAGCATCACACATTTTAGGATCACGTTATAAACTAGTGTGAGGCTGTCAGAGGACAGAACAGGGGTAGGGAAGCTCTATCACAATAATCAAGCACTAAAGGAGCTAAGGCTGGAAGATTCTATATATCACACCTAAAAAATCGGCACCAAAATGAAATTCGCTTAAGCGTATTCTATAAAGTATGCCTTAATTTAGGTGTACTTTATAGAATAAGCCTAAATTTCCATGCAGTATTCAGAATACACCGAGCGCTGCTCTGCTTGACTAAATTTAGTCATGGGTAGTTACAACAAGTAAAACTTGGTGTAAATTCTAGCGCCTAAATTATGCTCGGACCGGATGCATTCTATAACAATGCACCTAGACTTTAGAAATGCCCATCCCACGCCACTTTTCAATTACACAACTTAGACGTTACACAGACCACATTACAGAAAATGCTTAGACAGTTCTGAGTGCAAATTCTAATTAGTGCCAATTAGTGCTGATAATTGGTTGTTAACATCCAATTATCAATGCTGATTAGCGTGCTAACCAATTAGCTTATCCGCATTGTTACGGAATATGGTTCGATTTCAGCACGGAAATCTCAGTGCGATCTATAGAATCCCAGGATTTGTGTCTAAGAGAAAAGAAATTTTAGTAAATCTGGCCCTTAATGCAGCCTACTGGCAGAAACATATAGGCAACCTAAACAAAGGGAAAAGAACAACCTATCCCTCAAGGATAGTCAAACCAATAAAAATTAAGAGAATAGGAATAAGAGCAAACAAAGCCCAACATCAAATCTATCAAATATACGTCAACAAACTATGATGGAGCAGAAGGATATCCGTAGTAAAATATAAGATACCGGACCTCTCACAGCTTACAGCTGTCCCAAGTCTTCGCCTCGTGCCTTTTAACCCCAAAAGCAGGCTGCCTTGCCAAAACACCTTTGAGAGGATGGTAGATACCTGGAATGCCCTCCCGTGGGAGGTGGTAGAGATGAAAATGGTAACGGAATTCAAAAAGGCGCAGGACAAACATAAAGGAATCCTGTTTAGAAGGATAGGATTTAAAGAAGCTTAGCAGAGATTAGGTAGGAAAGCTGGTGCTGGGCAGACTTCTACAATCTGTGCCCTGATCGAGGCTGGATGGGCTTGAGTGGAGCTTTTCAGGGGCTTTGACAACATCAGAAATTTTAGGACAAAGCCAGTGCCGGGCAGACTAAAAATGGCCAGGACTGTACAGGCAGTGTATTCCAGCTGGCGAAATATTGATCACAAGAATCCACAGTGCCCTGAAGCAGGATTCGAAACTCAGCTGGAGTCGGGCCGTGGGCGAGTACAGATCGATAAAACAGCTGGAAGATAAGTGATTCTGACACATTTACGATTAGAGTGTCAGGTCTCAAGTTAATAAATAAATAAAATTAGGGAGGTTTTTTAGCCCATGATGAATAGACAGGTCTCCCCTTAAGTTGGATTCCAACATAAGGAGTTCCTGTCTGGTTTTGAGGCTTTTTCCTCCCCTTATTAACAACACCAGTAGAGTATCTATAGAGTATATGTATGCTGATTGCAGGATAAATCAAGATCAGGTATATATATGATGTATCACTTCATACCATATGTAATGAGTTTATCTTACTGGGTAGACTGGATGGACCATACAGGTCTTTATCTGTCATCATCTACTGTGTTACTATGCTGTGTTACTATGAGAACCTGTGGGCGTCGGGTGTCATTGGAAGTCGGCACTGCACTGTTTAAAAGTTAACCGCTCTTTGGTTTTTGTCTTTTCTTTTGTTTCCAAACATTTGGGTATATTTTGGAGCATTTGACTTTAAATAAAAGCTTTTTATAAGCAAAAATGTTTTAAAGAAATATTGAGGTAGGGAGAAGGTTGAAGTGACATATGACGTGCATTAAACAAAAGGTGAGGACTTGGGAAGGCTGTGAGCTGTGAAAGGTCCAGTACTTATATTTTACTACTGGTGTCATAGAGTGTTTGTATATTTGATTGATTTGATTTTGGGCTCTGTTTGCTCTTATTCCTATGGTTATCAATAGAAATCAAACAAAATAAAACATGGATAAGATGATACCTTTTTTATTGGACATAACTTAATACATTTCTTGATTAGCTTTCGAAGGTTTCCCTTCTTCGTCAGATCGGCTACCACACTCCTCTACTCTTATTCCTAGAAATATATAGGCAGCAGCCCCCTCCCCATCTAGTCTCTCTCTCTCTCTCTCTCTTTTAGTCTATCTCTCTCCCCTCCCCACTTTATCCAATCTTGCTTGTTCTCCCCCTCCCCCACCACCACCCTATCACACAGTCTCACTCTCTGTTTCTCTCTTCTCTGCCCTGTTGTCATTCAGTCTTGCTCATGTTCTCTTCCCTGACTCTAGGCAAACAGGAAAGAGGGAGTCCAGAGCGCAGGAAACCATGCTGAACAAAGAAAGCACAATGGGTTTCTAAGAATGGGTTAGCACCCAAACTTTAATGAAGGACCCTCATCCCAACTTTAATGAAGGATCCATCATTAAAGTATGGATGCCAACCCATTCTTGGAGACCCATTGTGCTTCTCTTTGCAGTCTCTCTCTCTCTCTCTCTCTCTCTCACACACACTCTCACACACACTCACACACCCCCACCCTATCACCCAGTCTTGCTCATGCTCTTTTCCCTGACTCTGTCATTATGCATTCTTGTTTGATCTCTTCATCCCTTCCCCCCACACATACAGTCATCACCTATTCTTGGTAGCTCACATTCTCTCCCCAACCTGTCATCACCCAGTCTCCCTCTTTTATCCTTTCCCTCCCACCTGTCTCCTTCTTTATCCCATCATCTCCTTCCTATCTTAACTCTCTCCCATCCCCCCTTGCTAGTCCTCAACATCCAGGAAGCCAGTCACCAGCCCCTGGGATGGGATGGTTGTCAGCCCAGTGCTCTCATCAATAGGCTGCTACTGTATTGAAAAGGGAACCAAATCCAAACTTATAGAGCACTGGGCTGACAGCCAGGGAAGCCTGACTTTAAATCCCACTGCAGCCTCTTGGGATCTTGGGCAAGCCACTTAACCCTTTATTGCCTCAGGGACAAAATTAGATTGTTCTTCGGGGGACAGGGAAATACCTTATGCACCTGAATGTAACTCGCTTTCAGCTACTACTGAAAAAAAATTTGTCTATGTGTATGGAGGGTGGGAAAAATGTGGTACCTTTTTATTGGAGGTATTACATTATTTTTGAGTGGGAGTGGGGGGGGGGGCTAGAGGGGATGTTTTTTGTTTGTTAACCATTATTTCCACATTTTCTAATGAACTAACATGGCAACCACACTACAGTATCCATAATAGTATAAAAAGTTTATGTTTAAACAGTGACCTAAGGTAGTGATGCATGTGGTAAAGAGGAACCTAAACTACAGCTACGTCATGCAAGGTTCCACGTTAAGAGTCACAGACCAAGAAAGGGATCTCGGTGTCGTTGATGATACGTTGAAACCTTCTGCTCAGTGTACTGCTGCGGCTAAGAAAGCAAATAGAATGGTAGGCATTATTAGGAATGGAAAACAAAAGTGAGGATGTTATAATGCCTTTGTATTGGTCCATTGTGTGACCGCACCTCAAATATTGTGTTCAATTCTGGTCGCCGCATCTCAAAAAAGATGTAGTGGAATTAGAAAATGTACAGAGAAGGGCGACAAGAATGATAAAGGGGATGGGACATCTTCCCTATGAGGAAAGGCTGAAGCATCTAGGGCTCTTCAGCTTGGAGAAGAGACGGCTGAGGGGAGATATGATAGAGGTCTATAAAATAATGAGTGGAGTGGAACGGGTAGATGTGAATCGTTTGTTTACTCTTTCCAAAAATACTAGGACTAGGAGGCATGCGATGAAGCTACAAAGTAGTAAATTTAATATGAATCGGAGAAAATGTTTCTTCACTCAACGTGCAATTAAACTCTGGAATTTGTTGCCAGAGAATGTGGTAAAGGTGGTTAGCTTAGCAGGGTTTAAAAAGGGTGTGGACAGCTTCCTAAAGGAAAAGTCCATAGATCATTATTAAATTGACTTGGGAAAATCCACTGCTTATTTTTGGGATAAGCATCAAATTGTATTGAGCTTTTCTGGGATCTTGTCCGGTATTTGTGACCTGGATTGGCCACTGTTGGAAACAGAATGCTGGGCTTAATGGACCCTTGATCTGTCCCAGTGTAGCAATACTTATGTACTAGCTTGGTGAGCAACTACACAGAAGAGTGGGAAACGTTGGATTCAGCCTCTGGGTGATGAGAAAGTTGTGTCTAGCAGTGGAATTCAGAAGGAAGCACATTCTTGGGCCCTAGAGTATTCCTGCTTCGGTATTTCCTGGCAATGAAAAAAGCTAAAGGGGATGAAAGGGAAAATGGGAGGGGGCTGACACCCTTCGACCTTAAATGTGCAAACTTCTGATCAGAGTGGCCACACTTCACAGTGCTGACAGATCTGATTAGCAGGAGCCTCTGTCAGGAATCAGTTGTGTTATGTGACCCTGAGGGTGCAGGATGCTCTTTGCACATTTCCTGACTCTGCTAATAGTATATGAAGCCATTTGTTTTTACCAGCTTGATTTCCCCCCACCCCCCAAGACTGCAAAAAAAAAAAAATAATAATGTGTACCATTCAAAGGACAGTATTCATTAATTGGATGCATCCACTCTCCAAAGTAAAAGATATCTTAGCAATGCTTCATACTTGTAATACACAATTTTCTAAGGGGAGAGATTAGTAAGCTCGACTCAGGAGAGAGACCTTGGGGTGTTGGTGTCCGAGGATCTGAAGATGAAGAAACAATGCGACAAGGCGATGGCCATGGCCAGAAGGATGCTAGGCTGCATAGAGAGGGGCATAATGTGATTGTTGTATTATATTGTAACTTAGACAAAAAATGGGACAATACCACTATGTTTGAAACAAATGAAATTTTACCATCCAAAGTGGCTCAATCAATTAACAGTTGCTATTCAACTTTTTTTATTCAACTTTTTTTATATATATATAAAAATGAGGAGGAAAAAAGCCTCTGTATTCCCGTTTCAGTACATACTTGTGTCTGTTAAACCGGGATGGAATCTTCATAGGCTAAAAAAACCTCCTTGTACCTTTAATCAACAAAACACATCAAACACATCACTTTTGACGAACAGTTATCTTTAGTGCCGTCCTTGCAGTTGCAATTTAGCTTCACTCTGATATGCCAGAGTGAAGCTAAATTGCAACTGCAAGGACGGCACTAAAGATCAGTGTTCGTCAAAAGTGATGTTTGATGTGTTTTGTTGATTAAAGGTACAAGGAGGTTTTTTTAGCCTATGAAGATTCCATCCCGGTTTAGTATGTACTGAAACGGGAATAAAGAGGCTTTTTTCCTCCTCATTTTTATATATATATAAAAAAAAGTTGAATAAAAAAAGTTGAATAGCAACTGTTAATTGATTGAGCCACTTTGGATGGTATTATATTGTAAGCCACATTGAGCTTGCAAATAGGTGGGAAAATGTGGGATATAAATGCAGCAAATAAAAAATAAAATATAAAATAAAAAAAATAACCAGCAGAAGAAAGGAGGTGTTGATGCCCCTCTACAAGTCGTTGGTGGGGCACCACTGGGAGTATTGTGTTCAGTTTTGGAGGCCGTATCTTGCTAAAGATGTAAAAAGACTGGAAGTGGTGCAGAGAGCAACCACGCGCCTCTCGGCTCCGTTGGTTCCCTGCTCCATCTGCCCTGGAACAGGTTACTTCCTGTTCTGGGGCAGAGGGAGCAGGGAGCCAGTGGAGCCGACAGGCGCAAGGTTGCTCTCTGCACCCTGCAGCAGCCAAGAATGCACCCGGTGGGGGGGGGGGGGGCTTGATGCGCCGGGGAGGGGGGTGTCATTGCGCCTGTGGGGGGGGGGCAGTGGCGATCCGCCCCGGGTGGCAGCCGACCTAGGATCGGTTATGGGAAGCGAAGGAACGTAGACCATACACTGCAGCTGGTGCTCAGTACTTTCCAAGAGGCAGGTGTTAAGTGCAGCCGCGCTAATTATGAATAGTCTTAACACGCGGTAAATAATTTTTCTGTGTAGCAAGTGCAGGAGACATGCTAGGCACACACCCAACAGTTACGACCCAGTCTTTGTACTTCCCATACATTAATATTTGTGGTTAAATCATAGTAGGTTCCCCTAAGGCTTACAAAATCCTGAATGATGTAGAATGGGCAAATGTGAATGATTGTTTACTCTTTCAAAAACTACAAAGACCAGGAGGCATTCCTTGAAGTTACATTGTAATATTTCTTAAAACAAATAGAACATATTGTTTTTTCACTCAACACATAGGGGCCTTTTTACTAAACCGCAGGAGCACTAGCGTGTGGTTACCGTACGTTAAAAAGCACTACCACAGGACATGCTGAGGTGTTCCCATGGACAAAGAGTAGGCATGACCTGCGCTAATCAGGTAGCACTGACACATTGCCGCTCGCTGTCCCATTACCATGGGAGCCCTTATCGCCAAGTAGATAGGTGGCGGTATGGGCTCCCATGGTAATGGCCACATGCTAATTGGGAAATTAGCGCATGGCCATTAATGGGGGATATAGCAAATGCAGCTATTTTACTGACACACTAAAGTGGCTGCAGCATGCGGTAAACCCACACGCTGACAGCAGCGCCAGCCACTTTTTAGTGTGGCTTAGTTAAAGGACCCCATAATGAAGCTCTGTTCTGGAACTTGCTGCTGGAGAATGTTTTATGTAGATGGATTTTAAAAAAGGTTTGGACAAGTTCCTGGAGGAAAAGTCCATAATCTGCTATTAAGATAGACATGGAGAAAGCCACTACTTAACCCTGAGATCAGTAGCAGGAATCTTGCTGCTCTTTGGGATTCTGCCATGTACTTCTGTCCTAGATTGATCACCGTTGGAAGCAGATGCTGGGCTAAAGCGCTGTAAGGAATTGTACAGATCAACAGGCTTTTGTGACATTATTCCATGCCTTCTTTATGTCTCAGTTCGATTATGTGAACGTGGTATTGGCTGGAACTGCTCAAACTTACAAAAGTTACAATACTGCAGTACGTTTGCTGGGCAGGGTTCAGAAGATTGATCGCATGACTCTTTTGTATATTCATTATCATTGGCTGCCGGCGTCTTTTAGGATTTCATTTAAGTTGATGGTACTTACCCATAGGGCCTACTATGAAAAGCTTCCTCTTCCACTTGCTACCTTGGTTCAATCCTATACTTCAGCTACATCTTTGCGTTCGCAAGATAGGTTATTGCTGGCGATTCCTCCGGTGACTTGGACCCATCTTATGATAACTAGAAAGACTGCCTATTTTTATTTGGCGCCATTCCTGTGGAATGTCCTTCCTTCGGAGGTCTGCAGCGAACAATCATCGAGATGCTTCAAGTGATTGCTGAAAGCTCGTTATTTTATTCTTGCTTTTGGTGTATCGTCCTGCGGGTTGATGGAGTTTAAGCTCTGGGTAACTGATTCGATATGATGTGTGTTTTTTCAATCTGCTTGAATGGATTGTGTGTTTTTATCTTTTCTATCTGATTATTGTAGTTCTTGTTTTATGTTATTTTAATCTTGTACACTGCTGTGATCTTTTTTTCTGTCCAAAGCTAAGTGGTATAGCAAATTTAGGGGTCCTTTTATGAAGCTGAAGCAAAAGGGGAGCCTGTGCTGGCATTTGGCATGTGTTTTTGATGCACGCCGAGGTCCCCTGTTACCGCAGCAGGTAAAAGGCAGGTTTCCCTTTTCTTAAATAAATGGCTGTGCAGCAAGTGAACCACTTGCTGCATAGTCATTTGGTGGGGGGGAGCCCTTGCCATCACCCATTGAGGTAGTGGTAAGGGCTCCCATGCTAACCCATCAGCAACTGGGCAGCATGCGGCACTGCCCGATTACCACTGGGTACACACCACCACTACAAAAATTGAAATATTTTTGCAGCGCCAGAAATGGCGCATGCTGGGGGACAGGGAACTACCACTGGGCTACTGCGGTAGCCTGGCGGTACTTCCATTTTAGCAAGCGGTAACATAGTAACATAGTAGATGACGGCAGAAAAAGACCTGCATGGTCCATCCAGTCTGCCCAACAAGATAAACTCATATGTGCTACTTTTTGTGTATACCTTACCTTGATTTGTATCTGCCAAGACCGCATTGGGTTTACTGCTGCTTTGTAAAAAGCCCCTTAAATAAACTGTAAACTGCAACAACTGTAAATGGAGCTGTGATCTGACCCAGTCTGGTATTTCTTATGTCTTAAGGAAGGAAGTGCATATTTACCACTGTTTTATAATAATCACAATACATGGGAGCCAATTTTCCAAAGTGACTAGAGGTACTAAATGCAACATTTACCCCATTCCTGGACAGAATGAAAGAGTTTGCTCAATACTAGGGGAGCTCAGCACCCACCGAGCTGGCTCCTGTGCCAGAATATTGCATTCATGAAGGCTCATACAACATCTGATGGCTACAAAGTTATCAAACATGCTTCCCACTAAAAAAATAGCAACAACATAAAAAAAACCTTGTTTATTTTCACAGCTGGAATAAACTATCACGATTTGCTTCCCACTAAAAGAAAAATACAGTCAATAAATTTCTCCAAATTGAATTTTCATTCACTGAGCTGCAGTTACCTCCAAAACGCCACACGCACTTACACACACACACATAATTAGGATACGATGAAACAACAACACGTCACAGCAAGCTTGGATTTTATCTGGATTTAATACTGTCAAAAAAAACTGTGGATTCATCCCAGACCATTTCAAGCAATGTTTATTTCTAAAATACAGCAGAATCTAAAACCAAACCACAAGAGTTCAGTTACAACCCCAGAACAAGCTACAGTAGAGGTCTGCAAATTAGTCGTGGCTCTACCTCAAAACTACAAAGTTGCCCTCTTAGTGGGGAGCCAAATCTAGCAGATCCTCTTTAATGTTCCCCATTGTTCTATGAACACAGTTTTCACTTTTTTTAAAATCCCCCCAATCCAAAAGTCTCCTGCATGACTTACCCACTCATATATGAATACAGCTGCCCAGTACAATTTCCCTATCATGTTATAGCTCTAAAACAGGGCCGCTGAAAGGGGGGGACAGGGGGGACAAAAGTCCCGGGGCCCGGCGCCGCCTGGCCCGCTCTCCGTCACTCCCAGAACTAACCTTAAGCCTCCTTTCACTTCGCAGCAAGCAGCAGCAGGTCAGGCCACTCCTTCCTTCCATGTCCCACCCTCGCCTGACGTAACGTCCGCGACGGCGGGGCATGGAAGGAAGGAGAGGTCTGCCCTGCCGCTGCTTGCTGTGAAGTGAAAGGAGGCTTAAGGTTAGTTCCGAGGGCCCGGCCCGATAGCGGGTGGAGGGGGTCCGGCGACCTCGGGCGGGTGGGCGGCGGGGGGCCCGGCGATCTTGGGTGGGCGGCGACCTCGGGTGGGTGGCGACCTCTGGTGGGCAGCGACCTCGGGTGGGTGGGGGGGGGGCCCAGGGGCGGCCTTGTCCCGGGCCCGGCTCTCGGCGGCCCTGCTCTAAAATACATAATAGGGTCATTTCAAAGTTACAGTCCACCTCTGTGAGAACTGACCAGAAACAGGGGGGGGGGGGGGGGGGGGAACTAAGCATGGAAAGGGGGCCAGTGGCAGCTTATACTACTGACAGCTGCCAAGCTTGGATGGAGTTCTGCCACCCAGAGGAGGAGGTCTTCAGCTGGCAGGGCTTGGGGATGTGCAATTTTGGGAAGCCTTGAGCCCAAAGGGGGTGGGGCACTAGTTATGTATTAGGGTAATCGTAGAGGGAATTCTGCCATAAATCCTAAAAATAATCCCTGCATATTTTAGGAATAACTTTTTTTTCTACTGTAGTTTAATATATTGTGACTCGAGTAACAGTGATTATATTGTGCTTTTGAGACAAGGAGTAGCAGAATTTTGCACAATTTTTCAAATATTGTGTGCAGAATTGTAAATTATTTTGCATAGAATTTCCCCAGGACCACAGTATGCCCATAGGTTTCATAGCATGTGCACCCATAGGGGCAGGAGGAGGCAGGAAGGTGCGCTCAGATTTCTTCCCACTAGTGAGGCCACTCTAGACTCACCTCTCAGAAAAGGAGTGTGACACAGTCCTCACGAGTGAGAGAAGGGGGCTCGAAGACTGCAAGAGTAACAGAGCCTTCAAATGAGATTGGCATCTCAGTATTTCACCTATGCCATCTCCTACATTCTCTGCTGCTTTCTTGTTAATTGCTTAATCGGGATATTGAGCTATTGAACACCTGTCATTTTTATTCTCTAGGGGGTCCTTTTATTAAGGTGCGCTGAAAAATGGCTTGCGGTAGTGTAGGCGCGGGTTTTGGGCACGCTCCGATCCATTTTTCAGCGCATCTGTGCACTTTTAAATACATTATCTGACAGAATAATACAGTATAATCATTGAATAATAATTAAAAAGCAATTGCTAAAAGTTAAAGAATTTAAAATTTATTACGCAGATTTCCCCCTAAGTTCAACCTCTCTTCTAGTACTGTCTCTGACACTAGGAGAGCGCTAACAACCTTCACTTCCCACTGCCTCCCAATATCAAACCCCCGACTCAGCTCCCTATGCTCAATCCCACTCTCCACCCCCCACCCCCCTCCATTCTTCAAGTCCAGCTCTCTTTCTTTCAGGACACTAATGTTTGGGGAGCTGCTCCTTCAAGCATTTGGGATAACAAGGAGATGAGTGTTTTGCCAATCCTGATGTTGTTCACCCCTGACCCAGGACATGAGAGAAAAGAGGCTCCAGGACAGTCAAAAATAGCCCAACTCTCTCAAAAGCAGATCAGCCTCTCAACCAGCTAATCCTCTGTGGGAGCAAAGAGCCGCTTTGATCCTCAAACGTTCAGACCTCAATGAATTGGTTAGTCTATAAAGTTCCACCTCTCTCAATGCTTACTAATCTCTTCTTTTCCATGATGGAAGACAATTTGTCATCTTTCTTAGATACCCCATTCACTGATTTCTTGGAGACTATGGTAAAGTCCAGCCTAAATGCAATGTGCCACACTTTGCCATATTTAAATGAAAGACCACCTGCCTGCTGCCTTCTTAACCAAACTCACTGGGAGACAGGAACCAGCTTGCATTTTGCTCCCAAGGTCAGGTCACTCCGTTAAGGAACACACCATAATGACCTGAAGAGTTCAGAGGTCAAGACCAATGGAAGAGACACATCCTAGGCACATATCCGCTCATTTACGCAACTCCAAGCATGAGGTCTACAGGACGTAAATGCCTCTCTGGCTGTCACTGCTTTACCTTCTTGCTCTGCTAAACCCTGATTAACCTAGCAAGCTGATGTATACTTCCTTACTGATGTTTTAACTAATTCCTTTCTGATGTTAGCTGTAGATGAACTGAAACACTTCAAAATGGGTATCAAAGTCAAAACATGCTGAGCTCATGTAGCTGAGGACTTGTACATTACTAACAGAGAGCCCTTCCAACTCATACCCACCTTCTGGCTTATGCAGAGGTAACAGAAGAGTTACAAAATGTGAACAGGGTAATAGTGGCTCCGTTTGCCTTGATTTAAATGCCATACATTTAATATATTGATTTGTAAATTGCTAGGTTCTGCCTATGACATGTAAAAAACAGTTGTTTATTTTCCAGCTTCTTAGGGGTCCTTTGAAGGCACAAAAAAAGTCTTGGTTTACCGGTGGTGTCACATCACTGGTACTATTACCGGGGAACTTCTGTGAAATCAAATCCAGATATTTGTGCACGTGAAGAGGTGTAACACATAAATGGTAGAAAAACTGAGTGGAGGATATCAAGCTGAAAGAGTTCTGGGGCAATGGTGGTTTTCCAGCATTTATTCAATAACAACCTATTTTACCTTTTTTTTGTTTGGTTTGGTTTGTTTTTTTTGCATTGTTTTATTAATGTTTATCAGTTAAAACCTATAATCATAAACCCTACTTATAATCCAAATGAAAACACTCTTTGTAAATGGGTTTAAAGAATGCAGGGCCCCTTTTACTAAGCCGTGTAGGTGCCTACGAGCGCCCAACATGCGCCAAAATGGATTTCCCGCCCGACTACCACACGGCTGTTTCGGTAATTTCATTTTTGGCACGCATCCGATTCGCGCACCTGAAAATCTGGCGCGCGCAGCAGACGTGAGCCAAATGGCATCTGACGCGCGTCGGTCATTACCGCCCAAATTCTTTACCACTAGGTCTATGGCTGGCGGTAAGGTCGCAGACCCAAAATGGACGCGTGGCAATTTTGATTTTGCCGCACGTCCATTTTCAGGGGGGGGGGAAAAAAGAGGGCTATTTTACAGGTGCGCTGAAAAATGATTCTGCACGCACCCAAAACCCGCGCCTACATTTCCGCAAGCCATTTTTGGCGTGCCTTTGTAAAAGGAGCCCCAGCTCCCCCTCCCAGAAACACACTCACACTATCCCTTCACTACACAATTCTAAGCTGCCAGAGGATTTTGCTGCACTGTGAAGTGCTCTGGGACTGCTTTCTATGCCCAAGGTCTAACCTGTCCCCTCTGCTGTTACAGTGCTCAGGGAGGCACCCTTACCATGTCCTCTACCACTGAACACAGATGGAGAGAGGGCACAGATACTTGGCATTGGTGTTTTTCAGTGTGGAGGTGAAGCAGTCGTGCTGTCAGTTGCTAGCAAGTGTTGGACCACTTCTTCTAGAAATTTCAAGACAGCAAAGCTTCATCCTGACAGCTGGAAAATTCCACAGTGCACTGGTCTGACCCCCAAAAACTCATCCACCTGCTTCATTTCATCAAAGAGTCCCAGGTACTCATGAAAATGATAACGGGGACAGGACAGCTTCCCTATGAGGAAAAGCTAAAGTGGCTAGGGCTCTTCAGCTCGGAAAAAAAGGCGGCTGAGGGGAGATATGATAGAGGTTTATAAAATAATGAGTGGAGTAGAACGGGGTAAACGTGAATCGCTTGTTTACTCTTTCCAAAATACTAGGACAAGGGGGCACGCAATGAAGCTACAAAGTAGTAAATTTAAAAACAAATCGGAGAAAATATTTCTTCACTCAGTGTGTAATTAAACTCTGGAACTCGTTGCCAGAGAAAGTAGTAAAAGCAGTTAGCTTAGTGCGGGTTAAAAAAAGGTATGGATAGCTTCCTAAAAGAAAAGACCACAGACCATTATTAAAATCCACTGCTTATTTCTAGGATAAGCAGCATAAAATGTATTGTACCGTTTTGGGATCTTGCCAGATACTTGTATCCTGGATTGGCCACTGTTGGGAACAGGATACTGGGCTTGATGGACCTTCGGTCTGTCTCAGTATGGCAATACTTATGTTCTTATGAATTTCAACAGCTATGTCTATTATGTGGGTGTGATGAGGGGGTAAAGTCAGAAACCAAACTAGGGCTGTGGTACTGGAATCTGAAAAGGAAATTGGGGGGGGGGGGGGGGGAAGGGGAAGGATTAGTTGGGTCTTTAGCAACTTAATACTCTGTATTTCTGTATTTACTAATACATACTTGGTATAATGCGGGGTTTAAACGCTTTTTAGAAATGCGTGCAGTTTAACAAGCACAGATGAAAATAAAAAATGTAGTAGTAACCTGACCAGGCTTGAATCAATACACGTACCTACCCCTCTGGATGCGAGCAGTGTCTACGAACCAGCGTGTTTTACCTTCCCCCCTCCCCCCTAACTAGTTATAACCAGTCAGTTAGAAACATTTCCCCATTCCAGAAAGTGGTAAACAATATTTGCACAGAGCCAGACTTCCCTCCTTGAGAAAACCGGCAACCCAGGTTCCATTGTAAAATGCAAACAAGTCACACAGATCAAGGACATGGAAAAAACTACATTTCTCTTCTGAGAACACAGCGCAGAGATTCATTTTTAGGAGCAGCTGGTAGCAATGCTTCAGTACTGATGAGTCAAAGGTATCTGAGCTCCTAAAGATAAATCAGTGGAATGGTCTATGCACAGTTCATGCTCTTTTTTTATGTTAACCTGAAAACAAAAAATGTAAAAAAATAGGAACCCAATCAGGACTATTTGTTTCAGAAAAAAAAATCAAGCAATGCTCAGCCCTCACCTAACCCCGTGATAGAGAGAAGCAGACATTGTTACAGAACAGCAAGCTTTCCATATCAACAGGGGTTGAATGGCATGAACACACAGTGTTACAGCAGCTGAACTGTAGGCAGAAGGAGACGCGGAGAAGTTGAGTGCTGGGATAATGTGGCGATCTTGCTTTCCCTCTGCTTGTCCTTCTTCCTTCCTCTTGAATCTACTCATCGCAGCCCAGAAGTTCCATGCGCAGCGTGATGCGTTCGTGCCAGGAATAGGGCAGGATGCGCACAAAGCGAGCGTAAAACGGAGGGTCAAAAATGTTCTTCTTGTGCGAGTTATTGTCATTGTTTCCTGGAAAGATCTGTAGATGGAGAAATGAAGGCAGACAGAAATTATTAGTGTCACCTTTCTAACAGTTAAGCACATAAAGGCAAAGGGCACATCAATGATGATGAAGTGTGATACCTAGGGTTACCATATTTGCCCTAAGAAAAAAAGAGGGCACATGCCCCGCCCTGTTGTACCCTGTGCCGTCTCCGTCACAGCCCACTCCACCCCCGTCACTTTGACTCCCCCAAAAGAAAGCCACATTCCCTCTCTCCCCCCCCCCCCCCATGTAGATCCCCTCCCCAATTTTCCAGCCTCCCTCCACCCACATGACTCTATTCACTACCCCTCTCCTCCTCTCCTTTACCTTAGTGTGCGGCCCTGGTGGTCTAGTGACTGCAGACTGACTTTCTCACAATTTCTTGAACTAAATGGAAGATGGGACCCTTAATCAATAGAGCGAAGACTGCGTATTGGAGCATATGGGATAAGGGACTATTTGGTTTTTACCAGGTATTTGTGACCTAGTTTGGTCACTGTTGGAAACTGGGCTAGATGAACCATTGCTCTAACCCAGTATAGCTATTCTTATGCACCTATAGAGAAATAAAGGTTTATTATTTATTATTTTATTTATTTAGATTTAGTTCACTCCTTTTTCAGTAGTAACTCAAGGTGGGTATTTTTCTGTCCCAGGAGGGCTCACAATCTAAGTTTGTACCTGAGGCAATGGAGGGTTAAGTGATTTGCCCAAGATCACAAGGGGCAGCAGTGGGATTTGAACAGGCCATCTCTGGATGTCAAGACCACTGCTCTAACCATTAGATAGTCCCTACTGTAGATAAGGAGTCAGTGCTCTGCAACTAAAAGTGGAGAAATGGTGTCATATTTTTTGTTCTCATAGATAAGCTTAACTGCAGAATCCTGAATGACTTGTAGTCTCCTGAGTTGATAATACCAGGGGCGGGGAGGGAGGGGGTGGGCCTGGAACTCGGAGGGGGGGGGCTGGAATTTGGAGGACAGGGAGGAGAGAGGGGAGGCAATTCTCCGTCGATTGAATCCTCGCCTCCAACTTTTTTTTGGTGGCTGGTGCTGGTTTTGCTTTCCTCTCATTGATCCACCCTCTGACGTCATCACATTTTAGCCCCCCCCCCCCCCCCCCGCCATTGCCGAACCCCCCCGCCACCACCACCAACTTTGACTCCCCCGACCCTCTCGACCCCCCTCCCGCCGCCAACCCGCCGTCGTCGTCTGCTACCTTTGCTGGCTGGGGACCCCAACCCCCGCCAGCCGAGGTCCTCTTCTTCCTTCGTTCTGTTTCTGAGTACAACATGCAGGACATCAGCCTCAGAAACAGCAAAGGTAGGTGACGGCGCAAGAGGGGGTCGAGAGGGTCGTCGGCAGGGGGGTCCAGGGCCAAATCTACGGGGGCTCAGGCCCCCGTGGCCCCACGTAGCTACACCCCTGGATAATACAATGCTTTTTTCCTCACATACTACTACTACTCATCATTTCTATAGAACTACTAGATGTACAAAATGCTGTACACTTTATATGCAGGTGCTTTTTCTGTCCCAGAGGGATCAATATCTATGGGATTTTTTTTTAACCTAGGGCAATGGAGGGTTAAGGGATCCTTTTACTAAGATGCGCTGAAAAATGGCCTGCGGTAGTGTAGGCGTGGGGGTTTGGGCGCGTGCAGAATCATTTTTCAGCTCATCCATAAAAATAAGGCCGAAAATAGACGTAACCTTCGTGCGCCAAATGCCACTTGGCGAGCGTAGCTGAAACGCGCCAGAAAATAAAAAAATATTTTTTGGACCCGCGCCAAAAGCAAAATTACCACAAGGTTCACGCATTAACTCGGGATTGGGGCGCGCGTAGGCGCTTATGTGGCTTAGTAAAAGGGCCCCTAAGTAACTTGCCCAGAGTCACAAGGGAGCTGCAATGGGAATCAAACCCAGTTCCCCAGTCACTGTCCTAACCACTAGGCCTACTCCTCCAATCCACCACCATCCTTTCACATCGAGGATGGCCCAAATAAATAACCTCAACTGCAGCATTTTGAATGACTTGAAGTCTCCTGAGTTGATAATACAATGTTGTTTTTCACATCAAGGATGGTACGGATACATGGAAGAAAAGAGGTTTTAATACCCCTGTATAAGACGTTGGTGAGGCCCCACCTGGAGTATTGTGTTCAGTTCTGGAGGCCTTATCTAGTGAAGGATGTTAAAAAAATGGAAGCGGTGCAAAGAAAAGCTACGAGAATGGTATGGGATTTGCGTTACAAGACGTATGAGGAGAGACTTGTTGACCTGAACATGTATACCCTGGAGGAAAGGAGAAACAGAGGTGATATGGTACAGACGTTCAAATATTTGAAAGGTATTAATCCGCAAACAAACCTTTTCCGGAGATGGGAAGGCGGTAGAACGAGAGGACATGAAATGAGATTGAAGGGGGGCAGACTCAAGAAAAATGTCAGGAAGTATTTTTTCACGGAGAGAGTGGTGGATGCTTGGAATGCCCTCCCGCGGGAGGTGGTGGAGAGGAAAACAGTAACGGAATTCAAACGTGCGTGGGATAAACATAAAGGAATCCTGCTCAGAAGGAAGGGATCCCCAGAAGCTTAGCCGGTGATGGGAGGCAGGGCTGGTGGTTGGGAGGTGGGGATAGTGCTGGGCAGACTTATACCGTCTGTGCCAGAGCCGGTGGTGGGAGGTGGGGCTGGTGGTTGGGAGGCGGGGATAGTGCTGGGCAGACTTATACGGTCTGTGCCCTGAAAATGACAGGTACAAATCAAGGTAAGGTATACACAAAAAATGGCACATGTGAGTTTATCTTGTTGGGCAGACTGGGTTGACCGTGCAGGTCTTTTTCTGCCGTCATCTACTATGTTACTATGTCACTGTCTAGTGGAGGTAATTCAGGCCAAACAGAATTCAAAAGTAGGGGATAACGGTAACTAAAAATGACTCTCAGATGTGAGAGTAAGGCCCATGGAGGGGGTGAATTGTGTTACTTCACCAGGATTAGGCCAATTTGATGGACTTGTGGTCCTTATTCAACATCAATTTATCTTCTCTCTACATAAACTTCACTTATTGTCCTTATTCAACATCAATTTATCTTCTCTCTACATAAACTTCACTTAAGTGAACAAACATGAAATCAACCCAGAGTCTAAAATCCAGATGCTCAAGCACAAGATCCAAGGGCTCTATAAATCAAACTGACAGCCAAATCAATGAGAAGTGTGTTTACAGGAATAGCATCTCTAGAAGAATGAAAGGTGAAGAATGGCGTCTTTCCTGGAAGTACAATATAATGTTCAGAAGTGATGCTGCCATATACAGCATTCGAATGACTGCAGGCCCTTCTAAAGGGAATAATTTCATGAGGTATGTCTGGGAATAATTTTATAAGGTATGTCTGGGAATAATTTATGAGGTTTTGGTATTTCCCTTATCATTTTAAACAGCTACAGATCAGGGCATAAAGGGGGCCTTTTACAAAGCTGCAGGAGAGCTAACGAGCGGGGTAGCGCATGCAAAATTGGCACTACTGCTGGGGAAGTACATAGTAACATAGTAGACGGCAGAGAAAGTCATGTACGGTCCATCCAGTCTGCCCAACAAGATAAACTCATATGTGCTACTTTATGTGTATACCTGCCCTTGATTTGTATCTCCCATTTTCAGGGCACAGACAGTAGAAGTCTGCCCAGCACTAGCCCCGCCTCCCACCACCGGCTCTGCCACCCAATCTCCGCTAAGCTTCTGAGGATCCTTGTGTGCTCGGCAGTAATTTTGAGTTTGGCGCACGCCAAATCCTGGGGTAGAAAATATTTTTCTATTTACTACCGTGAGGGGCATTCCCGGCAGTAATCGGCAGCGTGGCCACATTGGCGCATGCTGCATGGGTAGCGCATGAGCCATTACCGTTAAGTCAGTGGTTTATGGTAAGGGCTCAGGCCGTACATAGGTGTGCGGTAGTTTTAATTTTTGCGCACGCCCGTTTCCTGGCCCATTAAAAAATGGCCTTTTTCCCAGCTATGGTAAAAAGTGGCCCAGCACACGCCCAAACTTCTGGAAATCACTAAAAACCAACCTGTTCAAAAAGGCATTCCCGATCGACCCAACCTAAGTGCCTAAACGAAACCAAAGCTCGTAATAGACTCTATACAACTCTTCCCTTCTACGATTCCCCAATGTGTCTATAACACATGAACCTTATTTGACCACAACAACAAATCTGCTGGGTATTTGGGCAAGATGGCGTCCGTGTGAGGGAGCGTTACACGTTGGCTCTCAAGCTGCAGGCTTCGCTCCAGTAGCGCATATTTTCTCTCACCTGATATTATGGTGAAGAGAAAAGGGAAAGTCGGGGCAAAAGCCGCCGCGAGCCCTGGCGGAAATCCAACGCTCCAGCAGCCGACCCTGGAATCTTTTGGCCTCCGTGCATCGGAAGCCCTGGCACCAGCTTTGGTTGGATCCCCAGAACAACAGGGGGATCTTAGCTTAGAGGCGGCGTCTTTAAGTCCGCCTCTTCAGGCTGCACCGCCGAGACCGAGCGGTGAGAAGGGAACAATGGGAGAACCCCAGACAAGTCTTCTGGAGGTTAGCGGCGGCCCTATTGGATTCTCGACTCCAGGAAGAACGTCATCTGGAGAGAGGGCAGGAGGTATTGATTCCTCGCCCTCCCCCTGCCAGGAAACCCCGCTCAGTGTGCTCGGCGTGAGGAGTAGACCTGCAGCAGTTACTTTGGAGGCCCTCTGGGAGGTGATTCAGACCATCAACTCATCTCTACTACAATTAACTAATTCCTTTAACTCTGAAGTGAAAGATTTGAAAATATTTCAGCAAACAATGGAATCGAAGGCTCAGGAGCAGGAAAGAAAATGTGAGTCAAATTTGCATGAGATAAAGAGTTTACAGACAGTTGTTGCTAAAATGGTAACAGATAAAGACTTAACTCAAAGGAAAATTGAATTTCTTGACAACCAGCTCACCTGAGATTCCTAAATTTTCCAAAGACTCCCTTAATATCACCAATAGAAATGTTAAAAAAGTACTTCATTGAAGTGCTTGGTATTCCTAAAGAAGCTTATGCCTCCAATTATAAAAGCTTTTTACATTACAGGAGCCAATATAGCTCGAACAGAAGCTCCAGAATTGAATGTATCACAACTTGGAGAAACATCTTTAGAAATAATAACGGAGTGCACAACTCTCCTTGCTACCTTTGCATTCGAGACTGATAGAAACCATGTTTTCAGACTTTACTTCAGACATATTTCAACCCAGTTTTTCGGATCAAAAATACACATTTTTCCTGACCTTAGTAAAAATACTCAGAGGAGGAGGAGAGAATTTCTAGGACTTAGGTCTCGGGTTCTCTCTCTAGGTGGTACCTTTAAATTGAAATTCGCTTGTAGATGTATAATTTCCTTGAATGCTGTATATTATGTATTTTTTGAACCAGATAAACTGCGTCAGTTTATAGTTGCTATTAGATTGTAAGCTCTTTGAGCAGGGACTGTCTTTCTTCTATGTTTGTGCAGCGCTGCGTATGCCTTGTAGCGCTATAGAAATGCTAAATAGTAGTAGTAGTAGTTTCTAAACAGAGTGGAGGCGAAAGAGGCCCGGTCACCCCAGTAGGGAGCTGAAACCGCAAGCTGGGAATGGTCTCTGCCCTCGCAGTTTAAATAGTTTACTCTTAAATCTCAATGTACAATTTCCTTGTGTTTTGACCATATTATTGTGGACTAAGTAACAATAAATTTCTTACTTGTTCCTTGATATAAAGGAAAAAATATTTTTCCTTTATATTTTCTTGATTTTCCTGTATTTATTTTATGTAAATGTTTATTTTCAAACAATAAAGAAATAATAATAAAAAAAACAACAAATCTGCTGGCAATCATCCATGCATTTCTCCACAATTTTCATCCAATGCAAACCAGACAGATATTCACCCGCCTCATGGTAGACATTCAGTTGTTTGTGTATCTCAAAAGCTTACCAAAATACAATTTTAGCTCAGTAAGAAGGCATCGCCTGACCTCTACTTCTGTTTTCTAGAAGATGCACAGCTGCATTCATTGCTCATACCTTATCATTGTTGGTTCTGCGGTCCTTATACGTGGTCCAAACTTTCCCGTTGTCACTGTAAGCCACTTTGAAAGCTGCAACGTACTGAATTGTCCCAAAATCCTTTGCGCCTTGGGTGATGATCCCACTGATCTTTTTATGAGTTAAAAGGTCAACCTGCAGAGAGATAAAAGATTGCCATCATTTTGTGAGGTAAGGGAATAGCCTAGGATTAAGAGATTAGACTGTGAACCACGTAAACCAGCTTCAAGTCTTGTTTCTCCCACTGATGCTCCTTGTGGACCTTGGGCCAATGACTTAGGGGTCCTTTTACTAAGCTGCGGTAAGCATGAACGCGTGCTTACCGCAGGATACAAAGCACTACCGCAAAGCACTGCCGCAGGGTGTGCTCAGGCATCACTCAGCAGTTTTAGGATCAGCGCACGCTTCCCACATGCTAAAAAGTAGATTTTACTTTTTAGTGCTGGAGCGGGAGAGGAAGCGGAGTGTAGGCATGTTCTGCACTAAGGAGGAGATCCAATACATGGCGCCTAAAAAAATCAGTGCTGGAATCAGTGCCGACTAAGCGTATTCTATAATCGGCGCCTAGATTTGATATTTCAGCGTAGATATCTGCATGCATCGATTTACGCCAACGAAAACCTGGTGTAAATCTCAGCACGTAGGTGTAGGCGCACTGGGCCATATTCTATAACTAGGCGCCTACATTTTGGAACGCCCGTGAAACGCCCATTTCCCCACCTATAACCATGCCCCTTTTTGCCTCCACATGTTAGAAGTTCAGCGCACATCATTACTGACTATGCTCAGCGGGTTGTACGCCTAAATTCTAATCAGAGCCAATTAGTGCTCATTATTGTTTGTTAAGTGCTGTTATCAGCGCTCATTAGCTCGTTAAGCCAATTAAGTTATGTGTGGTGTTACAGAATCCACGCCAATTTCGGCAACTAAACCTAAATGCACTATACAGAATCCAGGGGTAATCGGTTAGCGCAGCTACATCGCAGCATGCTGATCAGTGCGTGGTTAGGGAGAGAGCCCTTCCTGCCTAGAAAATAGGTGTTGATAAGAGCTCACACGCTAATGCCCATGTACTAATGGGAAAATTAGTGTGCGGCCATTAATAGGAAAATAGAAAAATGGGGCTATTTTACCGACATGCTAGAAGTGGCCTCATTGTATGGGAAAGATCTGTGCTGAGCACAGTTCAGGCCACGTTTTAGCATGTTTTAGTAAAAGGGCCCCTTAGGGAGTAATTCTACAACAGGGCACCTCCATTAATGTGGCCTGAGGATGCATGGTGGGAGCTTATTCTTTAATCCCATTACAGAATATTGGCATAACCGAGTATCGGTGCATTTAACATTTATGTGCCCACAGTTATACAAGCCATAGACCTGCACAAAATATATTATTCTGTAAGTTACGCATGTAATTGGGAGCCCTATCCATGCTCCACCCACGTATATGTCTCAATTGCATTTACTTGTTGTATAATTTAGATGCAACATTAAAAAATAATGCTTAGGCACCCTGCTGGCACTTTCATGGGTAAGTGTACACTTTTGCAAATAAGAACTAGTACTCTAGACATTTAAGCACACAAAGGGTGGATCAATTTAGAAGGAAGCTTAAAACATTGGAACCACTAGCAGTTTTGGAAAGTACCCTGAACCCCTTAACTTGCAGATGTGAGCAAAAGCCAAATAAATTAGAAGCATTTGGTGACCAGCAAGCCTCTGTTTAGGTATGAGTCATATCTGCTTTGGAGGGTCATTTTCAAAAGAAATGTCTAAGTTGGGATTTGGACGTCTTTGTAAAATGTCCAAATCTGGAGATGGGGAAAAGGTCATTTTCGAAAACAGATGGACATCCATCTTTCGTTTCGAAAATACCAAGGACGTCCTTGGATTTGGACGTCTTTGACTATCGGCGATTTTCGAAACCAAAGACGTCCAAGTCAAACACGTCCATCTTTTTTCAAAATGTGAATTCTTTGACTGGGTGACAGGAGAATTAAATCATGGACGTGCTATAGACGTAATCTACTTAGATTTCAGCAAAGCTTTTGACACGGTTCCTCACAGGAGGCTCTTGAATAAACTTGACAGGTTGAAGATAGGACCTGACGTGGTGAACTGGATTAGGAACTAGTTGACGGACAGACGTCAGAGAGTGATGGTTAATGGAATTCGCTCAGATGAGGGAAAGGTGAGTAGTGGAGTGCCTCAGGGATCGGTGCTGGGGCCGATTCTGTACAATATATTTGTGAGTGACATTGCCGAAGGGTTAGAAGGTAAAGTTTGCCTTTTTGTGGATGATACCAAGATTTGTAACAGAGTGGACACCCCGGAGGGAGTGGAAAACATGAAAAAGGATCTGCAGAAGCTAGAAGAATGGTCTAAGGTTTGGCAATTAAAATTCAATGTGAAGAAATGCAAAGTGATGCACTTAGGGAGTAGAAATCCATGGGAGACATATGTGTTAGGCGGTGAGAGTCTGATATGTACAAACGGGGAGAGGGATCTTGGGGTGATAGTATCTGAGATTCTGAAGGCGACGAAACAGTATGACAAGGTGGTGGCCATAGCCAGAAGACTGCTAAGCTGTATAGAGAGAGGTGTGACCAGCAGAAGAAAGGAGGTGTTGATGCTCCTGTACAAGTCGTTGGTGAGGCCCCGCCTGGAGTATTGTGTTCAGTTTTGGAGGTCGTATCTTGCTAAAGATGTAAAAAGAATTGAAGCAGTGCAAAGAAAAGCTACAAAAATGGTATGGGATTTGAGTTACAAGACGTATGAGGAGAGACTTGCTGACCTGAACACGTATACCTGGAGGAAAGAAGAAACAGGGGTGATATGATACAGACGTTCAAATATTTGAAAGATATTAATCCGCAAATGAATCTTTTCCGGAGATGGGAAGGTGGTAGAACTAGAGGACATGAAATGAGGTTGAAGGGGGGCAGACTCAAGAAAAATACCAGGAAGTATTTTTTCATGGAGAGAGTGGTGAATACCTGGAATGCCCTCCCGCGGGAGGTGGTGGAGATGAAAACGGTAATGGAATTCAAAAATGCGTGGAATAAACATAAAGGAATCCTGTTCAGAAGGAATGGATCCTCAGAAGCTTAGCGGAGATTGGGTGGCAGCACCGGTGGTGGGAGGCGGGGCCATTGGTTGGGAGGCGGGGCTAGTGCTGGGCAGACTTCTACGGTCTGTGCCCTGAAAATAACAGATACAAATCAAGGTCAGGTATACACATAAAGTAGCACATATGAGTTTATCTTGTTGGGCAGACTGGATGGACCGTACAAGTCTTTCTCTGCCGTCATCTACTATGTTACTATGTCCAAATGCAAGCCATTTGGACGTGGGAGGAGCCAGCATTTCTAATGCACTGGTCCCCCTGACATGCCATGACAGCAATCGGTCACCCTCGGGTGCACTGCAGTGGACTTCATAAAATGCTCCAAGGTACATAGCTCCCTTACCTTGTGTGCTGAGCCCCCCCCCCCCCAATCCCCACTACCCCCAACTCTACATCACTACCATAGCCCTTTCGGGTGAAGGGGAGCACCTCTATGTGGGTACAGAGGGTTTCTGGTGGGTTTTGGAGGGCTCGCTATTTCCTCCACAAATGTAACAGGTAGGGGTGTATGGGCCTGGGTCCACCTGTCTGAAGTGCACTGAACCCACTAAAACTGCTCCAGGGACCTGCATGCACTGTCATAGACCTGAGTATGACATCTGAGGCTGGCAAGTAATATTTTTAATAATGTTTTTTGAGGGTGGGAGAGGGTTAGTGATCACTGGGGGAGTAAGGGGAGGTCATCCCCGATTCCCTTCAGTGATCATCTGGTCATTCTGAGCACTTTTTGTGCCTTATTCGTAACAAAAACAGGTCCGGGTGAAAACGTTCAAGTTTTACTCATGGACGTCTCTGCTTTTTCCCATTATGGGTCAAAGACGTCCAAGTCTTAGGAACGCACAAGTCCCGCCTTCACCACGCCTCCGATAAGCCCCCTTGAAATTTGGACGTCCTTGCGACGGACTTCAGTTACAGACGTCCAAAATTGGGTTTCGATTATACCGATTTGGACGTCTCTGAGAGATGGACGTCCAAAGTGTCGATTTATGTCACTTTTTGGACGTCCATCTCTTTCGAAAACGAGCCTGTTGGTAAACTAGTGAGTAATGTGTAGTGGATATTAGCTTTCTGTGTGTGGCGTCCTTGCTGTAGTATGTGCATGATAGTTATGTTTTTGTTATGATTTGTCATTTCATCACTATGAGTGTACTTATTGTAAAACGCCTACGGATTGCGCAGGTTATAAATGTTTTAAATAAATAAGTATTTGGCATGTAACTGTTGGTGCCCATGATACAGAATTATCCCCTTAATCCTCCGTTGCCTTAGCTCTACTGAACAGTAAGTAACGCAACTTGAGACTGGACTTGGAAAGGCAACTCGTTAAATGTAAATCTTGTGAAACCAAACATATGGATTTCACCACTGACAACAAGCTGGGGTGAAATGCAAAAACACAGCCGTCATGCTTTGATCCTAGGAGGGCTTCATACTAACATTTTCTCAATTCATTCAAAATAAAGGAACAGCACTGAAACAGAGAACAGTCTATTCTTTTACAATATATATTATTTATTTATTCATGCATTTAGCCAGCTCTACCGATAACGCCTAGAACGGGTTACAAAGTTGCATGCATAATAAAATTACAAAAAAATAACAATGGGGGAACAGATGGAGAGAGACGATCCCTACCAGGGGAGGATTGTCTCATGTGCAGTTACCATCTGAGCGGCATCTGATACTACTACTACTTAACATTTCTAGAGCGCTACTAGGGTTACGCAGCGCTGTACAAGTTAACAAAGGAGGACGGTCCCTGCTCAAGGAGCTTACAATCTAAAAGAACGAAATGTCAAGTTGGGGCAGTCTAGATTTCCTGAGTAGAGGTGTAGTGGTTAGGTGCCGAAGGCGACATTGAAGAGGTGGGCTTTGAGCAATGATTTGAAGATGGGCAGGGAGGGGGCCTGGCGTATGGGCTCAGGGAGTCCGTTCCACGCATGGGGAGAGGCGAGGCAGAAAGGGCGGAGCCTGGAGTTGGCGGTGGTGGAGAAGGGTACTGAAAGGAGGGATTTGTCCTGAGAGCGGAGGTTTCGGGTAGGAACGTAAGGGGAGATGAGGGTTGAGAGGTAAGGAGGGGCTGCAGATCGAGTGCATTTGTAGGTTAGAAGCAGAAGCTTGAACTGAATGTGGTACCTGATCGGAAGCCAATGAAGTGACTTGAGGAGAGGGGTGATATGAGTGTAACTGTCCAGGCGGAAGATAAGGCGTGCAGCAGAGTTCTGAACGGACTGAAGGGGGGATAGATGGCTAAGTGGGAGACCAGTGAGGAGTAGGTTGCAGTAGTCAAGGCGAGAGGTAATGAGAGAGCGGATGTCACCTCTAGGCACCGCTTGCCTGCATTAAGCTTCCTTGCTTCCGCGGCTCACCGGAAACAGCGAGAGAGAAAGGATCCTACCAGGGGAGGAGTGCCTCATGTGCAGTTTCCCATCTGAGTGGCATCTGTCGTCACCTCTAGGCGCCGCTTGCCTGCATTAAGCTTCCCTGCTTCAGCGGCTTACTGGGAACAGACAGATAGAGAGGATCCCTACCGGAATCCCATAGCAGGAAGATTGGACATAGTTTAAAGTTACTGGTCATTCATGCCTTGAGACAGCTCCCAGCAGCGAAACTCTGGCCACAGTCGGTGTGACTGACCGACCACATACACATTTTTGCTCACCTGCACTTAAGTTTAAGTTAAGTAGTTCTTTTACTTCTTTTTGTGGATCCATTAATTGTCATTTCTGAGATGGTTAGCAATTTTGAACCAAAGAATTAAAGGTTTTTTATGCCGATGAAGAGAGGTAACCCATATATTTTCCTCCACCTTTGTTTTTGAAAACATTGATTTTGGATGGAGGTTGGTTTGGGTTCAGAGGCTTTTTCCCTTTTCTTATTAAGGTTCTATTGCACTTCACAGGATTATAGTTTTGTTAAAGTACTTTGCTACCTATACTAGAGAGATAATTTTGTAAACTATTATTGATAAGACTCAATCTCAGAATTTTTCTCATATTAAAACTCTTCCGTCTTCAAGCGTTACTGGAATTAAAGATAGCCTATATATGCATAGACATCTTGATCATTTAGAAAATATGTTGTAAGTTAAGAACTTGATGTTTTTGAAATTTCCTATTCATCGTTTATTAGCTCCAGAAATTCTCCTGAAGAAATACCTCAGGGAAGTTTTGCTATTAGATGCTGTAGATTCCATGTCTGTTTTGAATTCTTCGGCAGGAACATCAGGCAGGGTTGGAATCCCTTAATTTAACTGAATTTCTTGAAACTACACAAGATATTATTCAGTCAAGGGTAACCCTGTTGGTGACCTTCAATACGGAGAGAAAAAAATTGAAAGTACTGAAATTGTGCTACAAAATATGTCCTTTACTGTGGTCAATCTATTCAAGTTTTTCTGGAGGTGACCAGAGCTACTCAGCAACTTAGGAAGCAGTTTTTGGCTTTTAAAGAGTGAGTTTTAGCTTTGGGAGCATCCTTTCTCCATTGTTATCCTTGTTTGCTGATGAACACAACGGAATAAATTTTGAAATTCTTACGATGTGTCTTATTACCAACAGGACTTGGAAAATTTTGAGAGGCTCGGTTTGACTCCTGAGGAAGGACCGAAACGGAGGCGCTCTGTTGAGCAGACCCAGGCCCAACATAAAGAATTAAAGCTAAGTCTTTACTTGAAAAAACGAATAGTAGCGAAGATGATACACATGTCTGTTAAAAAATTATAGCATTAGCAAAAGTAAATAAAAAAGAGAAAAAGAATAAACAAGGAAACAATAAAGGTTGGAGGTTTTTTATAAGGTTGGTGAAGAAGTTCGCCCGATATATAAAGATTACTTTTATGAGAAATTAGTAATCGGCGAATCGAGCATCTGAAGCCTTTTTCCTCCACTAGTAAAGTATCTTCAATCGTAAAGAATTACATATGCAACTCATTATATAAATAATTTTGGAAGTGACTCGATTTAAAGTTGCAGCCATTCAGCTAGTACAAATAACTGTATTATTTTGCAATTTAAATAAAAGTTATATTTAAAAAACTATGCAAACAGTACATAAACACAAAAACACTGTGATATATAAAATCATAAAACATCATGGATTCCATCCCATACAACCAACAAATATGCAAATCCAAAAAATAACAACCAACCAATAGCTGGCAGGGAAGCATATATGATGGCAGTGAAACCGCTGTGAGCCAAATTTCTTGAATCTCACACATTAATTTAATTCATTGTTTACTGAGAAGTGGATTAATAATCTCTGCTATTTTTTCTGCAGGCACCTTGGCTCGTTCCTGTGAAAAAGAAGAACGGCGAAACGGACATCCGTCGGGACATAAAGAGCCTAAGATAAGTGCAGCCCTGCCGAACAGACAGCAGTTTTATTTACAATATAATTCATCACAGTTTTGTATTTAGTTTTGACACATTAATTTGAATCACTTTATTTTGAGTCACTAATGAATGGAGGGGGTTTTGTCCATGACTCATCTTCGGGAAACCAAAATACGAAAGTGCGAAACCCCTACGAGAGAAGTTACACTGGCTCCAACTCAAGGAACGCATCACTTTTAAAGTATGCACACTAGTCCACAAAATCATTCACGGTGAAGCCCCAGCCTACATGTCTGACTTAATAGACCTACCACCCAGAAACGCTAAAAGATCATCCCGAACTTTCCTCAACCTCCACTTCCCTAATTGCAAAGGCATAAAATACAAAAAGCTGCACGCATCAACCTTTTCTTATATGAGCACACAATTCTAGAATAAACTACCACGAAACCTGAAAACGAACTATGAACTAACCGACTTCCGCAAACTATTAAAGACTCATCTCTTTGAAAAAATCTATCGAAAAGATCAAAACACATGAAGTCCACACACACTGTTAACAATGCATCAATACATTCTCTTCTGTACTATTATCCCCCGTAACTTTAACACATTTAAACCTTAATTTTACAGGTAAAAAATATTAAGCCCGAACGTTCTCTTGCTAATGTTCTGTTGCCCTATCAGTATCCGTTGTTCGTCTATTGTTCAGTCGCTCTTCTCCATTGTTTTATTCCCCTTAACGATACCTGGACCTTGTTTTAACTTAACCCCTCACAATGTAACCATAATTGTGTTGTAACAAATTGTACTTCCATCATTACAATGTATTGTAAGCCACACTGAGCCCGCAAATAGGTGGGAAAATGTGGGATACAAATGCAATAAAATAAAATAAATAAATTAAAAACTCATCACCAGAGAGGTCTTTGACTTAAGAAGTAAGACCTGGTGATTGATGAGACTTTTCCCCCACATTTATAAACAAGTGAACTCAGATCTCACAGTCCGTTTTTGGTTGATACTGATTTCAGTGGTACAGTTAGGATCCGTGATAATTAGCCTACAATCAAATAGTCATTTAAGTGTTCTTAAATCCAAAAAATAAAACAGCCTAAGGCTAAACAAAAAGGTTTTAATACTTCTACGGAATTATAAAATGTCATCAGTGTTCCTAATATATAAAGGAATGCTATTTCCACAGAAAAGCCAGAAAGCCAAGAATATTCACATCTAAAAAAAGAGTTAACAGAAGGAAGAGAAAAACGTCTCTCATTTTGAAAACGTAAGGAACGACTAGATACATAAACAGGCAGCTTTTTCAAAAAATATTTTGGCACTGTAAGGTGAAAAACTTTGAAAGCCAAAACCAACAACTTATAAAAACAGCGCTTCTCAACAGGTAACCAATTTTTATTTTTATTTATTGCATTTGTATCCCACATTTTCCCACCTCTTTGCAGGCTCAATGTGGCTTACAATAAATCATGAATAGTGGAAAGATGAAAGAAAATATACATTTAGTATTATAGAAGGGTCTAGAGTAACATGATAACTAAAAACATGATGGTAGTTAACAAGCAAATGTTGTAAGGCAATTCTGGATATACGTTTAGGAGTTCATATTTGTTGATCTTTGTGGTGTGCCTTGTTGAAGAGATGTGTCTTCAGTAGTTTGCGGAAGTTAGTTAGTTCATAGATCGTTTTTAAGTTGCACGGCAGCGCGTTCCAGAATTGTGTGCTCAGGTAGGAGAAGGTTGACGCATGCGTTAGTTTGTATTTTAGACCTTTACAGTTGGGGAAGTGAAGATTAAGGAATGTGCGGGACGATTTTTTAGCATTCCTGGGTGGTAGGTCTTTCAGGTCTGGCATGTATGCTGGGGCATCTCCATGGATGATTTTGTGAACTAGGGTGCATATTTTGAACATGATCCGTTCTTTGAGTGGGAGCCAGTGTAGCTTTTCTTGCAGGGGTTTAGCACTTTCATATTTTGTTTTACCGAATATGAGTCTAGCTGCAGTGTTCTGAGCTGTTTGAAGCTTCTTGATTATTTGCTCTTTACAACCAGCGTAGAGTGCATTGCAGTAATCTAGATGGCTGAGTACCATTGATTGTACCAGGTTGCGGAAGACGGCCCTTGGGAAGAAAGGTTTTACTCTTTTCAATTTCCACATTGAATGGAACATCTTCTTGGTTGTGTTTTTCGTGTGACTCTCAAGTGTTAGGTGTCGGTCAATGGTAACTCCAAGAATTTTTAGGGTGTCCGAAATTGGAAGATTCAATTTTGGTGTGTTAATGGTGTTGAATTTGTTTGTGTTATGTTGCGAGACAATGCGGAAACAAAAGAATAGGAATAACAAGCATAGCGGAATTGGATAAGAGACTAGCAGCTGCATTTTGCACCTGTTGAAATCTTTTTAGATTTCCAGAAGGCAAACCCACAAACAAAGCACTGCAATAATCAATGAGTGAAAATTACAAAAGCATACACTAACTGTGCAAAATCAGAGCATGAAAACAAAAACATATCAAGCGAAGCTGACAAAAGGTAATAAAAAGAACAGGAGTTCAAATGAAAGCCCAGCATCCAAATCAACTCCCAAACTCTGTCCATGATCCTTAGCTAATAGGGTGCATCCCTTCTATAATATAGGACGAGGGTAACAGCAGCTTTCTCTACGAACCCACAGAAATTCTGTTGTTGCCGTATTCAGCTAAAGTTTGCTCACAGTCATCCAATTCTTTATAGCGTTTAAACAAGAAAACAGTTTATCTAATTGATCATCTTAAGAAACACCTAGAGGAACATACAATTGGATATCAATTGGGACTGGTGGTTGGGAGGCGGGGATAGTGCTGGGCAGACTTATACAGTCTGTGCCAGAGCCGGTGGTGAGAGGCGGGGCTGGTGGTTGGGAGGCGGGGACAGTGCTGGGCAGACTTATACGGTCTGTGCCAGAGCCGGTGGTGGGAGGTGGGGCTGGTGGTTGGGAGGCGGGGATAGTGCTGGGCAGACTTATACAGTCTGTGCCAGAGCCGGTGGTGGGAGGCGGGGATAGTGCTGGGCAGACTTATACGGTCTGTGCCAGAGCCAGTGGTTGGGAGGTGGGGCTGGTGGTTGGGAGGCATGCTGGGCAGACTTATACGGTCTGTGCCCTGAAGAGGACAGGTACAAATCAAAGTAGGGTATACACAAAATTAGCACATATGAGTTATCTTGTTGGGCAGACTGGATGGACCATGTAGATCTTTTTCTGCCGTCATCTACTATGTTACTATGTAACAGCAAAAGTGTGAATATGAACCCCATAACCCAAGGCAATATCAACAACAGGTCTAACATATAGATTAAACAATAGAGATGATAAAAGAGCACCCTCAAGTACTCCTGATGATATTAAGGTTATATTTGAAAATAACGGTGTGTCCCTGTCTGTCCGTCTCCCCCGCCCCATTCATAGAAATGAATATTACAGGTTAAATGTTAGTATAGTAAATAAGATGGAAAATTACTAAATGCTGTCTTTACCAGACACAGGAAACTTTTATTAGACATAAACAAGTTTGGAAGAGAACAGGGAAGTGAATGTGATGTACGAAGGTGTCTGAGCACACAGATGATGCATGGAATAATGTATGATAGTTCCGCATTCCTATAAATGTTAGATTTTTATTGGAACCACTAGCAGTTTTGGAAAGTACCCTGAACCCCTTAACTTGCAGATGTAAGCAGAATACAATCTGGCCAATGCATTTTTTCAACGTTTGTGTCCCAAGATTTGTGATGTAACCAGTTGATCTACGGCTTAATGCATTTCTAATAAAAGAGCAGAGGATCTGAGGGATTTTGAGACAGTTCTGGGTTGCCTCACTGCCATTATGTGAGACCCTCCGTTGTCTCTCCCAAAGGCCTTTGATCTATATCTTTTTATTGGTGGTATGTGAGTGGATTTCTTTCCTTTGGCTTCCTAGAGATTGAAGTAAAGAGCCAGGTATTTGTCCTGCCCCGATGGGGTCTTAGGCAAACACTCCAAACAGAAAAGGCTTGGGTTCTGATTCTGAAAGATCTGATCCAACAAGAATCCGCTGATTTCTACCTTCCAAAAAAGATATAAACCAAAGTAAGGCCATGCCACAAACACCCATCTCAGATAATATAGACAATAAAATAGAGTGATCCAGAGTGTCAACAGAAGCACTTAAATCTGATAATACTAACAGAACATCAGTCCCCTTATCAAGATACCTCCAACAATCATCAACAATATCTAGTAGAACAGTCTCCATGATATGGAATTTCCTGAAGCCTGACTGTAAATCAGACAATTCATGATCTTCTATAAAGTCAAGCAATCGACTTAATACAGATTTCTCCAAAATCTTATACAAAAAAGGTAAATTTGAAACTGGCCTATAATTTCCAGACACACTTCGATAAAGACAAGCTTTCTTGAGACTCAGACGCACAACTGCAGTTTTCCAGTCAGTAGGAAAGAGATAAAGCTCAATGATTCATTAATCAATGGCAAAAAAGACTGAACAGCAACTTCCTTGACATTCATCAATAAGACCGAAGGTCATGGATCTAGCAATGAGGCAGAAGGACGAAGAGAACTAGTCATATCAACTAGCTCTTCCAGAGAAAATCCCCTCAATGAGCTCACTGAAACATTTTGAATACCACCAGTAAATTGATTGGACAATGGCAAAGAGAAATTGTGACCAATAGGCTTATCACATTGTACATCTAATCCAGCTCGTATCTTAACAATTTTCTCATGGAAAAAAAAAAATCAGATAACACTTGACAACTTAGGGCTCGGTTTACTAAGCCGCGTCATAGGCACATTAGCATTTTTAAACGCACATTAACCATGAACGCGCGTTAACTGTGTACGTGCCTACAATATTCCTATAGGCACCTACACAGTTAGCGTGGGCGCTAATTGTAGGCGCGTGAAAAACGCTAATGCATCTTAGTAAACAGGGCCCTTAACGTAGAAATAGAGGTTTTGAGGTACCCTGAGAAGCTGTAAACAGTTTTTTACTTGACGAAAAAAACAGCCCTAGATGTATTAGGAACTTTAACAATAACTGGGAGAAATAATCCTTCTTGGCGTCTAAGATCGCTGTTTTATAGTCACCAGCTAGCTTCCTCCAAACAGCCCTATTGCTGGAGATTTTTCTCTGCTTCAAATCATTTCGGCTTTCCTCGTAGATCTCTTAAGAACTCTAAGCTGATCATTAAACCAAGGTGAGGATAAATTCCTAGAATTATGTCCAATAACCTTTTTTTTTTGCAGCCAGATTCTTGTAAAAAAAACCAAACATCAGAATTCCAGGATTTCACTTTTCACCAAGAGTTAAAGGGCAGTATATTGAATCCCACCCTCTTTCCTTCTCTTAAAGCATAAAGATTAACCGGCTTAAACTACAAGGATGTGCTAAACATAAAGGTTTCAGATTCAGCAATATCCTAGTTAACCATTTACCAAAGTAAGAAAAGGCGTAAGGGAGATATGAGGAAGGAATTTCCAGTTGACTAAGTAATGAAACATAAATTAAAACAGGAACAATAATTAAAATACAAGTCACAATCCTCCAGACTGAGGCCATTTAAAAGGTCACTACTGGAAACTAATTCTGCCAGAACCCTCTAACTTTCAAATAAAAAGGGCAGACAATTAAATATTTGCCTATTTATTTGTTAGGAACTAGCCTAATACTACTACATTCAGGACCATACCAAGTTAGGGGGGGAAGTTATCAACAAAGGCTACTATTAAAATGGGTTATTTTACCTCGTCTGCTATTTTAGCACAGCCACAGGGTCTCATTGTGTAAAATGGGACCCTGTGCTAAAACAGCAGGACTTATGGCAAAATATCTTGTCTTCAAGGTAGCCCATGTTGATAACTCCCCACCTCCTAGTGTAATGAGTATATGAAATCCAGTCTGCAGGTTTAGTTGGCATTTAGGCTTGAATGCCACATTTCCAGAAAGCCTTCCAGTTGCTTGGAGGGACTACGGGACCTCTTTGCCAGAATACATTTTCCATTGTGGGAATATGTCACAATTAGTCATCTCACTTTTTTTTCCAACTTCCCTTTCTTAGACACTCATCCATTCGCTATTGTTAGGATGTCTCCCTTCAGCCAAACAGTTCACCATTTGCATGGCACCTTATGGCATGGAACACTCCCACTTGAACTAGTCACATATAATTAAACAAAAACAAAAGTGAGGTAGGGGCAGAAAGAATAACCATGTTTGTAATAATCACGACTATCTTTAGAATTTTCTTCTTTTACTCCCACACTGCCTTTCCCTCCCAGAGTCACCTCTTCACCATAATCTACAGTTACTACTGTGACCTCTAGTGGGTGGAAGTGGGAACTGCAATTATCTCTCAGGATTGTTCATTGCCATGCCAATATTAACTGTTGCCAATTTAGAGTGACTGCATGCCTCCATGTTAATCTGCAAAGGGGAGACTCCCTAAAAAACATTCAGGATTTTGCACTGTTACAGTAGGTACAAAGTACACATGGGGATTTCAAAATGAAATTCTCATGTGCGCTTTAACTCTTTTGCCCCTTTTGGTACCTGAAGGGAGGGATATTTTCAGCCCAGGGAAATAACCCAGGTACAGGCAAAGTCAATAGGCAGGCAGCAGATCAAGAGAGTAATCCAGGTACAGGTAAAGTCAATAGGCAGGCAGCAGGTCAAGAGAGTAATCCAGGCACAGGTAAAGTCAATAGGCAGGCAGCAGGTCAAGAGAGTAATCCAGGCACAGGTAAAGTCAATAGGCAGGCAGCAGGTCAAGAGAGTAATCCAGGCACAGGCAAAGTCAGCAACGAGGGACAAAGTAGAGAAGAAGCAAACTATTGAGCAAGTAGCACCTACCAAAGTAGAAGCCAAAGCATGGAGTCCAGGAAGAGCTCAGCTGATAAAATGCTGGCGTCTGACATCAGCAGGGACCAGCAGGAAGAAGGAGCACAGTCATAGGACAAGGAGGAACCGGAAGACCAATAGGAGAGAAGCAAGGGAAGCCAGGCAGAGAGAGAGCAGTCCCAGGTGCATGGAAGCAAAGCAATCAAGAAGCCTGCAGCCAGAGAAGAACTACACACACATCGCTAAGGGCTGTACCAGTCAAGTGTGCGTGTCGACGGGACCCCGCGCAGCCCGAGGATGCCGCTTGCGTTGAGGTAGGGGACATGACACCCCCCCCCCCAAGGATTGTTACTGCCGCCACCCCACCCCAAGGATTGTCGCTATCACCACCTTCCTACTTGCCGCAGCTGTAATACCTTGGCTGGCGGGGATCCCAAGGCCCCGCCAGCAGAAGTCTGCTCTTCTTCTCTCTGCTGCATGGCCTGCCCCTGCGGCTGCTTTTTCTATCAGGTCACGTATGCTCGGTTTCAAAAGCGAGCATGTGCGGCCTGAGGGGAAAATCAGCCACTGTAGGCAACACAGCAGACTGTGAAGAAGAGCGGCGCTGGAGGAATATGTCTTCTGCTGGCAGGGCCACCTGCCAGCCTACTGTGTCTGCTCCTTCGGGTCCTCTCCAGCCTCCAAGGGGGGCCCGATGCCGGAGTTGTCTCTCTCAAGTTCCTGTTGGGATGCGATCATCTGGGTCCCGTCAGGAGCAGGAAAGAGAAAGAGAGAGAGAGAGACCCCAGCGCCGGGCCCCCCTGGAGACCCGGGCCCAGTGAATTTTGGCCCTCCCGCCCCCTCCTCTCGGCTGCCCTGATTTTTGGTAACAGCTCAAAAGAAGATCAAAAACAGAAAAAGATGGGATTCATTGAGCTAACACATTCCTTCCATGCTGGGCTGCAACCTTCCACATTGACAATTCTATTATACCATCTTACAGATCCTTAGAAGCCAGTATGGTATTGTAAGTGATTTCCTTCTTTGCTGCTGATTGCTCTCCTTCATCCCCTAAAAGATTTCCGAGTCATTCTAGTAGTGCAGGGTTATAGACAGAGTCTATCAGAAGGATTTCATAAAGCCAGGGTAGACAAAGTTCTGAGCATACACTACCCTCCTTCTGGGTTTTGAGATTCAAGTAACCACCACACAAGGGAATAAAAGGTGGAATTCATCTTTGCACCAGGGGCGTAGCTACATGGGGCCACAGGGGCATGGGCCCCAGTAGATTTGGCCCTGCCCCCCCCCCCCCCGCCAACCCTCCCCTCCCGCTGCCATCGGGTACCTTTGCTGGCGGGGGTCCCCAACTCCTGCCAGCCGAAGTCCTCTTCTCCGGCGCGGCTGCATTGCTGATCTGTAAGGCTTCTGTTTCTGTGAGTCTGATGTCCTGCACGTACACAGAAACAGAAGCCTTGCAGATCAGCAACGCGGCCGCGCTGGAGAAGAGGACTTCGGCTGGCAGGGGTTGGGGACCCCTGCCAGCAAAGGTACCCAACGGCGGGGGAGGGTTGGCGCCAGTGGGGGTCAAAGGTGGTGGTGGCAGCGGCGGTGGGGGGGGGTCAAAAATGGCGGGGGGGGGGGGGGTAAAATGTGCTCCCTCACCTTGGGCTCTGGACCCCACTCCCGTCAAAGTCTGGCTACACCCCTGCTTTGCACATACATTCTGGATAGTTTTCTACACATGGAGATTGCTGTGGTGGGTCTAATTAGTAAAGGGGTTTCTATAGAGTCAGGGTTCCCTTGCTCTGGTCCTCCAGGCTCAGAGAGATACATCTGGCTAGAAATGTAAGGAGGGGTGACAAAAATTTCTTTATGTATATTAGTGAAAGGAGAATGACTAAAAAGGGAATTGTGAGACTGAAAGATGCTGCGAACCGCTATGATGAAGAAAAAGCAAATTTGCTAAATAGATACTTTTGTTCTGTTTTCACAGAAGAAAATCCTGGAGAAGGACCATGATTGACTGGCAAAAGTACATATGAGAATGAGGTGGATAGAGCGCAGTTCACGGAAGAGAGTGTGTATGAACAACTTGAAAATCTAAAGGTGGACAAGGCCATGGGACCGGACGGGATCCACCCCAGGATATTGAGGGAGCTCAGAGAGATTCTGGCGGGTCCTCTTGAAGATTTGTTTAATAAATCCTTGGAGAAGGGAGAGGTTCCGCGGGACTGGAGAACAGCGGATGTGGTCCCTCTTCACAAAAGTGGTGATAGGGAAGAAGCTGGAAACTACAGGCCGGTAAGCCTCACTTTGGTTATTGGAAAAGTAATGGAAGCGATGCTGAAGGAAAGGATACTGAATTTCCTGGAAGCCAATAAGTTGCAAGATCCGAGACAACATGGTTTTAACAAAGGTAAATCGTGCCAAACGAATCTCATTGAATTCTTTGACTGGGTGACCGGAGAACTGAATCGTGGATGTGCTATAGACATAGTCTACTTAGATTTCAGCAAAGCTTTTGACACGGTTCCCCACAGGAGGTTCTTAAATAAACTGGACAGGTTGAAGATAGGACCTGACGTGGTGAACTGGATTAGGAACTGGTTGACGGACAGACGCAAGAGGGTGGTGGTTAATGAAATTTGCTCGGATGAGGGAAAGGTGAGTAGTGGAGTGCCTCAGAGATCGGTGCTGGGGCCGATTCTGTTCAATATATTTGTGAGTGGCATAGCCGAAGGGTTAGAAGGTAATGTTTGCCTTTTTGTGGATGATACCAAGATTTGTAACAGAGTGGACACCCCGAAGGGAGTGGAAAACATGAAAAAGGATATGCAGAAGCTAGAAGAATGGTCTAAGGTTTGGAAATTAAAATTCAATGCGAAGAATGAGTGGGAAAGCGCGGGGTACAAATGTAACAAAAAAAAAAAAAAAAGAAATGCAAAGTGATGCACTTAGGGAGTAGAAATCCATGGGAGACGTATGTGTTAGGCGGTAAGAGTCTGACATGTACAGACAGGGAGAGGGATTTTGGGGTGATAATAACAGGATCTGAAGGTGACGAAACAGTGTGACAAGGCAGTGGCCGTAGCCGTAGCTAGAAGGTTGCTTGGCTGTACAGAGAGAGGTGTGACCAGCAGAAGAAAGGAGGTGTTGATGCCCCTGTATAAGTCGTTGGTGAGGCCCCGCCTGGAGTATTGTGTTCAGTTTTGGAGGCCGTATCTTGTTAAGGATGTAAAACGAATTGAAGCGGTGCAAAGAAAAGCTACGAGAATGGTATGGGATTTGCGTTACAAGACGTATGAGGAGAGACTTGCTGAACTAAACATGTATACTCTGGAGAAAAGGAGAAACAGGGGTGATATGATACAGACGTTCAAATATTTGAAAGGTATTAATCCGCAAACGAACCCTTTCCGGAGATGGGAAGGTGGTAGAACGAGAGGACATGAAATGAGATTGAAGGGGGGCAGACTCAAGAAAAATGTCAGGAAGTATTTTTTCTGGGAGAGAGTGGTGGATACTTGGAATGCCAAGGGAGGTGGTGGAGATGAAAACGGTAACGGAATTCAAAAATGCGTGGGATAAACATAAAAGAATCTTGAATGGATCCTCAGAAGCTTAGTGGAGATTGGGTGGCAGAGCCGGTGGGGAAGGCGGGGCTAGTGGTTAGGAGGCAGGGCTAGTGCTGGGCAGACTTCTACGGTCTGTGCCCTGGAAATGACGGATACAAATCAAGGTAAGGCATACACAAAAAGTAGCACACATGAGTTTATCTTGTTGGGCAGACTGGATGGCCCGTACAGGTCTTTCTCTGCCGTCATCTACTATGTTACTATGAAACAGGCCTGGTTTCTATGATATCCACCGCAAATGTTCTTCAAATATAACTGTGCATGCCTAGTCCAAGAATTAGGCTAAGCTGCATATTTCATTTACTCCTTAAAAAAAAAAGTAGTTTAATGAGCGCATTTGTGGCCCTTGAAATTGGCATTTTGAAGGCCTGAAGTGAAAAATCCTGGGATATAATTCCCAAGCCGCACAAATATAACGCAGGTATCAGATATTTGTTTAACATCTAGAGCAAGTCATAGTAGTTCACACTCACAAAGACAGAATGTGGCATTAGTGAATAATGTTTTTTTGTTATATCATAAGTTTTATTAAATGTATGTTTAATGACTCGAAGCTGATACATAACTTGTATGGTGTCGGACTATTTGGAATGTGGAGATTCTGTTGACCTTCTGCAAAAATCTGAGCATCACGGAAGCTTGTGGAATCCCTGATCATTATTTGCTATGCGCCAAGTGCAAACATTCATAGAAACACACTACTTACTACTACTTAACATTTCTAAAGCGCTGCCAGGGTTACGCAGCGCTGTACAATTTTAACACAGAAGGACAATCCCTGCTCAAAGAGCTTACAATCTAATGGACAAGTGTAGAGTCAGTCAAGTAGGGGTAGTCAATTTGGGGCATTCCCGATTACATGAAAGGTACAAAGGTGTAAAGGTTAGGTGCCGAAAGCAATATTGAAGAGGTGGGCTTTGAGCAATGATTTGAAGATGGGTAAGGAGGGGGGCTTGGCGTAGGGGTTCAGGAAGTTTATTCCAAGCGTAAGGTGATGCGAGGCAGAATGGGCGGAGCCTGGAATTGGTGGTGGTGGAGAAGGGTGTTGAGAGGAGGGATTTGTCCTGTGAGCGGAGGTTACGGGCGGGAATATAAGGGGAGATGAGGGTAGAGAGGTAATGAGGTGCTGCAGATTGAGTGCAGAAGGCAAATAAAGAGCATATGGCCTATCCAGTCCGCCCATCCATGTTATCTACTATCCCTTCTTCTCCCAGATCCTATGTACCTATCCCAAGCTTTCTTAAATTCAGATAGTGAAGGCGGTTAGCTTAGCAGAGTTTAAAAAGGGGTTAGACGGTTTCCTAAAGGACAAGTCCATAAACCACTACTAAATGGACTTTAGAAAAATCCACAATTCCAGGAATAACATGTATAGAATGTTTGTACCTTTGGGAAGCTGGCCAGGTGCCCTTGGCCTGGATTGGCCGCTGTCATGGACAGATGCTGGGCGCGATGGACCCTTGGTCTTTTCCCAGTGTGGCATTACTTATGTACTTATCACTTTCTCGGGGGGGGGGGGGGGGGGGGCATTTCACGCATTCGCCACCCTTATGAAGAAGTATTTCCTTAGGTTACTCCTGAGTCTGTCCCCTTTCACCTTCAACCTATGCCCCCTCATTTCAGAGCTTCCTTTCAGTTGAAAGAGACTTGTCTCCTGTGCATTTATGCCACAGAGGTAATTAAATGTCTCTATCATACATTCCCTTTCCCACCTTTCTTCCAACTGTATACAGTGGGGGAAATAAGTATTTGATCCCTTGCTGATTTTGTAAGTTTGCCCACTGACAAAGACATGAGCAGCCCATAATTGAAGGGTAGGTTATTGGTAACAGTGAGAGATAGCACATCACAAATTAAATCCGGAAAATCACATTGTGGAAAGTATATGAATTATTTGCATTCTGCAGAGGGAAATAAGTATTTAATCCCTCTGGCAAACAAGACCTAATACTTGGTGGCAAAACCCTTGTTGGCAAGCACAGCGGTCAGACGTCTTCTGTAGTTGATGATGAGGTTTGCACACATGTCAGGAGGAATTTTGGTCCACTCCTCTTTGCAGATCATCTCTAAATCATTAAGAGTTCTGGGCTGTCGCTTGGCAACTCGCATCTTCAGCTCCCTCCATAAGTTTTCAATGGGATTAAGGTCTGGTGACTGGCTAGGCCACTCCATGACCCTAATGTGCTTCTTCCTGAGCCACTCCTTTGTTGCCTTGGCTGTATGTTTTGGGTCATTGTCGTGCTGGAAGACCCAGCCACGACCCATTTTTAAGGCCCTGGCGGAGGGAAGGAGGTTGTCACTCAGAATTGTACGGTACATGGCCCCATCCATTCTCCCATTGATGCGGTGAAGTAGTCCTGTGCCCTTAGCAGAGAAACACCCGCAAAACATAACATTTCCACCTCCATGCTTGACAGTGGGGACGGTGTTCTTTGGGTCATAGGCAGCATTTCTCTTCCTCCAAACACGGCGAGTTGAGTTCATGCCAAAGAGCTCAATTTTTGTCTCATCTGACCACAGCACCTTCTCCCAATCACTCTCGGCATCATCCAGGTGTTCACTGGCAAACTTCAGACGGGCTGTCACATGTGCCTTCCGGAGCAGGGGGACCTTGCGGGCACTGCAGGATTGCAATCCGTTATGTCGTAATGTGTTACCAATGGTTTTCGTGGTGACAGTGGTCCCAGCTGCCTTGAGATCATTGACAAGTTCCCCCCTTGTAGTTGTAGGCTGATTTCTAACCTTCCTCATGATCAAGGATACCCCACAAGGTGAGATTTTGCGTGGAGCCCCAGATCTTTGTCGATTGACAGTCATTTTGTACTTCTTCCATTTTCTTACTATGGCACCAACAGTTGTCTCCTTCTCGCCCAGCGTCTTACTGATGGTTTGGTAGCCCATTCCAGCCTTGTGCAGGTGTATGATCTTGTCCCTGACATCCTTAGACAGCTCCTTGCTCTTGGCCATTTTGTAGAGGTTAGAGTCTGACTGATTCACTGAGTCTGTGGACAGATGTCTTTCATACAGGTGACCATTGCCGACAGCTGTCTGTCATGCAGGTAACGAGTTGATTTAGAGCATCTACCTGGTCTGTAGGGGCCAGATCTCTTACTGGTTGGTGGGGGATCAAATACTTATTTCCCTCTGCAGAATGCAAATAAATTCATATACTTTCCACAATGTGATTTTCCGGATTTAATTTGTGATGTGCTATCTCTCACTGTTACCAATAACCTACCCTTCAATTATGGGCTGCTCATGTCTTTGTCAGTGGGCAAACTTACAAAATCAGCAAGGGATCAAATACTTATTTCCCCCACTGTATATACTAAGAACTTCAAGTCTGTCCTCATATGTTTTACGACGAAGACCACTGAGCATTTCAGTAGCCGCCCTCTGGACCGACTCCATCCTGTTTATATCTTTCTGAATGAGTTCATTGTTTTCATTTTTTAAAAGTGGATCCATACCAGGAACCAAGAGCACAAAGCCAGAATGCAAACATGAGGGAGGCGTTAGCAGTGAACATCACAACCCCAGTAACTTTATCCCTCCACAGAGAATTCCCTTCTGTACGCTGTGATCACAGAGCACTAAGATATAGCCATTCAAAGAAACAAAGGGAAGAAGAAAAAACCCAAACATGAAGCATATCGGTGCCTGGATCTTATAGGAAATGACAGACCATGAAGACAGCTTCTTGGCGAGATGAAGGATAGCTGGGCTGGCAGAAGTGCACCAGCATGCCAAGTGAAGGTGATAAAGAGGCAGGGATCAAAAGGTCAGACAGCTGAAAAAGAAAAAGGGAGACAATTTGCAGATAAGGACTGGAATGGGAGAAAGGAGAGGGGAGAGAAAAAGAAAAACAAATATTGTACTTAAACAGCACTTCTGCCCCTTTACCAGTCAGGTTTTCAGAATAGCCACAATGATATGCACAAGGCGGCCGAGAGACCGCTCCCCTACCTTGGCCGCTGCCCCCACCCGCCCCTTACCCTCCTGTGTCTGACTCAAGGAGGTTTGATGGCCTATTGTCTCCTGCTCCTGTGTGCTGGGACCCAGATGATTGCATTAACAGGATAACCAGGGTCACTCGATATATCCTGTTAATACAATCATCCAGGACCTGGCACACAGGAGCAGGAGAGAGACAGACCCAGAAGCAAGCAGGCAGGCAGGAAGAAGTTTGCCGGCACTAGGAACCCCCTTGGAGCACGGGCCCCGGGGAATTCCGCCCCCCCCTCCCTCTCAGTAGTCCAGACTATGCATGAATGTATCTGCATACATCAGAGACTAAGGGCAAGCAAACCTAATTCATACATAGTCATTGTAGATATCCTGAAAACCCAACTCCTTAAGAGCATAGGTGTCAGCCTACAATTCTGGAGGCCAGCAAAGCAGTGCAATCTGCAGGACTACCTACATAGATAAGGCAAATTTCTTGTGTATATTTATTAGGAATATCCTGAAAACATGATCGGTTTGCAACCTGTGAAGGAGAGAGTGGTAAAGCGGCATGCGTCCCTAGGAACACTCCCTTACTGAAGGTGCAGGTTAGCCACCTTACAGCAGGTGGCGTTAAAAGGACACAGTTTAGCTGCCTGAGTGGTGATAAACTGCCAAAACAGGTCCTGGGTCAGAAGGGCTGGGCTCAGAGGGAAGGAAGGTTAAATGCTCTGAGAAAGTTTAGAACCAGTGAGGCCCCAATGTAGAGCAGGGGTGTAGGTATGTGGGGCCACGGGGGCATGGGCCCCCACAGATTACGCCCTGGCCCCCTCTACATTTGACCCCCCCCCCCCTGCCGTCGCCGCCCGCCCTGCCGCAGGTACCTTGTTTGTTGGCAGGGCTCCCCAATCCCCGCCAGCCAAAGAGTTTTCTTCAGCGCCGGTCGACTCTGGTACCTTCGTTGTGGGATCATCTGTTTCTGACGCCTTACGTCCTGCATGGGGCTACATGCACAGTGCAGAACATAAGGCGTCAGAAACAGATGATCCCACAACGAAGGCGCCAGAGTCGACCTGCACTGAAGAAAACTCTTCGGCTGGCGGAGATTGGAGACCCATGCCAGCAAACAAGGTACCTGATGCGGCAGCGGCGGGGGGAGGCAGCTAAACAGTGCTCCCCACCTCGGGCTCTGCCCCCCCCCCCCCCCCGCCGAGGTCTGGCTACGCCACTGTTGTAGAGGCTTCCAGGAGGAAGGTCCAAAAGTAAGAGGCCTCTGGAAAGGAAGGTTCTGATACCAAGGATCCTTCCAGCGTGTCCTGTAGGCTGTAATACCTAAGGAAGGCCTGAGGAAGTGGAGTGGCCTTCAATGGACGTTGCTACCCTGAGTTTGTGTGAAGAAGAGGTTCCAGTAAGATAGGAGTCGTTCCTTGGAACTTAAGTTAAAAGAAGTGTAAGCATCTACACGCGCCCGACGCGCGCCAAAATGGAGTTACCACCAGACTACCGCGTGGCTCTTACAGTAATTTCAATTTTGGAGGGCGTCCAATACGCACGTCTGAAAAATATTTCTTATTTTCAGGAGCACGTAACGGACGCGCGCCAAGTGGCATTTGGCACACATAGGACATTACCGCCCAGTTACCGCGTGAGTCTTTACCGCCAGGTAAGGTCTCAGACCCAAAATGGAAACGCAGCAATTTTCATTTTGCTGCACGTCCATTTTTGGCAAAATAAAAAAAGGCCTTTTTTTTTTTAACAGGCACGCTAAAAAATGGATTGGCATGCGCCCAAAACCCGCGCCTACACTACCGCAAGCCATTTTTTCAGCGCACAAGCTACTAGGGCCCTGATTCATGAGGGAAAACAGTATATAGTGAAGTATGGAACAGTTGGGGACAGAGTACAAGGATTGCATTTGAGGGTGCAGAACCTATGAAGAAACGAGCCTGTTTATCTCCCTTTGTACAGAAATAAAGTTCTCCTTTTGACCTTTTTACTACCCGCTGTCTGTATTTTATGAGGAGTCCCAGCCTGCCCTATACAATTTCAGTTTGACACTGAGCTAGAAGTACTCAAGGCTGAAGATGAAACAGAGGTAAGACAACATCCTTGTCATCCAGCAGACGGAGAAGCAGCTAAGGAAAAGGGGGGGGGGGGGGGGATGCTAATCTATTAAATACCATCATTATCTCCCAAGTCCTAATTTGGAGTCAATGAGTCACTCATTCCCCCTGGAAGTAGTTAAAATTTTGAAGAGACACACTGTTCTTCCAACAAAATGGACCAGTGTTCCTCATTCTCAGTAATGGAAGCCGTTGCTGTGGTATATAATTTGTCCACATTATTATTTCTCTCTCCCATCAAAGGTTTGTCTCTCTAGCAGTACAATATACTGTAGCTCAAAAGCTCCTCCCCACTATTCCACTTCCCAGGGCCTTGCCAAGGAAGGCACCAAAGTTTCTTCAGCTGTGTGGCAGAGTCACTTGAGTCTCACCCCTGCTATATTCCAGAGGGGAACGCAGAAAAGCATGCTCACTTACTCAGGTGTGATTGTGATGCCTCAGCCTGTCCATTTTCTTCTACACCAATCACTTTATTTAAAAAGGCAGATAAGGAAATCATGAAAGGTGAACAAGCAGGGATTTCCCAGAACGAACAAAACATGCAGAGAGAATGAAAAAGAGGGAGAGGGCCCGGCTTGGTTGCTGGGTTCTGGTGCTGCGCACTGCCATGTGAAAGGTTTCTGGTCTGATCCTCCACTTGCTGGATGGGCTGGGGCTGCCCCAACTGTGAAAGTAGCATTCACAAGTCCTGGAGGGGAAGGAATACTGCAGTCACTAAGGCTGCCATCTGGTGGCTGGATTTAGCGTGAAAGATAACAGGATTCTGGAAGGAGGCTTGGAGAACGGCCTAAGAATAGTGGTGAAAAGGACAGGTCTCCTGCAATATGAGAAATCCCAAAAAAATCCCCAAATAATTGTGAATGAAGCAGGGGCGTAGCCAGACCTCGGCGGGGAGGGGGGGGGGCAGAGCCCAAGGTGGGGGGCACTGTTTAGCTGCCTCCCCCCACCCACCACTACCGCAACCGCAAAAAAAACCCCCGCCACCCGCCCAACCCCTGCCCCGCTGCCGCCGCATCAGGTACCTTGTTTGCTGGCAGGGGTCCCTAATCCCCGCCAGCCAAAGAGTCTTCTTCAGCGCCGGTCGACTCCAGCGCCTTCGTTGTGTGATCATCTGCTTCTGATGCCTTACGTCCTGCATGGGGCTGCATGCATGGTGCAGGACGTAAGGCGTCAGAAGCAGATGATCACACAATGAAGGCGCTGGAGTCGACCAGCACAGAAGACTCTTCGGCTGGCGGGGTTTGTGGACCCCTGCCAGCAAACAAGGTACCTGATGCGGCAGCGGGCGGGGTCAAATGTAGAGGGGGCCAGGGCGTAATCTGTGGGGGCCCATGCCCCCGTGGCCCCACGTAGCTACGCCTCTGGAGTGAAGGCTCAGGCTGTCAAAATCCTAATGCTGGTTAGGACTGAGCTGGAATAAAATGAAGAAAGGAGGAATAACTAAGTAAAGGGGGGGAAGGGCAGCTATGCTGAGAAAGAAGCTGCAAGACCAGAGAAATCAAAGAATAAGCATCCAGTAAAATAACAGACATAGGTGCTCATAAAATGGCAAAAGGCCATTTTTCTTGCCAGAACATCTAACTTGCGATTTTCAAAACTTTTATTTGAGACATTTTTCTCCGCAGGTTCATCCAAATTTCAAGGGGGTGTGTTGGGGGGGGTGTTTTAAGCGGGACTTGGGCATTCCCAAAAGTTACACCTTTTTCTGCCATAACAGAACCAAGGGACCCCTTTATAAAGCTGCGTAGGCGTCTACATGTGCCCCAGCGCTCTTCAATTTGGAATTACCGCTCGGCTACAGCATGGTCCGGGCGGTAATTTCATTTTTTATGTGTGCCCACTATGCGCACTGGAAAATAATTTTTATTTTCCGCTGCGCAGCGCTAACCGGGCGGTAAAAGGCATTGTATGTGTATAGACCATTACCGCCCTGTTAACACATGAGACCTTACTGCTAAATTAATGGGTGGCAGTAAGGTCTCAGAGCCAAAATGGACGCACACCACTTTTCATTTTGCCGCACGTCTATTTTGGTCTAAAAAATTTTTAAAAAGGCATTTTTTTAAGGTGCGCTGAAAAATGGATCGGTGTGCATCCAAAACACACGCCTACACTAGCTCAGGTCATTTTTCAGTGCACCTTAATAAAAGGACCCCCACAAGGCCTGGTCATGGGCAGCTCAAGCCAATCTGCTGCTTGAGGCGATGGATGAGATGACACCCCCCCCCCCCCCCCAGCACACCGGAGTCCAGCGCCCCTCCCTCCTCAGAGCTACAATCAGGGAGTAAAGTGGTTAGGAGTGAGAGACAGCAAATTAACAGCAGCCAAGCAATTAAGTTTATTACAAAATCATGAAAATACATTAACCACATATATTTATATATTATCCTATATAATAATTTGTACCTCCAACATTCTACGTCTGGATGCCTGGGTTCATAACATCCATAACCACTCATTGCTTTGCCATCGCGTCAAAACGTGATGACGTCAGAGGGCGGAACAGTGAGAGGGGAGGGAAGCCAGCGCCAGCCAGCCAGAGAACGTTCAGGTACAAATCGAAGGGTGGAGAGAATCGCGAGGGGAGGGAGGGAGAGAGCAAGGGAAGGGGAGGGGAGGGCAGGGCAGAGGAGAATGGATGGGATGGGAGGACAGTAGAGGAGAGAATCGCGGGACATCGAGGGGAGGGAGGAAGGGGAGGGCAGGGCAGAGGAGAATTGATGGACATGGATGGGATGGGAGGACAGTAGAGGAGAGAATCGCGGGACACGGATGGGAGGGCAGGGAAGAGGAGAATCGCTGGACATGGAGGGGAGGGAAGAATCGCTGGACATGGTGGGGAGGGCAGGGGAGAGAGAAAAAAAAAAGCTTTCATGACAGCATCCTAGGGCCCAAAGTCAAACAACCTAATGAAGTCAAGCCACATGCAAAACAAAAATGTCCAGTTCATTCCACCAGGGTTGAGCCCTCTGGTGCTGGCAGCTGGCAGGACCTAGCTGCACACTTCCGAGGTCTAGAGTGAGGAGTACCAGTACTCACAGACAAGTCAATTGTATGTAATTATTCATTCACATGGGAATTCTCAGATCACCCAATAAAACTCTCCCAACATAGCAGAAGTAGAATGTTTCACTTTGCAACTCAAAAAAAAAAAAAAAAAAAGATCCCCTATTTTACTGGTAAAATTCCTGATACCCACTAGAACCAGGAAAATGTACTACTTCAACCATTGCATATACAATATTTTGTGTACTGAGAGGAGTGCCCTCAGAGATTCACGCACCCACAAAATAGTCCGTCAAGACCACTGACGGGTGACATAGGACTTCATTCATTGGGCAACGAACGCTCTCTTTAGTGATAAAGTGCAACATGTGCTATCAGTGTTACTTAGAGGGGCACTTTTGAAAGGGACATCCAAGTTGCGATTTGGACGTCCTTGCAAAATGGCGAAATACAGGGTTGAGGAAACCCATATTTTCGAAACAAGATGGACGTCCATCTCTCGTTTCAAAAATACCATCAGGGACGTCCAAATCCTTAAATCTGGACTTCCCTAGATTTGGACGTCCCTAGACATGGGCGTTTCTGACTTTTGGCAATTTTCGAAACCAAAGACGTCCATGTCAAAAACATCTAATACAAGCCATTTGGTCGTGGGAGGAGCCAGCATTTGTAGTGCACTGGTCCCCCTGACATGCCAAGGCACCCTAAGATGCTCTTAAATGAAATATCACCCAAATAGCACACTGTGGGGACTAATAATCAAAGCAAATAATTAATGTCCCAAACATTTATATCACAAGCAGGATTTAGCAACATACCATTTGGTACATGAGGAAAATCAGATTAGCTGCTTCTCACAACCATATGAACAATATTGTTCTCTCGCACAGGCGAAATGGTGTGGAGCAAATCCTCATATAATCCCCTTATTTCTTTATCAATATTCTTACTTTTTTAATTATCAAAAGCTGTGCAAATTCGCATGAATAATTATATGCATTATTTCCAAACATTCACTTATCTGTAAAGGCAGCAATTTAACAATAACAGGCACTCTAAGAGGCACTGCAGTGGACTTCATAAATTGCTCCCAGGTACATAGCTCCCTTACCTTGTGTGCTGAGCCCCCCAAAACCCACTACCCACAACTGTACACCACTACCTTACGGGTGAAGGGGGGCACCTAGATGTGGGTACAGTGGATTTCTGGTGGGTTTTGGAGGGCTTGCTTTTTCCTCCACAAATGTAACAGGTAGGGGGTGTATAGGCCTGGGTCCGCCTGTCTGAAGTGCACTGCAGTACCCACTAAAACTGCTCCAGGGACCTGCATGCGCTGTCACGGACCTGAGTATGATATCTGAGGCTGGCACAACATATTTTGAAAGATGTTTTTTGAGGGTAGGAGGGGGTTAGTGACCACTGAGGGAGTAATGGGAGATCATCCCAGATTCTCTCCAGTGGTCATCTGGTCATTTTGGGCACCTTTTTGTGCCTTAGTTGTAAGAAAAACAGGTCCAGGTGAAAACGTCCAAGTGTTCATCAGGGACGTCCTTGTTTTTTTCAATTATGGGTCAAAGACGTCCAAATGTTAGGCATGCCCAAGTCCCGCCTTCGCTATGCCTCCGACGCACCCCCTTGAACTTTGGCCATCCTTGCAACAGAGTGCAGTTGGAGACATCCTAAATCGGGTTTCGATTATACCGATTTGGACGTCCCTTGGAGAAGTACGTCCATCTTCCGATTTATGTCGAAAGATGGACGTCCTTCTCTTTCGAAAATGAGCCACTTAATATACTCTGAACACTTTTCAGGCAATAACAGAAACCAGAAAAGGCCAGCTTTTTAGAATAAAGAATGAAAAATTCACAACACAATTCGAAAAGTGATGTTACTTATCTTATGAGCTCCACGTCGGAACAACCTGATGCCAAGAGCTCCTTAGGTGCAATCACTGATTATTCATCTAGAGGGACTGCTCTCCCCTGGAACTTGACAACTCCACATACAAACTCTGTGTCAAATCAGTAACAGCTACACAGTGATGTAAGACAAAACCTTGCAAATAACCTTCAGAAGCTTACTGTACCATAGCAGCACCAAGTTAAGAACTCAAACTGCACCAACCCTACCTAGAAAAAGTTAGCATTGCAAATGTTCTAGAGCACCAACACATCTCCAGGGATCAGGGTGCGGGTCTTTCATTAAGCATAGGTAGTGAAGAGCTCTTTTCCAGCTGGAAAAGATGGACTGCTACAGATTCCTATACAGAACCAATGTACCAATTGAATCGCTCACCCCTGTTACACAAGGAAAACACAGGTCATCACTTAGCAAGAAAAAAAACAGAGAGAGATTACAAACTAGAAACATAATGTAGACCAAAAAAAAAAAAGGAAAGGAAAACAAAAGAAATCAGTGTGAACAGTGAAATGCACTTCCTTTACTATGGAACAAGACACAAGACATGTACATTTTCTCTAAATATCAAAATTAAAATCATATCCTTGTTTTGTGATCATTTTAGTTTTCCAGTTGGGTTGGTTCTGGTCCCTCTTTACTATTTCCTTTTGTTGCTTATCTCCAAGTCCCTTTCCAGGACCTCATTTCCATTTTCTGTTTCTTCACTGTCCTGTCTTCTTCCTAATGCCTGACTCTAACACTGATCCTTCTGTTTCACTGTTGTCTCCATTTCTCTCATCTGCCTTTTTATCAACCAGTAACTAGATTTCATCCCTCCTTCTCCTCACAATCCTGTCTCCTCTTTCACCTACGTATCAGCTTTCCACTTCCTACGCTTTCCTCCCTTCTCCTCCTATCCCCATCCCTCTCTGATCCCTTCCCCAGCCTTCTATTCCCTGAATTTCACTCACTTTCCAATCCCCTTTTCCAACCTCTGCATTCATCACCTCCCAGGCCTCATCAATCTCTCCCTCTCATCTCGTCCCTGTTATTCATCTCCTTACCATCTCCAATCCCTTTATTATATCTTACCCCCTTACTCAGGTTCCCATTTCCCCTTTTACCCCCCCCCCCCCTATTTCCACCCTCTCTCACCTATGTCACCTTTTATCCCTCAAACAGTTTGTAGCCTTCTTTTTCCCCTTTCCTCAGCAGCCCTGTCCCTACCTCTTCTCCAATAGTTCTTTCTCCACTTCCTTAGCATCCACTACCCTACCTTTCTTCATCCTTAACCCCAGCATCCATCTCTCTGCCCCTCCATCTTCCCCTTTCCTGCATATGCCCAAGTGTCTCCTCCTCCCCAGCAATATCTGTACTTCTCCTCCCATCCCCCTCTATCAGGCTCATCGCCAAGCCCCAGCTCTCATCTCCCACCTACCCCCAGCTGCAAACTGGTCACATCAACCCCCTTCTTCTATCTGCCCATCACCACTAAATCCACTGCAGAGAAGACAGCTCCTTTCTTCGGTCAATCCGTTCTAGCCACCAGCATCACACAGGAGTAGGAAGTAGAGAATGGTTACTTCCTGTAACACATATGAAACAGGAAATAAATTCACTGTGATTTTAGCAGCTGTTTGGTGATGCCAGCAGGAGCAAAGAAAGGCACTCCCCACTCTACAACTAGTTTAGTGGTACCAGACCCGGCACATAAGTAGAAAGGAGCAGCTGGTACATCACAACAGTATGAAAAGGGAAGCCCATCCCAAAGAGTGACATTCACTACCACAATGAGATTTTCAAGTGGTGCATCCAGTGAATACATTTGGAAAAATCTGTATGTTTTCCTTTCTAAATGCTGTAGGACTATAGGAAAATGAGTCTCAACCCTTTTTCAGTTAGGACAGACCAATGGGAAATGCTTGTACATGTGATAACTGCATATTTATTTATTTTTATTTTTGTTACATTTGTAACCCGTGCTTTCCCACTCATGGCAGGCTCAATGTAGCAGGCAATGGAAGGTTAAGTGACTTGCCCAGAGTCACAAGGAGCTGCCTGTGCTGGGAATTGAACTCAGTTCCTCAGTTCCCCAGGACCAAAGTCCACCACCCTAACCACTAGGCCACTCCTCCACTGCCATATATGACCCTCGGGGACCTTTGGTCTGACACAATAGAGCTCTTACCAGTTAAATGTAAACATGTTCTGCATCTACAACAGTACAACCACCTCGAATATTGTGTGCAATTCTGGTCGCCGCATCTCAAAAAAAGATATAGTGGATTAGAAAAGGTGCAGAGAAGGGCGACAAAAATGATAAAGGGGATGGGACGACTTCCCTATGAGGAAAGGCTAAAGCGGCTAGGGCTCTTCAGCTTGGAGAAAAGGCAGCTGAGGGGAGATATGATACAGGTCTATAAAATAATGAGTGGAGTTGAACGGGTAGATGTGAAGCGTCTGTTCACGCTTTCCAAAAATACTAGGACTAGGGGGCATGCGATGAAGCTACAATGTAGTAAATTTTAAACGAATCGGAGAAAATGTTTCTTCACTCAACGTGTAATTAAACTCTGGAATTCGTTGCCAGAGAATATGGTAAAGGCAGTTAGCTTAGCGGAGTTTAAAAAAGGTTTGGACGGCTTCCTAAAGGAAAAGTCCATAGACCGTTATTAAATGGACTTGGGGAAAATCCACTATTTCTGGGATAAGCAGCATAAAATGTTTTGTACATTTTTGTGATCTTGCCAGGTATTTGTGACCTGGATTGGCCACTGTTGGAAACAGGATGCTGGGCTTGATGGACCTTTGGTCTTTCCCAGTATGGCAATACTTATGTACTTAAAGCAAACGCTATTTAGCGTGTAATGCAGAAACATTGCAAACATGGTAAGCTTTGTGGATTAGCACTTCAGCGATATAAGTGTCAACTCCACCACAGGACAACCCACAAAATAGCTAGCATCATGTTTAGCGGTCAGTGCTGATATTCAGCGGCACCTCCAGTTAAGAGCCGCCCCACACATGCAATTTAACTGGGAAGGGGCCTCTCCTACCCAATTAAGGGGCCCTTTTACTAAGCCACGTAGGCGCGTACGTACATCCTACATGCGTCAATTTTGAACTGCCACCCGGTTACCGCGTGGCCAGGGTGGTAATTTCAGTTTTTATGTGCGTCCACTAAGCGCGCCTGAAATTTTCCGGCACGTGGTGCTATCCAGGCGGTAATCGGCATTGTACGCGGGTAGACCATCACTGCCCAGTTAACACAAGACAATTTACCGCTAGGTCAACGGGAGGTGGTAAGGTCTCAGACCCAAAATGGACGCGCGCCAATTTTTATTTTGCCGCACGTCCATTTTCGACCAAAAAAAAGGCCTTTTTTGCAGGCATGCTGAAAAAACGGACCTTCGCAGATCCAATACACGCGTCTACACCAGCGCAGGCCATTTTGCGGCACACCTTAGTCAAAGGACCCCTAAATCACTTTTGAATATCAACCCTTTCATTTGTAGCACTGCTCTACAAGTACTTCCCAGCTGTCTTCTGAAAAAGAAAATCCGCAGGCTACCCTGACAGCTGTCATTTACGGTAAAACAGACATACCTGCAGCCATTCCGAGGGACTGTTGCTCAGAGCGCTCCAGGCGTTGCTCTTTCCCAGCTTGTCCAGGCGAGCGTAGTGTGGGTACCAGCTGAGAGCATCGATCCCCCAGGTCTTGTACATGCTGGACGCCGTGATCTGTTTGTTGGAAATCAGGTGGGACTTCATCCCAAGCGGATCAGAGCAACCTGCCGTGTTGAAATACACTGTAACATAACAGTTCACAGAGAAGAAAGGTAGTGAAAGGGAAGGGTTCACAAGCTGCTCGTGAGCAGAAAAGAGTGGTCAGTAATGGACCAAGGGACAAAGCAAGCAAACAATTCATTTACTAAAAAAACATCTCCCTAACACTGGCCCTAATGCTTAAAAGTAAACGCGGGAGCTAGAGGTCATTAACACTGTAGTAGCTCCCGCATTTACTTGCACAGAATGTTCAGAGGCCTGGCGTGCGGGAACAAACAAGCGCACAGATTAATAACGCAAATAGCATGCTAATGTAGTCAAGCTCGTATTAATGAGGTCATTTTGTATCCCTTCCCAACGATCAGAAAATAGCACCTGAAAAAAAACTGCTTTACCGCTACAAACAAATTACACCAGGTCGGAGCAGGCGATAGGGTGTCGTTGGAAGAGAGGATTTCCCATGCTTCTCTCATGATTCTTTCTGCAAAATCTGCCGGGTTTTTTGATTGCTTTTGGAAGCAGAAGGAAGCCTGTGCAAGCCCCTAAGCGCCGATCATGAGAAACAGCAGACCAAAGTGAAAGCACACATCGGCATCTGTTTCCTGCGTCTAAATTTAAAACATCCACGCAATTAAAAAAAAAAAAAATGTCAATGCCCAAAGTGAAAACACAGATTGGCATCCATTACCTGCATCTAAATATAAGCATCCAAGCTAAAAAAAAAATTAAAAAATTTTAAACGCTTATATTTAGGCGGCAGAAAACAGACGCCAATGTGTGCTTCACGTTCAGGTTTTACCAGGCGCGTGCGCACAGGAGCCAAGCTTACCACAGAACTTTTCTGTGCATGCGCCAAGCACAATCCTCCTGCCCAGTGGACTACCAAGGGCGGGGCGGTGGGGGCGGTCCGGCCCGGGTGCACGCCGCTGGAGGGGTGCAGGGAGCAGCCGCACGCTTGTCGCCTCCGCTGGCTCCCTGCTCCGTCTGCCCCGGAACAGGTTACTTCCTGTTCCGGGGCAGAGGGAGCAGGGAGCTAGCGGAGCCGAGAGCCGCACGGCTGCTCCCAGCAGCTAAGAATGCACCCGGGAGGGGGGTGTCATTGCGCCAGGGGGGGTGTCATGCTGCGCCCGGGGGGGTGGGTGCACATCAGCAATCCGCCCCAGGTGGCACCCGACCTAGGATTGTCACTGCTCCTGCCGAACCCACTAATGTTGAACGCCATGAACGCTATAAGCGTGCCTATATTGTGCATCTCATTAGCGTTGACCATTAGGGCATAGTTCTTCCGCGCCGTTCTGATGGTATTTTTTACAGCACTATTCGGAATAGTGCCAGAGTTTTGAGCATTGGGGCCACTGTGTCTGCCTAGAAATGGATAAAGACAGGACAAACAACCTCATCTGATTATATCTACATTTAGAGAAGATTCTATAAAAGGAATCACAGGTTGGGTGGCAAAATGCAGTGGGTTGAGCCAACTCCATAATGGCATCTAGGTGCTCAAATTCCTTAAGAAAAACAGAAGAAGGACCTATCGGCACAGATGGAAAGCAGAAGCATAACACAGCAAAGATAACCAAGGACCAGTGTGGAGCCAAAGGAGTCTCTTAACAAACTTTAATTAATAAAAAGTAAGTGAAAACTGGGACTTGCAGAACAAACCAGAGTAGTCAAGAAAATCTTTATTAGAATACTACTAATACTACTACTACTTATCATTTCTAAATGCTACTAGACGTACGCAGCGCTGTACACTTGAACATGAAGAGACAGTCCCTGCTCGACAGAGCTTACAATCTGATCGGGACAGACAAACAGAACAAACAAGAGATAAGGACAAAGTGTAGCAAGATTCCGGAATCTCAAAGAGTAGCAAGATTCCATGCAAAATCTCAAAGAGTAGCAAGATTCCAGAATCCCAAAGTGTACCAAGATTCCGGACTTCCAGAGACTACTACTACTACTACTACTTAGCATTTTTAAAGTGCTACTAGACATACGCAGCGCTGTACACTAGAACATGAAGAGACAGTCCCTGCTCGACAGAGCTTACAATCTAATCAGGACAAACAGAACAAACAAGAGATAAGGACAAAGAGTAGCAAGATTCCAGAATCCCAAAGTGTACCAACATTCCGGAATCCCAGAGACTACTACTACTACTTAGCATTTCTAAAGCGCTACTAGACGTACGCAGCGCTGTACACTTGAACATGAAGAGATAGTCCCTGCTCGACAGAGCTTACAATCTAATTAATAGACCCGACGTGGCCACGTTTCGCCAAATAAGCTGCACCAGGGGTTTACAAACCAAAACAGCAGCTCCTGGAAAGGCAAACAATGTGGGGACAGAGCCACAGCTTTTCTCACCTCACTTTCACAACTGAAAAGTGCAAATTGTGAAAGTGAGGTGAGAAGAAAAGCTGTGGCTCTGTCCCCACATTTCTTTTTTTTTGCCTTTCAGGAGCTGTTTTGGTTTGTAAACCCCTGATGCAGCCTATTTGGCGAAACATGGCCACGTCGGCTCTATTCTAACAAAGATTTTCTTGGACTCCTGGTCTACTCTGGTTCGTTCTGCTTGTTGCTTGCTGTGGACTTGGAAGAGCCTCTTCTGGTGTCGTAAAGAACAGGGACTTGACATGGGTCACGTTTCAGCTAGATTGCCTGCATCAGGAGTCCACAGTACATAGGTCGAAATGTGTATGTGTCACATGCATGAGGTGCTGTCTTTTTCTGCCTGCGGGGGGAGTATTTTTAATTTCCTAAGAGGTCTTACTGCTATGCTTTGTGAGTTAAACACCGCATGCGTTTAACACATGTACATAAGTACATAAGTACATAAGTAGTGCCATACTGGGAAAGACCAAAGGTCCATCTAGCCCAGCATCCTGTCACCGACAGTGGCCAATCCAGGTCAAGGGCACCTGGCACGCTCCCCAAATGTAAAAACATTCCAGACAAGTTATACCTAAAAATGCGGAATTTTTCCAAGTCCATTTAATAGCGGTCTATGGACTTGTCCTTTAGGAATCTATCTAACCCCTTTTTAAACTCCGTCAAGCTAACCGCCCGTACCACGTTCTCCGGCAACGAATTCCAGAGTCTAATTACACGTTGGGTGAAGAAAAAGTTTCTCCGATTCGTTTTAAATTTACCACACTGTAGCTTCAACTCATGCCCTCTAGTCCTAGTATTTTGGATAGCGTGAACAGTCGCTTCACATCCACCCGATCCATTCCACTCATTATTTTATACACTTCTATCATTTCAACCTATGTACTGTGGACTCCTCATACAGGCACTTTAGCCGAAACACGGCCCATGAAGCGTCCCTGTTGTTTGCCACTTACTTTTATTAATTAAAGTTTGTCAAAAGACTCGTTTGGCTTCGCACTGGTCTTTGGTTATCTCCAATACGCTTTGCTTCTGCTTAGATTTCTTTTTCAATAAATTCCTTTATTAGATGGTTTTATCAAATGTTAACCAACGATTATTCCCCTAGTTAATATCTTTCAACTATATTCTGTAATTTCATAGTTTTCAACTAATATGTTATCATTCACCACTTTGCACTGTTTTATTACTCATGTAAGCCACATAGAACTGAATAACTGAATTTGGATAACGTGGGATGCACGACTGGAAGGGAGTGGGCAGGTGTGCCGGTACCGGCACAAAAAAAAAAAAAGCACTGCTACTGAGCCTACTACTACTACTACTATTTAGCATTTCTATAGCGCTACAAGGCATACGCAGCGCTGCACAAACATAGAAGAAAGACAGTCCCTGCTCAAAGAGTTTACAATCTAATAGACAAAAAATAAAGTAAGCAAATCAAATCAATTATTGTGTACAGGAAGGAGGAGGGTAGGTGGAGGCAGGTGGTTACAAGTGGTTACGAGTCAAAAGCAATGTTAAAGAGGTGGGCTTTCAGTCTAAATTTAAAGGTGGCCAAGGATGAGGCAAGACGTAGGGGCTCAGGAAGTTTATTTCAGGCGTAGGGTGCAGCGAGGCAGAAGGCGCGAAGTCTGGAGTTGGCAGTAGTGGAGAGGGGAACAGATAAGAAGGATTTATCCATGGAGCGGAGTGCACGGGAAGGGGTGTAGGCATAGGCGTAGACTGGGGGGGGCGAAGGGGGGGCAATGCCCCCCAAACGACAACGAGGCACCGCCGCGCCATTAGTTTAAAAAAAAACCACATGCAGGCACGCGCTCCTCTCCATCCGCTTGGCTTCCCTGCCCTCTCTGTCTGACGTCAGAGGAAGGCGGGACGCAGACAGAGAGGGCAGGGAAGCCAAGCGGACAGAGAGGAGCGTGTCCGTCTACCCCTCTTCTCTTCCTCCCTCCCTCTGGCGCAGGCAGCAGTCTTTTTCAGCGTTCCTGGCAGCGGTAGCGATGTACACGCTGCCTTCGGCTCTGCCCCAAAGCCTTCTCTTCAAGTTCCTGTTCCCGCATAGGTGGGAACAGGAACTTGAAGAGAAGGCTTCCGGGGCAGACCGAAGGCAGCGTGTACATCGCTACCGCTGCCAGGAACGCTGAAAAAGCTGAAGACTGTTGCCTGCACCGGAGGGAGGGAGGAAGAGAGGGGGTAAACGGACTCACAATCTTGGACCTCGCGGGGGGGGGGGGGGGGGGCAGTAGAAGGAAGATGGATGGAACTGGGAGGGGTGGGGAGCAGAGGGAAGATGGATGGTACTGGGAGGGGTGGGGAGCAGAGGGAAGGAGCAAGAGATGGATGGGACTGGGAGGGGTGGGGAGCAGAGGGAAGGAACAGAAGATGGATGGGACTGGGAGGGGTGGGGAGCAGAGGGATGGACCAGGAGATGGATGGGATTGGGAGAGGTCAGGCACAGCAGAGGGAAGGAGCAGAAGATGGATGGGACGGAGGGATGGTGAGCAGAGGGAAGGAACAGAAGATGGATGGGACTGGGAGGGGTGGGGAGCAGAGGGAAGGAGCAAGAGATGGTTGGGACTGGGAGGGGTGGGGAGCAGAGGGAAGGAGCAAGAGATGGATGGGACGGAAGGATGGTGAGCAGAGGGAAGGAACAGAAGATGGATGGGACTCGGAGGGTGGGGAGCAGAGGGAAGCCTACTGGAAAGAAGACACTGCATAAAACAGAAGACACTGGGACCAAAGCGAATAGAAAAACTAAATGATCAGACAACAAAGGTAGATAAAAGTATTTTATTCATAATTTATTAATTGAAATGTGTCAGCTTTTTGAAATGTGCATCTGTGATATTTTGCCTGTAAATTTCAATTCCTTCCTCCATATTAGCATATCATTTGCATATGTATATATGCAAATGATGTGCTAATATGCTCCACCCATTCTTTGCCCCCCCCAAATGAAACAGTCAAACTACGCCTATGGGTGTAGGGAAGACTGGGGGACAGTCAGCCTGAAAGACTGGGGACAGTCAGCCCACCCTTGTTCCCCTCTTCTATCTACTACCTGAGTCTTCCCTTCCCATTCCTCTAAGCTATGAATGTGTTTGCTTTACTTTCATGAAATGATGTTCTTTTCCTTTGTTTTATGTAGTTATGCTTTTTTACTGTTGCTAACTGCTTTGATCAGATCGATACAGCAGTACACCAAATACTTGAATAAATAATAAACCTCAGATATTTTTGTCCCGATCATCAGATGCTAAATAGCTTTTTAACGTGGCTCACAAAGAGAGAGCTCAAACAAAAGTAAAACAATATAAAATCAAAACTTGATCTTGAGGAGTAGGTTCATGGTTAGTGCAGTGGCCTGAGCACCATGGGAAGCAGGTTCGATTCCCACTGCAGCTCCTTGTGACTAGAGAGTTGCACGGGGACAGAAATTTCACCCATCCTCACTAGAATCTTGCCGTATCTTTCTAAAGCTGTAAAAAGACTGGAAGCGGTGCAAAGAAAAGACAGAAAAATTGTATGGGATTTGCGTTGCGAACCGTACGAGACTTGCTGACCTGAACATGTATACCATGGAGCAGGGGCGTATCTGGACTCGGGCGGTAGGGGGGGCCAGAGCCAGAGGGAGGGGGCACATTTTAGCCCCCCCCCCCCCCCGGCGCCACCGATCCCCCCCCCCCCGCCATTTCCGGACCCCCCCCTCGCCACCAATGACACCCTCCCCCGCTGCTGTCACTTACCTTTGCTGGCGGGGGACCCCAACCCCCCACCAGCCGAGGTCCTCTCTTCCATGCAGGCTGCGCCGCTGCAAGTTGAAACGCTTCCTGTTCTTCTGAGTCTGACGTCCTGCACGTACAACGCGCAGGACGTCAGACTGAATTCCAAATTCTGAGTCTGACGTTCTGCACGTTGTACGTGCAGGACGTCAGACTCAGAAGAACAGGAAGCGTTGAAACTTGCATCCTTGCTTGGGGTCCCCCGCCAGCAAAGATCGGCGACGGGTTGGTGGCGGGCGGGCGGGAGGGAGGGGGAGGTGGAGAGGGTCTGTGGTAGGGGGGTCCAGGGCGAAATCTGCGGGGGCCCAGGCCCCTATGGCCCCACGCAGATACGCCCCTGCCTTGGAGGACAGGAGAAGCAGGGCTGACATGATACAGACGTTCAAATGTTTGAAAGGTATTAATTCACAAACAAACCTTTTCTGGAGATGGGAAGGTGGTAGAACTAGAGGACATGACTTGAGGTTGAAGGGGGGCAGACTCAGGAGTAATATCAGGAAGTATTTTTTCACAGAAGGGGTGGTGGATATGTGGAATGCCCTCCTGCGGGAGGTGGTGGAGAGGAAAACGATATTGGAATTCAAACATGTGTGGGATAAACACAAAGGAATCCTGTTTAGAAGGAATGGTTCCGCGGAATCTTAGCAGAGATTGGGTGGCGACACTGGTAATTGGGAAACAAAATGGGAGCTGGGCAGACTTCTACGGTCTATGCCCTTGATCGTGACTGAATAGATAGGGATGGGCTGGAGTGTAAAGTTTAAGGGGTTTCGATGTTAGCTTCAGAACTTTTAGTACAAGAACAGTGCTGGGCAAACTTTTACAGTCTGTGCCCTGAGAAAGGCAGGGACAAATCAAACTTGGGTATACATATAAAGTATTAAATACCATGTAAAATGAGTTTATCTTGTTGGGCAGACTGGATGGACTGTTCAGGTCTTTATCTGCCGTTATTTACTATGTTACTATGAATCTCCACCATCCCCGCCCATCCCCACAAGCAATCTCCTCTATCCCTGCCCGTCCCCTGTGCTAACATAAACCAACTTGTCATAAAACAACCAACTTAACAGTAGCCCACGTTGATAACTTCCTCTCTCAGTGCTTATGGGGATTTCAATGACACCAACCATATCCTCTAATTTTTTTTAGGGTTATTATAATTGCCATGTCACAGGAAAGGATATGCAGGCTGGCCTGGCACTACACATCCTCAGGAAACCCGCAGGACCTGCGTCCATCCCCGCAGACCTGGAGGGGTTCCCCGCAGGAGTACTGTGGGAACCAAGGGACTCCCATAACCCCATTCCTCTACAGCTTTCTACTTGTGATTCTGGACAAGTCACTTAACCCTCCATTGCCCTAGGTACAAAATAAGTACCTGTATATATGTATACCGATTTGATTGTAACCAGAGAAAGCGGGGTACAAATGTAACAGCAACAAAAAAAAAGGCAGTATATCAAATCTCATCCCCTTTAATTTCTTAACTAATTTGCCCCTATTCAAAGAAATTTACTTTATTCCGGCATAAATAAATATATGCACAACCCTTTCGCTACAGGAAAGGAGAAACAGGGGTGATATGATACAGCCGTTCCAATATTTGAAAGGTATTAATCCTCAAACAAACCTTTTCCGGAGATGGGAAGGCGGTAGAACGAGAGGGCATGAAATGAGATTGAAGGGGGGCAGACTTAAGAAAAATGTCAGGAAGTATTTTTTCACGGAGAGGGTGGTGGATGCTTGGAATGCCCTCCCGCGGGAGGTGGTGGAGAGGAAAACGGTAACGGAATTCAAACATGCGTGGGATAAACATAAAGGAATCCTGTTCAGAAGGAAGGGATCCTCAGGAGCTTAGCCTTGAATGGGTGGCAGAGACGGTTGGGAGGCGGGGCTAGTGCTGGGCAGACTTATACGGTCTGTGTCAGAGCCGGTGGTGGGAGGCGGGGCTGGTGGTTGAGAGGCGGGGATAGTACTGGGCGGACTTATACGGTCTGTGCCCTGAAAAAGACAGGTACAAATCAAGGTAAGGTATGCACAAAAAACTAGCACATATGAGTTTATCTTGTTGGGCAGACTGGATGGACCATGCAGGTCTTTTTCTGCCGTCATCTACTATGTTACTATGTTACAGAGAAAAACAATTTTAATCAACTCCTCTGACATAGCCTGTGTTTCATTAAACAAGCTGCTTCAGGGAGACTCAGTTTACAAATAAACAGCAAAGCAAGTCAGTTACTCATTTTTCAAAAACATTAAGCAAGTATCCCTTCCGTAACATACTCGCAGACGTGAAACCAGTTTTTACCAGCTCACCAGGCAGAATACTTTGCAGCAGATGTAATGTCACATGCAGCATGCTTTTATTTAAGTCCACAGGATTTAAACACTGCTTGCCACTCAGCCACGGAATATGTCAATGGCACCCTGATATAAGCAAGGCTTGATGGGAAAGCAAGCACTGAAAACCTTAGCAAGTACACAGCACAAAGGAATGTTAATCAATGCTGCAGTTCTGCCTGACACCAGAAGGTGTCACTCTAGACACTAATGGAGAGAAGAAGAAATCGGAAGAAAAATCTACAAACAGTAAAAGATTACATCAAAGGTCAAGAATTAGCGGCTTAAGAGTAGAAAATCTCTCAGCAGGCAGGGGTGGGACACATAAATATACATGGAAGAGAGAGCTCCCAGAACCAACCATGGCTAAATCCTGAGCTCTGGAAGTTGTGCATAAAGTTTTGCTTATGGCACAGGCCTCCGCTTCTCATGTATTTGTTTCAGAGTGACAAGGATCTGTAATATAGTCTTGAAAATATACTACTACTACTTAACACTCCTATAGCGCTACAAGGCATACGCAGCGCTGTACACCATACACGTAAAGACAGTCCCTGCTCAAAGAGCTTACAATGAATTTTAAGAATGCGGTCAATGAACAGAAAGGCAGTGTGTAGAGTAAGGAAGAGCACAGCGAAGAAAAATGTGTGTTTGATTTTCTTGAATTTCGGGTGTTTTTCTTTTTTTTAGTTTGATCTGTTTTATTTGGGAAGTTACTACTGTGTGTTAGTTTGTCAGGTACAGTGTATTAAACTGAGCATGCACTACATTTTTTAAGGTGCACTAACAAATCAAGGGATCCTTTTAGTAAGGTGTGCTAACGGATAGGGGACATTGTTCAGTAAGCCGCGCTGTAGGCACGCTAACTTTTTGGTGTCTCTATCGTTAGCAAGTGCTAAAACGTTTGCCCACTTACAGCGCGGCTTAGTAAACAGGGCCCTTAGTGTGTGCTACTTAATTAATGTGCATTAAGGGTTAGAGTCAGTAAAGATGCTGAAACCAGGTATAATTCACGGCACCCAATTTAGGTGCACAACCCTGGTATTCTGTACACAAGTTTTAGGAATAAGTATATAAGTATTGCCATACTGGGACAGACTGAAGGTCCATCAAGCCCTGCATCCTGTTGCCAAGGGGGGGGGGGCAGGGAGGACAAAATTCCCCGGGCCAAGGCCTGGCGCCGCAGTCCACGGTCTCACCCACCCGCGGCTCCGTCGACCGTCCGCCACCGGGCCGGGCCCCCTGCATTCAAATCACAGCGCCTCACCTCCGTGTGAAAGCGCAGCAGCGGCAGATCGCCTCCCTTCGGGCCTTCCCTCCCTGTGTCCTGCCATCGTGGAAGTTACATCAGATGAGGGCGGGACACAGGGAGGGAAGGCGATCTGCAGCTGCTGCGCTTTCACACGGAGGTGAGGCGCTGTGATTTGAATGGAGGGGGCCCGGCCCGGTGGCAGACGGAGGGGGGCTGTCGACGGGGCAGGGGGTGAGCGGGTGGAGACTGGGGACTGCAGTGCGGCGGCCTCGGGGGGGGGGGGGGGAGCGGCGTGACCACCTTGGGGGAGGAGGCGGCGGCAATCTAGGGGGGGGGGCAGCGGCCCTGTCCAACAGTGGCCAATCCAGGTCACAAGTACCCAGCAAGTTCACAAAACAGTATAATACATTTTATGTGGCTTATCCTAGAAATAAGCAGTGGATTTTCCCCAAGTTTATTTTAATAATGGTTTATGGACTTTTCCTTTAGAAATCCATACAAACTTTTTTCTAAAGCCCCCTAAGTTAACCACTATTACTACATTCTCTGGCAACAAATTCCAGAGTTTAATTAAACGATGAATGAAGAAATATTTTCTCCCTTTCATTTTAAATTTACTACCTTGTAGCTTCATTGCGTGCCCCCTAGTCCTAGTATTTTTGGAAAGATTAAACAAGCAAGCCATGTCTACCCATTCCATTCCACTCCACTCATTATTATTATTTATATATATTATATATGTAAAGAGATCCTGTAAAGAGTCATCTCAGTCAAGTGATTTGTTTCCCAGATGACTATATCCTGAAGTAGCTTTGCGAAATGTTGGCCATCATCGACTGTCATTGAGGGATTTGAGGAAACAAATCACTTGACTGAGACGACTCTATACAGCAGTAGCATAGCTACGTGAGGCCATGGGGGCTGGGCCCCCGTAGATTTGGCCCTGGACCCCCCCCCCCTGCCGACGACCCTCTCGACCCCCCCTCCCGCCACCAACCCTCCCCTGCCGCCGTGGGCTACCTTTGCTGGCGGGGGACCCCAATCCCCGCCAGCCGAGGTCCTCTTCTTCCCGCGAAGGCTTCGTTCTGTTTCTGACGTCCTGCACGTTGTAGGTGCTGGACGTCAGACTCAGAGAAACAGAACGAAGCCATCTTGCAAGGTGGGAAGAAGAGGACCTCGGCTGGCGGGGATTGGGGTCCCCCGCCAGCAAGGGTAGCCCGCGGCAATAGTGGGAGGGGGGGGCGAGAGGGTCGTCGGCAGGGGTCGTCAAAGTTGGTGGTGGCGGCGGGGAGGGGAAGGGGATGGCAATGGCGGGGGGGGGGGGGGCTAAACTGTGCCTCCTCATCTCGGGCTCTGGACCCCCCTCTCGCCGGTCTGGCTACGCCCCTGCTCTACAGGGCCTCTTTACATATATATAGAAATTGATAAGCTGGGAAACAAAGAGCAGCTAATGAGGACTACACTTTCCAAGACACTAAGCTGAATAACATCTTGATGCCTCTATTGGGATATAATATTTATTTGAGTTCAATGTGGCTTACAATAAACAGTATAGGATGCATAACAAAGAATAATGCATAAGAAAGTCATTTGTTGTAAGAATCCAGGGGCCCTTTTACTAAGCCACAGAGGTGGCTATGCATGTCAATTTTGAACTACCGTGGCCCGGGCGGTAATTTCGTTTTTTACGCACGTCCACTAAGCACGCTGCAGCGCTAACCGGGCAGTAATCGGCATTGTACGCCTGTAGACCCTTACCACCCGGTTAACACATGAGACCTTACTGCTAGGTCAATGAGTAGCGGTAAGGTCTCAGGCCAAAATGGACGCGCGCCAATATCTCTATCCGTAGCAAGCTCAGTAGTCGTTAGAAAGCATTTTGTTTGGGAGCTGCTGTGTTTGTCTACAGGTTACTGAAAGCTGCCATCGACACGGCACCAAGACTGGTACAAATTTACCGTTCATTTCACAGCCGAAGAACTCGAAACGCAGAGTGCAGGCTCTGTGGCAGGTCACAGGGTAGATGCGGACATATTGTGCTATGATTGGGGGGTCGAAGAAGTTGGACTTCTTACTGTCGTTGTCCACATTTCCAGAGAAAACCTTCAGAGAGGGAAATAAAAAAAAAAAAAAAGAATGTGAGTGGAAAGGACAGTGAGAGCCAACAGGGTGGGCCTAGGCAAGAAGTGGGTGGGCACCAAGTGTTCTTTCCTTCTCTCCCCCCCCCCCCCCCCCCCCAAAAAAAAAAAAAAAATCTCAGCTGGCAGGAAAATGCTTCTTTCCACCTTGGCAGTCTGCAGCAGGCATGCGCTGAAACTGAGCATACACAACAGCCAGTATCATAGAGAGTAGCGTAGGGGGAAGTCTTCAGGAGCTTGGGATCCCCACCAGCTACCGCTAAATATGTGCTACTGTTGGGTGGGCCTGAGCCCTAAGTGGATGGGCCCTGGCCCACCCAGGCCCACGTGTGGTTACGCCATTGGTCAGCACTGATCTTGCTTGGAATAAGCTGCTCACGCTTAGATACAATGCACCAGATTCCTTTGATGCAAACTGTACAGACTGTAATAGGAATTTGTTTCGCCATCCAGTAAGTGCCCAGAGATGATAATCTTCCTCTGCCCACACATATTCAAACTACAGTACTTCAAGTCATGCAGCTTGATCTCTCTTTCAATCACTGCTGAAAGGCTCTGTTAGGGATGCAACCCATAACCTGTTCAGTTCATTTTCCCTTTCCCTTTATTCCCCTTCACCTTGTACCTGCTTACATTAAAAGTGCTCAGGGATTTAAGAATCCAGCTATCTTCATTTTGGCAGCGAGCGAATGTTTATCTCTTATTTGTGAGTGAGCCGAGGTTATAGCACCTGGAATTTCTGACATTTCGGCAGTGGCTCTGAAACCTATCCTGGTAACCCCAAAGTTAGTCAGGTTCCCAGGATATCCACAATGAATATGCATGAGATCAATCTGCATACACTGCAGATGCAAAATATGCAAATTTACTTCGTGTACACCGAGGGGCCCTTTTACTAAGCCTCGTAAGCGTCCACGCGCGCCAAAATGGAGTTACCGCCCGGCTACTGCATGGCTCTTGCGGTAATTTCATTTTTGGTGCGCGTCTGATACGTGCGTCCAAAAAATTATTTTTGGACGCGCATATCAGATGTGCCCCAAGTGGCATATGACGCTCGTAGGTCATTATCGCCCGGTTACCACGTGAGACTTTACCGCTAGGTCAATGGCTGGCGGTAAGGTCTCACACCCAAAATGGACGCGCGCCAATTTTGATTTTGCCGCACGTCTATTTTCGTGAAAAAAATTTTAAAAAGGCATTTTTTGCAGGCTCGCTGAAAAATGGATCTGGGCGAACCGAAAACATGCACCTACACTACCGCAGGCCATTTTTCAGTGCACCTTAGTAAAAGGACCCCCGATTTAGGATATACTGAAAAACCAAGGGGTCACCAGGACATGTTAGAGAACCACAAGCCTAGTTCCTACATGAGAAACCCCATCACTGTAGGGTTGATACCATTTTTAGCACTTTATTCTCCAGTATACTTGATATGCATGTGCTGTGCTTACTAACGTGCCCTCATTCAATGAATCTGCATGCAGAAGCTATTTTCCTTCAATGCACTGCAAACCTGCCCTTACAAGTTGTTCTGGTCTAATAAAACATGCACATGCATTGCTATGGTACAACTCTGTTCAATGTCTTTATGAGCTAGAAGGAAAAGAAGGTTTGTAACAAAGGGAGGGAGCAGACAGCATGACAGGAGATCTACAAAAATCAGAAGAGTGGGCAAAAGCTTGGCAGTTAAGCTTTAATGCAAAGAAAAGCAGAGTAATGCAGTTTAGGTGCAGAAATCCAAAAGAGCTGCATAGGATAGGAGGACAGGTTGGTGTGCATGGACCAGGAGAGGGACCTTGGGGTGATAGTGTCCAAGATTTCAAGGCGGTGAAACAATGCGACAAGACGGTTGCCAAAACCAGAAGAAAGATAGGCTGCATTGAGAGGCATAACTAGTAGAAGGGAGGAGGGTGAGACCCCACTTGGAGAACTGAGTCCAGTTTTGCAAATTGTACCTTGCTAAAGACATAAAAAGACTTAAAGCAGTTATGGGTATGGGGTCTAGGGTAGAAGACATTAAAAAAAAGAGACTTGACTTGAATATGCATACCCTAAAGGGGAGATATCATAAGTACGTAAGTATTGCCATACTGGGAAAGACCAAAGGTCCATCAGCATCCTGTTTCCAACAGTAGCCAATCCAGGTCACAAATACCTGGCAAGATCCGAAAAAAGTACAAAATATTCTATACTGCTTATCCCAGAAATAGTGGATTTTCCCCAAGTCCATTTAATAATGGTCTACGGACTTTTTCTTTAGGAAGCCGTCCAAACCTTTTTTAAACTCTGCTAAGCTAACCGCCTTTACCACATTCTCTGGCAACGAATTCCAGAGTTTAATTCCACGTTTACTGAAGAAAAATTTTCTCTGGTTCGTTTTAAATTTACTACATTGTAGCTTCATCGTGTGCCCCCTAGTCCTAGTATTTTTGGAAAGCGTAAACAGACGCTTCACATCTACCCGTTCAACTCCACTCATTATTTTATAGACCTCTATCATATCTCCCCTCAGCCGCCCTTTCTCCAAGCTGAACAGCCCTAGCCACTTTAGCCTTTCCTACTACTACTACTATTTAGCATTTCTATAGCGCTACAAGGCTTACGCAGCGCTGCACAAACATAGGGAAGTCGTCCCATCCCCTTTATCATTTTCGTCGCCCTTCTCTGCACCTTTTCTAATTCTACTTGAAAGGTATTAATGAGCAAACCAGGGGACCCTGGTGGCCTGAAGACGAATTGTGCTCAGTTCAGCGTTACTGATTGGTCATGCACGCCTTGAAACAGCTCACAGTAGCGAAACTTTGGCCGCAGTCAGTGTGACTGACTTTGGTTGCACGTTTTTTTGCGCCTATCACCAACCCAAAAGCTAAGTGTTTTCTTTATGTTTTTGGGACTGATAATTAGAACTTCCTGTGGAGTTTTTAGCAAGAGCTAAGAATAAAGGGTTTTTTTATGCCGATGAAGGAAGTTGGACCCATCTATTTCCTCTTTACAGTGCTTTTTTTGTAGAAAAAAAGGTGCCGGTACTCATTATGGGCGGGGTCACCACATATGGCTCCACCCCTATGATAGCCACACCCATATTAACCACACCCCCTATACCAGCCATGGCGCATATAAACAGACATCATTGAAAATATTACAGTACTGTAGGAGAAAAAAATAACGTGATTTTTTTTCATTATAAATAATCTCTGTAAGCTCTTACAGCTCCAGTATACCCAGTGCAAAATAAGACAGCCAATGTAAATTCTCAAATTGGACATATTACAAACACTAAAATGAAAATAAAATGATTTTTTTCTACCTTTGTTGTCTGGTGACTGTTTTTCTTTCCATATTGGTCCCAGTCTGTGATTCTCCTTTCCTTTGTTTTCGCTTAACTCTTCTGTGCCATTTGTCATTTTTGTCTCCTTTTTCTTGCTTTCTTCAATATTTTTCAGGCTCTCTGTCCAGATTTAATTCATTCTTACTATCCATTCTTAATCTACCTGTGGCTTTTCATCTTTTCCTCACCCTTGTTCTCCCCATGCCCCTTCCTCTTATTCTCCAGTCTTTCTCTATTCCCCTTTTCCATCCAGCAGCTCTGCTTTCTCTCCCCATCCTTCCAGTGTCTCCCCTATTTCTTTCTGCATTCTTCCATCCAGCGTCTTCCCTCTTTCTCTCCCTATCCCCATCCTTCCATCTGTTTTTCCCTCTCTCTCTCCCCATCCTTCCATCTGTTTTTTCCCCCTCTCTCTCCCCATCCTTCCATCTGTTTCCCTCTCTTTCCCCATCCTTCCATCTGTTTTTCCCTCTCTCCCCAATCCTTCCATCTGTGTTTTTCCCTCTCTCCCCAATCCTTCCATCTGTTTTTCCCTATCTCTCCCCATCCTTCCATCTGTTTCCCCTCTCTCTCCCCAATCCTTCCCTGTTGTTTTCCCTCTTTTTCTCTCTCCCCATCCTTCCATCTGTTTTTCCCCTCTCTCCCCAATCCTTCCATCTGTTTTTCCCCTCTTTCTCTCTCTCTCCCCAATCCTTCCCTCTGTTGATTTCCCTCTTTCTCTCTCTCCCCAATCCTTCCCTCTGTTGTTTTCCCTCTCTCTCTCTCTCCCCAATCCTTCCCTCTGTTGATTCCCTCTTTCTCTCTCTCTCCCCAATCCTTCCCTCTGTTGGTTTCCCTCTTTCTCTCTCTCCCCATCCTTCCATCTGTTTTCCCTCTCTCTTTCCCCATCCTTCCATCTGTTTTCCCTTTCTCTTTCCCCATCCTTCCATCTGTTTTTCCCTCTCTCCCCAATCCTTCCATCTGTGTTTTTCCCTCTCTCCCCAATCCTTCCATCTGTTTTCCCCCTCTCTCCCCAATCCTTCCATCTGTTTTTCCCTCTCTCTCCCCATCCTTCCATCTGTTTTCCCCTCTCTCTCCCCAATCCTTCCCGCTGTTGTTTTCCCTCTCAATCTCTCTCCCCAATCCTTCCCTCTGTTGTTTTCCCTCTCTCTCTCTCTCCCCAATCCTTCCTTCTGTTGTTTTCCCCTCTTTCTCTCTCCCCAATCCTTCCCTCTGTTGTGTTCCCTCTCTCTCTCCCCAATTCTTCCCTCTGTTGATTTCCCTCTTTCTCTCTCTCCCCAATCCTTCCCTCTGTTGGTTTCCCTCTTTCTCTCTCTCCCCAATCCTTCTCTCTGTTGGTTTCCCTCTTTCTCGCTCTCCCCAATCCTTCCCTCTGTTGGTTTCCCTCTTTCTCTTTCTCCCCAATCCTTCCCTCTGTTGGTTTCCCTCTCTCCCCAATCCTTCCCTCTGTTGGTTTCCCTCTTTCTCTTTCTCCCCAATCCTTCCCTCTGTTGGTTTCCCTCTCTCCCCAATCCTTCCCTCTGTTGGTTTCCCTCTTTCTCTTTCTCCCCAATCCTTCCCTCTGTTGGTTTCCCTCTCTCCCTAATCCTTCCCTCTGTTGGTTTCCCTCTTTCTCTCTCTCCCCAATCCTTCTCTCTGTTGGTTTCCCTCTTTCTCTCTCTCCCCAATCCTTCCCTCTGTTGGTTTCCCTCTTTCTCTTTCTCCCCAATCCTTCCCTCTGTTGGTTTCCCTCTCTCCCCAATCCTTCCCTCTGTTGGTTTCCCTCTTTCTCTTTCTCCCCAATCCTTCCCTCTGTTGGTTTCCCTCTCTCCCCAATCCTTCCCTCTGTTGGTTTCCCTCTTTCTCTTTCTCCCCAATCCTTCCCTCTGTTGGTTTCCCTCTCTCCCTAATCCTTCCCTCTGTTGGTTTCCCTCTCCCTGCCAAGTTTCCCTCGAACGGCGCGAAGTCGCGACGCACGCGGCACCAGCCCCTATTTCCGGCCGCTGCTGCTTCTCCTGTTGAGCAGCAGCGGCCGCTACACAAAGAAAAAGAAGATTTTAAAAAAAAATTGAAACCTGGCTGAAACGCGGCACCCCGGCACTGTAGACAGCCATTAGGCATTGGCTGTTGCCCCGCAGCCGCTCCTCCTCTTGCCTCTACGTCACTGCCCCTGGAGGAAGACCCCGGAGGAGCGCAGTGACGTAGAGGCAAGAGGAGGAGCACTGCGTGCGGGACATGGACTCATGGGGCGGGGGGAGGAAAAAAAAAAAAGGTGCCGGTACGCCGTACCGTTGCGTACCGGCACAAAAAAAGCACTGCCTCTTTACCCCATTAACATACATAGGGTTGAGGTTGGTGCACAGGCCTTTTCCCTTTCTCTTATTTGCACTCCACAGGAATACTACAGCGTATTACGTACTGTGCACTTTATACAAGAGAGGTTGGTTTTTTGCTTTATATATTATATACTCTCTTATCCTTTTAGTGCTAAAGACAAAAACAGTGACAGCTCAAAAATGTGTGGGATAAACAGAAAGGATCCCTATACAGCAAAAGGACAGAATCAAAGCAAAACTTAATTGACTTTTACACATAGAAGGGTATAGCCTGTATATTCTGCATGCAGCAGACAAAACTCTAGTCATCTCACTGGGCAGACTAGATGGACCATGCTGGTCGTCATCTACCATCTGTTACTCTGCTACAAGGATTGAGTTAAGGGCTTCAAGAGCAAGCCAGAGAACCACTGGTCCAGACACTGCTGATGAAAGACTGCTTAATATATACTGTACTCCTTAGATATCCACAGGACACCATGTCCTCATTTTGTCTTAGGCTCACCGTATCCTTGGCTTTCTCTTCCCCTTTGTGGTAGGTGAATTCATGTCCATCATGACTGTATGCCACCTTGAACGCACGGATATACTCTGCCTTGCCTGCCCGGCTTGCTCCCTGGGTGACAATGCCAGTCAGCCTCATCTTCCTCAGCAGGTTGACCTGTGAGATGGAAGGGAAGCAATTTACCAAAGTCAGCACAGTCAGAGGCAATACAGAACCAAGGGCCCTGTTTACTAAGATGCGTTAGTGTTTTTAGCGCGTCTACACTTAGCGTGTGCGTTAACCATGTAGACGCCTATAGGGATATTGTAGGCACGTACATGGTTAACTCACGTTAAAAACGTTAACACACTTATAACGCTGCTTAGTAAACAGGGCCCCAAAATTGGACAGCAGTAATTTCAACTGTTCCCTGGGAAAACAATTTGACCTTGGAGTCACAATACTTTCCCCAAGGTCACATGAAGAACTAACAGCAAAGGTGAGGGCTAAACAAATCACCCAGGATATATACTAAAATCAAAGCCCAAATTTTGAACTGCATCCTTCGCAAATTATTATTTTTTAATGCTGGGACATCCTTTTGGGGTATACTTTGTACTGAAGATTAAGATCAGAGTCCTGAGATTTTATTCTCTCTACTTTGGCTGCAATACATATTTTTTCTAAATAAACAAGAGATCCAAAAAAGGTCAACCAGTAGGGAAGCACTTGTATTAGAGAGAGGATTATGCATCACAAATATCTGACCTGCTTCTAAAATACACAATTCTCAGCATTGAAGAGGCTGTGTTAGAAGGTTTAGCAATCCATCCCTCCATACCACAAGGGCTACTCAGTTTAAAAGTACGCAAGTACGTCATCAAACTGAAAGAGTAAATACTACCTAGTGAATGTAATTTAATTTATATGATTTATAACCCCCACTTTACAGACCAAAATCAGTGCTGTTTCTAAATTCTTAATGTTACAGATCATTGACTGTGCTTTGTCAGCTCAGTTAACTACAGAATCCTACCGTTTTGACCATTGAAAGGTCAGGGAAGGCCCACCCTGCAATTACACACTAAGCCATTTTAGTATGTAGTTAAAGAATAGCGGTTAGGCACACTACTGCCATTAACCATTCATAAAGTCTCTGATAAGGATCAACTAACTACAAAAGGCTCAGGAAACCCACAAGTTAGATCTGCCATAGGGTATCGGTCTTCTTCCCTTCACACCAGGCTTCCCTCTGTTTCTTTGAAAACCTCAATGAGGGTTTAGAATGAAACATATTGTCTCCATGTTTGTACCAATCTCTTCATTACATAGACTAATGACTTATTAAAAAGTTCATTTCTCCTTCAAAATGTCACGTACTGGTAAGGCACTATAAACCCATGCTTAAAAGCATACAGCAAATAAAAATATAAAAACAAAACAGGAAATCTTATAAATCACCAAGTACAATCAATCGAAGTGTTCATTAAAAACTTAAATATTACCCAATTTGTGCAACCAATCCTGTTTTAAAAAACATCTACTAAAAGTATATTAATCCTCAATTCCTTTAAGCTTTAAAGGCAATCGATTCCAGAAGACAGAAACTAGGGGTTCTGTTTATTAAGGTGCGCTAGTGTTTTTAGCACACGCTAATGCTACAGACACCCATATATTCCTATGGGTGTCTCTAGTATGAGCGCGTGCTAGAAACGATAGCGCGCCCACAGTACGGCTTAGTAAACAGGGCCCTAGGTTTGACTATCTGCATGACCTCTGAGCTATAGGTATGGGTCAGACATCTGCTACATGCATAGTTCTGCAACAATCTATAGAGCTAAGCAGTGTAATTTGGGTTGGTCTTTTATCTGACCTAAATTAAACCATTTATTTATTTATATCCCACATTTTCCCACCTATTTGCAGTCTCAATGTGGCTTACATAATACCATAAAGGCGATCGCCAAGTCTGGTATGGAAACAAATACAATTTGATATTAGGGTCGGGTAAGGTTAGTATATTCAGGTACATAGGGATCGAAGATAGGAAGGACTATATAATGTCCAATACAATCTATGGTTTTGCTGTGTTGCAGAGTTGAGGCATCTAAGTTAGGTCGGGGGGAATGCTTTTCTGAATAAGTAGGTCTTTAGCTATATGGACAGTGGCTGAATATCACTCATTATCTGTGAGTTAGGTGTAACACTCATACTCTGCCCTCTCTCCACCTCAGTAACATCCAAACAGTGCTGGGGTATTCTGTACAAATTTTCAGTAGCATTATGGGGAGCCTCGTAGATTTAGGTGGCAGGTATGTGCTTAAATGCTGGTATTCTAGTCATTTAGGGAAAGGGAAATGGGACTTGATATACCGCCTTTCTGAGGTTTTTGCAACTACATTCAAAGTGTCAGGTACTTATTTTGTACCAGGGGCAATGGAGGGTTAAGTGACTTGCCCAGAGTCACAAGCAGCTGCAGTGGGAATCCAACTCAGTTCCCCAGGATCAAAGTCCACTGCACTAACCACTAGGCCACTCCTCCACTCTACTCCTCCATTTATGTACATACACACTAAATAATCCAGCTATGTGCTGTTCAATAAGTAGGTGTCTACCTTCGATGGTAAATACTTTGCAGGTGAGCATTCACATGGGAGGAGTCTGGATGGAATGTGGAGGACTGACCTAGTGGTTAGGGTGGTGGACTTTGGTCCTGGGGAACTAAGGAACTGAGTTTGATTCCCACTTTAGGCACAGGCAGCTCCTTGTGACTTTGGGCAAGTCACTTAACCCTCCATTGCCCCATGTAAGCCGCATTGAGCCTGCCATGAGTGGGAAAGCACGGGGTACAAATGTAACAAAAAATAAAATAAATATGGGTGGGCTGCACAGTTATGCACATAATGGTTGTAAGTATTCCTGCCTAAATACAACTGGTGTCCAAAAGTGACCACAATATAACTGACCCACACTAATATGAAACAAAGACTAATTATGGAAGGAACCTCAGCAGTGGTACTTGACAACCAGAGGTTTATGTCATCAAAACTTTACCCACCGACCTCCTCATCAATTCCTGTCAATATACAAACATTCTTAAGGTATCTTAATAAATAATTTCAACTTTTAAAGAAATCTTCAATCACTTAACTTATCTGAGTGAATGCTGGCTAAATATATACATGTGCAATATACATGACTGCATTAATATCCTACAAAGGGAAGTAGGTGCCTACTTTTCTCTATAGAATAGGTTCTTTCTTGGTACCTAAAATAGACACTCCTTTACAGAATTACCCTCTATGGAAGCAATTCTGTAACAGGCCATCAAACTTTAGGCCCCAATTTCCACAGGCTAAGAGCCTATTCTGTAAAAGCATTTACAGGCATAAATGTTCTTAAAGAATTATTCACAGAAACTAAGAAAGTACAGAAGGGATGTTGGCCAACCAATTACCCGAAACAGTCCAGAGGTAAGCTGCAACAAATGTATTAATCAACAGAATCTGTTTGCACTTTGATATCTGCTCAATAAATTTGTTACAACCTACCCCTGGACTACATTGGTTAATTGGTTGGCCAATGTCCCTTCCCTACTTTCTTGGTTTCTGCGGATTTGGCTTCGTAGGGAATTGTCCTTTTTGTTGGTGTGTGCTTTATGCTTAAAGAATTATTGGCATAAACCAGCATTTGCTCACTTAAATGTAAATGTGCATACATACGCCAGGTTTATGGCTAGTGTAAATGGGTGAGAGTCCGCTTAGACGGAGGAATGCCGAGATCCCATGACGAAACAACAGCAATAAAGATGGGAGTGGGAAATAGACCAGGCTTAACTAGAGACAAACAAGGAGACTTCAGTTGATTGTAGATAATTTATTGGTGAAGACTCAACACAATAAAGTGTTTTGGCTGGTAGCCTGCATCAGGAGTCTTTAGGATAAAATACATGAACAACATCTAATGGTCAATAAATGTAGACACAAGAGGATGGAACAATGAGGTCTTTAAAAAGACCTTCGGATAGAAAACTCACTTTTCTATCCAAAGGTCTTTTTGACCATTAGATGCACCTATGTGTGGCATTTAGGCATGTAAGTTATAGAATTATGTTAGCTGTCTGCTTAAATACTGACAATGCTTATGATATGCCCAAGCCCCTCCCTATGAATGCCCACCCTACAATTACGCACTAAGCCATTTTAGTATGTAGTTAAAAGAACAGTGGTTAGGCAAACTACTGCCATTAAACATGCTTACACATATAAATGGATGCAAATAGAACTTAAATTTAAACAAACTGCTATAGAATGAGGGGGTGTACATAAAGTGCTGCTGAAATTTCAACGATAGGGCACTTATACATTTAGCAACTGCCATTAACATAAGAACACAAGCACTGTTATACTGGGACAGACCAAAGATCCATCAAACCCAGTATCCTGTTTCCAACAGTGGTCAATCCAGGTCACAAGTACCTGGCAAGATCCCTGAACAGTAAAACAGATTTTACGCTGCTTATCCTAGAAATAAGCAGTGGATTTTCCCAGGTCCATCTTAATAACTTATGGACTTTTTCTTTTAAGAAGTTAGCCAAATCCTTTTTTTAAAACCCTGCTAAGCTAACTGCTTTCACCACATTCTGTGGCAACAAATTCCATAGTTGAATTTCATGCTGAGTGAATAAATATGTTCTCCGATTTGTTTTAAATTTACTAGTCCTTTTATTTTTTTGAGCGTCTACCCGTTCCACTTCACTCAGTATTTTATAGACCTCTATCATACCTCCCCCTCAGCTGTCTCTTCTCCAAGCTGAAGAGCTCTAGCCGCTTTAGCCTTTCCTTATAAGGAAGTCATCCCATCCCCTTCATCATTTTCATTGCCCTCCTCTGTACCTTTTCTAATTCTGCTACATTTGGCACACAGGTATCTAGATCCAAAGCCCAATTTAAGCATTTTAAAAATTGTATACAAAGTGAGATTCGCAGCCAATAAACATATATATATATATATATATATATATATATATATATATATATATATATATATATATATATATACACACACACACACATATATACAAAAAAGAACTGCCCTTTCCCACTTGTTTTTCTATATTATCTTTTTGGCTACCTCATTCTGAAAAATCAGAAGCTCATTCCCCGCTTTTTTGGAAAGACCAGTATAAATAAAAGAGTGAATGGTTCCTACCTATTCTCATCCTGTAGAAAGCTAATCATTAGGAGTGTGCATAGGAAACATTTTTGGCTTGGTTCATTTTCCGATCAATCACTCAATCGATTCATTTTCAATTCTGAATCATTTGTTATCAACGGGACAAGCAATTTTGCACTTTAATGGGATTTTCCATCCATTTTCAATACAACTTGGAATACAGCACCAGCACTACAAGACATCAAGAGTGACATGAAGACCCCATGACACCAAAAGAGAAGCAAAAGGCACTAACAGGGCCATGGAGACTCCAAGGTACTGTGAGAAGGGCAACAGTAACAAAAACAATGTACTGAAGACCCCAAGGGACCAGAAGAGGGGGAAAGCAGCACCAACATTGCAATGAAGACACAGTGGACCTTATTCTACAAAGTTCATGCTCCTAAATTTACACACCTAAATTTATGATCCTAAATTTACGCTTATAAATTTAGGAGCGTAATTTATGATCCTAAATGTATGTAGGAACGAACATCAATTATGTTAGTAATTTAGGTGCATAAATTCAGGAGCGTAAATATAGGAGCATAAACTTTGTAGCAGAAGACACCGTACCACCAGAGGAGTGATAAAGCAGCACCAACATTACAATGAAAACCCCATACCACCAGTACTACTACTTAAAGCGCTACTAGACGTACGCAGCGCAGTGATATAGCAGCACCAACATTATAATGAAGACCCCCCCATACCACAGAAGAGTGATATAGCAGCACCAACATTATAATGAAGACCCCCCCCATACCACAGAAGAGTGATACAGCAGCACCAACATTACAATGAAGACCCCATATAATATATGCTTGTTATATTATTATCATGTCTTATCATTATCATGTTACCCAAGACTCTTCTGTAACACTAAATGTCTATTTTCTAATATATTTCCACTATTCGTGATGTATTGTAAGCCACATTGAGCCTGCAAAAAGGTGGGAAAATGTGGGATACAAATGCAATAAATAAATAAATAAATAAATATCACAGAAGAGTGATAAAACAGCACCAACATTATAATGAAGACCCCATACCACAGAAGAGTGATAAAGCAGCACCAACATTATAATGAAGACCCCATACCACCAGTAGAGTGATAAAGCAACACCAACATTATAATGAAGACCCCATACCACAGAAGAGAAGAGTGATAAAGCAACACCAACATTATAATGAAGACCCCATACCACAGAAGAGTGATATAGCAGCACCAACATTATAATGAAAACCCCATACCACCAGAAGAGTGATAAAGCAGCATCAAAACTGCAATGAAGACCCCCCTCCCCCATACCACCAGAAGAGTGATAAAGCAGCACCAAGATTATAATGAAGACCCCATACCACCAGTAGAGTGATAAAGCAACGCCAACATTATAATGAAGACCCCATACCACCAGTAGAGTGATAAAGCAGCACCAACATTGCAATGAAGACCCCATATCACAGAAGAGTGATAAAGCAGCACCAAGATTGGTATGAAGACATCAAATCCTCTGGGCAGGAGGCAAAGAACCAACAAGTAAGCATCAGTGTTTTGTGGGGAAATGTGTTCATTAGAGGGTTGCATGAAAAAGCATCCGAGTGTCTCCACAGACAGGTTTGGCCAGGAGAATATGACAGAAAGATCCTTCTTTCTGTCACACTAGCACAAAGATCACTGGGAAGTACTAAGGACCCTTATTTTAAAATTAAGTGAGGTATACGCTATCATTTACAAATGGAAGTTAAGTGGTGTATTACTTGAATCCAAGGAGTTTTGTCATAGTAGCTTGAGGTCCAGGCATTTACAATTCCTTTCTTGTTCAGTCGAGCAAGCTCAGGACCCCAGCGCTGGATGCCCAGGAATCCATAGTGCACAGATGTGGCTGAGATCTGGGAATCGGCAATTGCCCCGCCCTCCATGCCCAGCGCAACAGCACAAACTGGAGAAGGTAAAGAAGATAACTTAGAGAAATGGAAAGAAAGTTTAATAAGGTAAGAGAGAAAGAGGGAGAAAACATGGTCAAAAAGCATAAATTACATATATTTCTCCGTACAGCCTCTGACTGGTAAGACTTTTTATCCATGACAAACACTGAAAACTGATGTCCATTGTATTCTTTGAAAAATGCATCACCTTGCACTCCCTAAGGGTTGCCAGCTCACATAAACCAAGCAGATTTATTTGGTCCTGGTTTTCTCCCACTGCATGCAGGGAGCTGTAGTTCTAATTGTTCCATTAATTTCCTTTGGATAACAACAACTACAACTTTCAGCATTCAATAGGTTAAACTCAGGACCCAGTCAGTCTGTTCGGTTGACTCGGGGCAAGTTGGCGATCATTACTGTCACGAGAAATGAAATAAAAGTGGGAGGACGACCAAGGATTCCAAAGACTGAAAGGATATCAAACATATAAATGGCGAGTGACCGTACTCACTCGCAAATGCGCAGTAGAGACCTTCTCTGCCCCGCCCCCATGTCAATACGTGATGACGGGGGGCGGAACACAGAGGGTCTGTACTGCGCATTGCTGAGGGAGGGACACCGCCGTCTAACGCTCCCCCCACCCGAGTCGCCGCCGCCACCCACCTTCTACCCGGTCGGGCCCTCGCTCCACTATTGAAACAGCGAGGGTCTGGGAACGCAGCACTGAGCTCTGCTGAGCTGCCGACATCGCCCTTCCTTCTTCTTCTCTGCCTCTGTCCCGGCCTCGACGACGTTACGTCACACAAGGGCGGGACAGGCAGAGAAGAAGAACGAAGGCCGACGTCGGCAGCTCAGCAGAGCTCAGTGCTGCGTTCCCGGACCCTCGCTGTTTCAATAGCGGAGCGAGGGCCCGGCCGGGTGGAAGGTGGGTGGTGACGGCTCGGTGGGGGGGCGCGAACTCGGAGGGGGAGGGGCAGCGGTGAACTCGGCGGTGGGGGCGGGCCTTTCAACCCCCCCTTCCTATAATAGCCCGTTTTTACAGGCTCAAAGTCTAGTATAATAATAAAGATGTTTATTGAGGTATTTTTTCAAACACATGCATATATGTGCTATAATCATTTATATGTTTAGACATGTGAATTCTTTGACATATTTGTATCTATTCATGTGCAAATTGTATTTATATAAGCACACCATTTTATGCGTTTAAATATTTATTCATTGTTTGACCCCCCTTTTTTTAATATATGAGAGGATTCATTTAATTTTTAATGTGTACAAATTCACCTTTGAATGCATTTGGTTATCCATGTTTAATGTATCCAATCCACACTGCTTTCTTACTTTGTGTAGACATGAGAATTCATTTACATATTGTTATTTATTTTTATGTACATCATTTTTATACAAGCACACCATTTTTTGTCTTTACATATTTTTAAATATGGAAGGTTTTATTTTATTTTTTGATGAATTTAAATGTTTTATTTTCTTAAAAATTTAATCATCTGTTTAAATTCATATTCATTCTTAAATGCATCTAATTTGTTATTATACATACTTTTTTATATAATATTTAAAATTATAAAATTAATTTTAAATATTTAAACGTATATATATGTTGTCTACTTTTATATTGTTTTTTTTATAATTTATGTATTCAAAATTTGATTATAGACTCCTGATGCAGGCCTAACAGCCGAAACACGACGTTGTGTCAGAGTCTTTATACCTCAATAAACATCTTTATTATTATATATACTAGTAAAAAAAGCCCCGTTTCTGATGCAAATGAAAGGGGGGCTAGCAATGTTTTCTTCTGTGTGCATGTGGGAGTGTGTGTGTCCTTGGCCTCTGGCCTCTCTCCCCCTCCCCCCTCTGAGTCCTTCACTGTTACAGAGCCAGCGATTTGATTTCGTGCTCTGCTGTTTTCCTTCACTGACTGTGTTACAGAGAGGGCGGGGCAGACACTCATAGGGAAACCGGATATCTTGCCCCCTTCACACTTCCGGCTGGAGGCTTCATAGAACGTTGGTGTTGCTTTTTATATAGAGAGATCTGTACTATGTTCTATTGTAAACTAGTAAAAAAAAAGCCCCATTTCTGATGCAAATGAAACGGGGGCTAGCAATGTTTTCTTCTGTGTGCATGTGGGAGTGTGTGTGTCCCTGCCCTCTGGCCTCTCTCCCCTCCCCCCTCTGAGTCCTTCACTGTTACAGAGCCAGCGATTTGATTTCCTGCTCTGCTGTTTTCCTTCACTGACTGTGTTACAGAGAGGGTGGGGCAGACACTCATAGGGAAACCGGATATCTCGCCCCCTTCACACTTCCGGCTGGAGGCTTCATAGAATGTTGGTGTTGCTTTTTATATAGAGAGATCTGTACTATGTTCTATTGTATACTAGTAAAAAAAAGCCCCGTTTCTGATGCAAATGAAACTAGGGCTAGCAATGTTTTCTTCTGTGTGCATGTGGGAGTGTGTGTGTCCCTGCCCTCTGGCCTCTCTCCCCTCCCCCCTCTGAGTCCTTCACTGTTACAGAGCCAGCGATTTGATTTCGTGCTCTGCTGTTTTCCTTCACTGACTGTGTTACAGAGAGGGCGGGGCAGACACTCATGGGGAAACCGGATATCTCGCCCCCTTCACACTTCCGGCTGGAGGCTTCATAGAACGTTGGTGTTGCTTTTTATATAGAGAGATCCTTTCAGTCTTTGGAATCCTTGGTCGTCCTCCCACTTTTATTTCATTTCTTGTTGTTGTCCGTGGGGCGTCTAGAGTTCTCCGCCTTCTGGCGGATATTTGTTCTCGATCATTACTGTCACTACAGACTACAAACTTGTAGCCAGTGGGTTAAATTCAATAACACATAAGAAAAGGAACCACTAGGAAGTTTAATCCAAAGCAATAAGAAATAAGCCCCAGAATAATCTGGGGCAATATAACGTGTGCAGAACAGCCCCACAGCATATTTTTCCCCTCTGTTCCTTACCTTGTCGGAAGCGATGAGAGAGGAGCATTGATTGGCTGGTGTTTGAGCCAATCGGGAGCGACTGAGCTTTGGTGGCATTCTTTTGGGGGGTTTGATGTGGGAGGGAGGTTTTTGTACTGTTACTACTACTACTACTATTATTAGATTGTAAGCTCTTTGAGCAGGGACTGTCTTTCTTCTATGTTTGTGCAGCGCTGCATACGCCTTGTAGCGCTATAGAAATGCTAAATAGTAGTAGTAGTAGTAGAAAAGAGCATTGATTGGCTGGTGTTTGAGCCAATCAAGAGCGACTGAGCTTTGGTGGCATTCTTTTGGGGGTTTTGATGTGGGAGGGAGGTTTTTGTACTGTTACTACTACTACTACTATTAGATTGTAAGCTCTTTGAGCAGGGACTGTCTTTCTTCTATGTTTGTGCAGCGCTGCATACGCCTTGTAGCGCTATAGAAATGCTAAATAGTAGTAGTAGTAGTAGTAGTAGTAGAAAAGAGCATTGATTGGCTGGTGTTTGAGCCAATCAAGAGCGACTGAGCTTTGGTGGCAATCTTTTGGGGGTTTTGATGTGGGAGGGAGGTTTTTGTACTGTTACTACTACTACTACTACTACTATTATTAGATTGTAAGCTCTTTGAGCAGGGACTGTCTTTCTTCTATGTTTGTGCAGCGCTGCGTACGCCTTGTAGCGCTATAGAAATGCTAAATAGTAGTAGTAGTAGTAGTAGTAGTAGAAAAGAGCATTGATTGGCTGGTGTTTGAGCCAATCAAGAGCGACTGAGCTTTGGTGGCATTCTTTTGGGGTTTTGATGTGGGAGGGAGGTTTTTGTACTGTTACTACTACTACTACTATTAGATTGTAAGCTCTTTGAGCAGGGACTGTCTTTCTTCTATGTTTGTGCAGCGCTGCGTACGCCTTGTAGCGCTATAGAAATGCTAAATAGTAGTAGTAGTAGTAGTAGTAGAAAGGAGCATTGATTGGCTGGTGTTTGAGCCAATCGAGAGCGACTGAGCTTTGGTGGCATTCTTTTGGGGGTTTTGATGTGGGAGGGAGGTTTTTGTACTGTTGCATCACGTTGAATAGTTGAAAGAAGAAGTTTTTCTATTGGGGATTTGGACTTTTGGGTTGTTGGGGCAGTTGAGCCTGTGCTGTTTCTGAGTGCGGGAAGAGGGTGTATGGAGATATTTCCAGTGCCAGTGCAGTGTTTCAGGGAGTCACATTTAGGTGACGGCAGTATGTGAAGTGGTGCGACTGGAAAGTAAGTGAACAGAGTTTCAATTCTGCTGTATCGTCAAGTTTGTGCTTTTGGAGGTGTTTTGAGTGGTTGCGGTTTTAAGTTTGTGAAGTTTTGTGGAGCTGGAGGTAAGTGATTGGTGAGGAATTGTGGAATTTTCAATTAATCTAAAGTATAGTGTTTGCCAGTGTGGTGTTTTTATAATTCTGGTGTGGTGAGTTAAAAGGTGGTTTTCTGTTTTGTTATGGGTCCCAAAAGAAATGTGGTGGACGTTGAGGGGAATGGGAGGGCTGAAGCTGTCAGGAAAAGACCCAGTAAATCTGCTGGACAGAAGTTTGTTGCAGCTAAGGTCGTTAAAAAAAGCAATTGCTGGGAGATGGGTGATGGGTGGAAAATGACCTAATAAATGCAGTGCCAGTAAAGTTTCAAATCTGGATATGACTCAGAATACAGAGAGTGATGGGAAGAGTATTGCCAGTAACCCGGGTCCCTTCAAGGGACAGAGGAGGTGGTGCAGATTTGATCCTAATGAGTCTGATATGGTTACTGAGGAAACGTCAGCTCTGTCTGATGGTGAGGATTTTGTTTCTCCTTTGGGTACAAGTAGAGGGGAAAAGGGGCGCTCGGGAAAGAAAAAAGGGAGGAAGGGTTTGCACAAGTGTTTGAAAGATAAGAAACTGATGTGCAATTTGTGTCGTGTGGTAAACAGATTGAATAGTGAGAAGCATAAGAGAAGAGAGGTTGGTAAGAATCCAGCTGAGGTAATGGGAGTCATCTGAGCCTATAGATTCTCATCTTCATCCCACAGTGACTCAGAGGGTGCTATGGATTTGTTCCACAGTCTAAGAGGTTCCTCGGGTTACTGGGAAGGACAATGTTGGTCGTCCTTTAAGTAAATGGGGCCATACTTTTAGTGCTTTGGCTGAGCTTGGAGCTCATGTTTCATTAAAGATGAGGAGAAAATTTTTGAAAGGCAAATTTGTGGACTTGTTTGAGTTGTTAATTAAGGAGTGGGATTATGAGTTGAGAAAAAATGAGGATGGGAAGGAGGAAACTAAGAAAGAGAGGGTGAAAGTACCTAAATCAATTCATAATTGGTTATTAGGATTCAATATTTATGTGGCAATTTTAGGGGAGGCTAAGTCTGAATTATATCCTGCTTCTTTAGGTACTCTGGATCTTCTATTTTTGGGACACAGTCCTTTGTAGCAGCGAAAGGGTTGTCTATTGAAGCGATTCAGAAGCTTGGTAGATGGCGATCAGATGGTTATAAGTGCAGAACTCTGCTGCACGTCTTATCTTCCGCCTGGACCGATATACTCATATCACCCCTCTCTTCAAGTCACTTCACTGGCTTCCGATTAGGTACCGCATACAGTTCAAGCTTCTCCTACTAACCTACAAATGCACTCGATCTGCAGCCCCTCCCTACCTCTCTACCCTCATCTCCCCTTACGTTCCTACCCGTAACTTCCGCTCTCAAGACAAATCCCTCCTTTCAGTACCCTTCTCCACCACTGCCAACTCCAGGCTTCGCCCTTTCTGCCTCGCCTCACCCCATGCTTGGAATAAATTCCCTGAGCCCATTCGCCAGGCCCCCTCCCTGCCCATCTTCAAATCCTTGCTCAAAGCCCACTTCTTCAATGTCGCCTTCAGCACCTAACCACCTACCTCTATTCAGGAAATCTAGACTGCCCCAACTTGACATTTCGTCCTTTAGATTGTAAGCTCCTTTGAGCAGGGACTGTCCTTCTTTGTTTAACTGTACATCACTGCGTAATCCTAGTAGCGCTTTAGAAATGTTAAGTAGTAGTAGTAGTAGTATTTGTGCTAGTGTTATTTGCTTTGTTATTAATAACACTCTACACTCGACAGAAACGGCACTAATCTAAAGTCTGTAATGACCTGTTCCTTGCCAAATCCAAAGGTCATTACTCCATCCTCATCCTCCTCGACCTATCTGCCGCTTTTGACACTGTCAATCACAATTTACTTCTTGCCACACTGTCCTCATTTGGGTTCCAGGGCTCTGTCCTCTCCTGGTTCTCCTCTTATCTCTCCCATCGTATCTTCAGAGTACATTCTCGTGGATCTTCCTCCTCCCCCATCCTGCTCTCTGTTGGAGTTTCTCAGGGATCTGTCCTTGGACCCCTTCTTTTTCAATCTACACCTCTTCTCTGGGCTCGCTGATCTCATCTCATGGTTTCCAATATCATCTCTATGCTGACGACACCCAGCTTTATCTTTCCACACCAGACATCACTGCGGAAACCCAGGCCAAAGTATCGACCTGCTTATCTGACATTGCTGCCTGGATGTCCAACCGCCACCTGAAACTGAACATGGCCAAGACCGAGCTTATTGTCTTTCCACCTAAACCCATCTCTCCTCTCCCTCCACTCTCTATTTCAGTTGATAACACCCTCATCCTCCCCGTCTCATCTGCCCGCAACCTCGGAGTCATCTTCGACTCCTCCCTCTCCTTCTCTGCGCATATCCAGCAGATAGTCAAGACCTGTCGCTTCTTTCTGTATAACATCAGCAAAATTCACACTTTTCTCTCTGAGCACACCACCCGAACTCTCGTCCACTCTCTCATTACCTCTCGCCTTGACTACTGCAACCTACTCCTCACTGGCCTCCCACTTAGCCATCTCTCCCCCCTTCAATCCGTTCAGAACTCTGCTGCACGTCTTATCTTCCGTCTGGACCGATATGCCCATATCACCCCTCTCCTCAAGTCACTTCACTGGCTTCCGATCAGGTACCGTATACAGTTCAAGCTTCTCCTACTTACCTACAAATGCACTCGATCTGCAGCCCCTCATTACCTCTCTACCCTCATCTCTCCTTACGTTCCTACCCGTAACCTCCGCTCACAGGTCAAATCCCTCCTCTCAGTACCCTTCTCCAACACCGCCAACTCCAGGCTCCGCCCTTTCTGCCTCGCCTCACCCTATGCTTGGAATAAACTCCCTGAGCCCATACGCCAAGCCCCCCTCCCTGCCCATCTTCAAATCCTTACTCAAAGCCCACCTCTTCAATGTCGCCTTCGGCACATAACCATTATACCTCTATTCAGGAAATCTAGACTGCCCCAACTTGACATTTCGTCCTTTAGATTGTAAGCTCCTTTGAGCAGGGACTGTCCTTCTTTGTTTAACTGTACAGCGCTGCGTAACCCTAGTAGCGCTTTAGAAATGTTAAGTAGTAGTAGTAGTAATTAATGTTTTTTTCTTTAGTTTCAATTCCAGTACTGCACAATGAAGAGACATTTGTTTGGATTTGTGATCACTCGTGTATTTTGGGCTTAGAAATTCTTGGGTTTATTGACTGGGACTTCAAGGAATGTTTTGGGATCTGTTGTCGCCCTCTTAAATTCAGGCTTAAAGATGGTTAGCTGAGTCTAATATTTTGCTCTTACACTTAGGTAGTAATGATCTGTGTATGATTAGGGGAGTTGATCTCATTAGATAGATGAAGCAGAATATTTTGGATATTTGTGACATTTTCTAGGATAAAAGCTATTTGGTCTAATATTATTCCTAGGAGAGTATGGAAGGGTGCCCCTAAGGTAAAAGCGATTGAACATTTACAGTAAATGGTGAATTTTGAAATGTCGAGGTTGGTTTTGGTGACTGCAGGCTATGTGGTGCGTCATGATTTGATATCTGTCGATTACCCTGGTCCTTATCGGTCTGATGGAGTCCATCTCTCTGATACTGGTTGCAGTACATTCTTCAGGATATTTTGGAAGCTGTGGGTGCTGTTATCAAGGTCACAGCTGTGTGTGTGAGCTGAAGATAAGCAAGTCACTGTCTTCACTTCTGGCAGTGGCAAAGGTATGACCTGAAATATTCCAGCCTGAGAGGTTTAATTCAGTGATTTTTAGTACGGGTAATACATTCTCTCTTGCGTCACCACTTGAGAAGGACTGGCGTGCTTCATGAATAATTTATGAAGGCATTTGGTCAGAGAAGGCCCTTGGCGTCACCGAAGGGGCTTTATATTGCCAATATCATAAGAACCAATTGACTAGAACGATACCGTCTAGTCATACCATGGCTAGAAGGGTAAGGATTCATTACTATAATATATTGTTATTATGTCCTCAATATCAGCAAAATTCGCCCTTTCCTCTCTGAGCATACCACCAGAACTCTCGTCCATGCTCTCATTACCTCTCGCCTTGATTACTGCAACTTACTCCTCACCGGCCTCCCACTCGGCCATCTATCCCCCCTTCAATCCGTTCAGAACGCTGCTGCACGTCTTATATTCCGCCAAAACCGATATACTCATATCACCCCTCTCCTTAAATCACTTCATTGGCTTCCGATCAGATATCGCATACAATTCAAGCTCCTCCTCCTTACCTACAAATGCACTCAGTCTGCGGCTCCTCACTACCTCTCCACCCTCATCTCCCCCTATGTTCCCGCCCGCAACCTCCGCTCACAGGACAAAGCCCTTCTCTCAGTACCCTTCTCCACCACTGCCAACTCCAGGCTCCGCTCATTCTGCCTTGCCTCACCCTATGCCTGGAATAATCTTCCTTTACCCATACGCCATGCCCCCTCCCTACCCATCTTCAAATCTCTGCTTAAAACTCACCTCTTCAATGCTGCCTTCGGCGCCTAACCGCTCGAGAAATATAAAATACCCCAATCTATCCACCCTATCAGATTAACTGTTCACTCGTCCTCTAGATTGTTCACTTGTCTTTAGATTGTTCTCTTGACTTTTAGATTGTAAGCTCTTTGAGCAGGGACTGTCCTTCTATGTTTGAATTGTACAGCGCTGCGTAACCCTAGTAGCGCTTTAGAAATGGTTGTTGTTGTTGTTGTTATGTTTCAATAAAGCTGCAGCCTTGATGTTCCAAATAATTTTGTGTTATGTCTTTTGTAGGGGAAAATGAGTGTGGTCTCTATCTGCATATGTTTAAACCTGTAAAAAATCATAATTTAAATGAAAGGGGATCTGAAAATAAAATATGATCAATCCGGTGTGCCTAAAGAACACCCTATACTAACATGATTCAGAATCTGGAAGAGCAGTGAATGCATGGATATATACAGATGAAGTGAATTCTTGGGTCATGTGTGGTTGTCTTGGTTTCAAGACCATACCCTTGAACAGATTATCAATACAGACACAGATCTTCATGTACACACTGACATGGCACTACTGAAACACAAATACAGAACTGCAGACCATCATCTAAAAAGAATCTCTCAATTCCTGGGTTGTATAGCATAGACCAGTCTTGTAGAATAATGAAAATATTTAAAAATATATATTTTTGACCAAGTGAAATTTTAAGAGACACTTTTACATACTATTCCTTCACAAAATGGCCACATTTTTCTGAGTCTTCAAAGCCAGATTCCCTTAGAGGGCAATTCTAGAACTGGGCACCTCCATTGCCAAGGATGTGTGGTAAAAGTCTATTCTATAATGGCGTCAGGGTGCCGATGGTCCATTATGGATACTAATGTAACCTAGTATTGATGCTCCTAAGATTTACGCGCCTGCAGTTGCACCAGCCACACTGCTAGCGTTAAGCGTAAGCACTTAAATGCAGCAGGTATGTGCATAACTTACAGTATTCTGCAAGTTACACACAACTGGGATCCCGACTCATCCTCCGCTCGTGTGTATGCCCCACCCTTTGCATTTACACACTATGTACTGTATGCTAAGCACACCATTATAGAATAGTGTTGAGGCACCCTGCTGGCACTTTCACAGGTCACTGCACCCTTAAACATGTAGGGGTCGATATCCAATGCGATTTAAATGGCCAGAAATGGCTCCTGGCTGGTTAAATCGCCTGTTTGAAGCTAACTGGTCATTTTTAGCAGCACTTAACTGGTTAGTGTGTATGTAAAAGCCAGCTATTTTGGGGGCGTTCCGGGGGCAGTCACCACTTGGCTAGTTAACTGTCAATATTCAGCACTTAGCTGGCCAGGTTAACTGCAAAAATAGAACTGCGTAAAAGTCAGTCCTAACTTCATTCAATGCCCAAAACCCGGTTAAGGGGCCCTTTTACAGAGGCATGTAAGACTCTATGCATGCGCAAGGTGCGCCAAAATAAGTCTACCGCCAGGCTACTGCTCCCACTGGTGGTAATTTCAGAGTTGCCGCGCGCCCATAACGCCTGGCTGATTTATTTATTTACTTCCCCTCATGCGCAATTCTGGAGGTAATCAGCAGTTGGTGCACGCTGACCGGTCACTGCGCACGTAGCACGTGAGCCCTTACCACTAGATCAACGGGTAATGTTAAGGGCTCAGGCCGGTTTTAGGCGCGTGCTGGTTTCAGTTTTACCGCATGCCCTGATCAATTGTCCCATTAAGCCCTTTTTTGCAAATGCAGTAAAAACTGTCCCAGCGCAACCCCCAAAACACGCACCTACACTATCGCAGGACACTTTTTACCGCAGATTAATAAAAGGACCCCTAAGTGCTGAATATCACACTTAATTGGCTATGTGTTAGGCAGGGCCGCCGAGAGACTGGGCCGGGCCCGGGGCAAGGCCGCCCCCGGTGCCCTGCCCCTGCCGCCCCGAGGTCACCGCCGCCGCTCCCCCGTCCACTTCCCCCAGAGGTCGCCGCCACTCCCCCCCCCCCCCCCCCCCCACCGTCTGCCACCGGGCTGGGCCCCCTGCATTGAAATCGCAGTCTCACCTTCGTGAAAGCAGCGCTGCAGGCAGCAGAACGCCTCCCTTCGGCCCTCCTTCCCTCCTTGTGTCCCGCCCTCGCGGAAGTTATGTCAGACGAGGGCGGGACACAGGGAGGGAAGGAGGGTCGAAGGGAGGCGTTCTGCTGCCTGCAGCGCTGCTTTCACGGAGGTGACACTGCGATTTCAATGCAGGGCGCAGAGGGTCGACGACGGAGGGCGGGTGGGACTGCGGCATCCGGGGAATTTTGTCCCCCCTGCCCCCCCCCCTCTCTCGGCGGCTATCGTGTTAGGCTCCACAAACCTGGAACTTCAATGCTAGCGCCCAGACATGATCCAACATTAAGTTTACGGGGTTGATTGCCGCCAGCTGAATAATTGGGCCCATAAGTGCTGGTATTTTAGATACTCTAGGAGCAGGCAACCCACTGGAGTGGATGAACGCAAACCCCCACGAAAGACAAAACCATCAGATAGAAAGTGCATAATATTTGGATGTTGTACTTATAATTGTTGTTTAAAAATTAGAGTAATATAATTGTGCATACATTTTTACAAGTTATTTTAAAATCACTTAAAAATGCATACATTTTAAAAATTATTTTTCATTTTTTTATATACAATGTTTGTATGTATGTTATAAGTTTTTTTTTGTTTTTACATTTTAGACTCCTGAGGCAGGCCTGTGGCCGAAACACAGTACTGTGTCGAGTCTGTGAATAAAGTTATTTCCTTTACCACCATAGTTCGGTTTCCCTGGAGTCATTGGTTCACTTCTCACTTTCTATTTGATGATTTTAGATACTCTAAACATTTATGTGTTCCACTTGAGAACTATGACCTAGGTCACAACCACCTGAAGCTTTCTACCCCCCCCCCCCCCCCATATGATCAGTTGTTTCCAGTTGTCACTGGGTACTTACGAAGCTGACAGTTCTTCCCTATGAATGGAGAGGGACATTTACAAGTATAGTCACCACTAAGATTCTGACAGGTACCACTATTTTTGCAGGGGTTTGTGGAACATTCATTCATACCTGGACAAAAAAAAAAGGCAGAGAGAGAGTGATAATTAATATGAAGAACAAACAATGTAAAAGCTGGGCAATGTGAATAGATGGGTGCAAAGTGTTGCCACTATTGTATTCCCAGAAATGCTTTTACAGTCAATTCTTGTATTCAACAGATGGACGGTGGAATGCAGGGCCGCCAAGAGACTAGGCCGGGCCCGGGGCAAGGCCGCCCTGCCTCCCCCCCCTCCCCGCCGCTGCAGTCCACAGCTCCTGGCCCCCTTCATTCAAAGCAGCAGTCGCAGATGGCGTCTCTTCTGGCCTTCCCTCCCTTTGTCCCGCCCTCGTCTGATGTAACTTCCGGTTTCCGCGAAGGCGGGACACAAGGAGGGAAAGCCAGAAGAGACGCGATCTGCGACTGCCGCTTTGAATGAAGGGGGCCAGGAGCCGTGGAGGCAGACATGTGAGACCGGGGACTGCGGCGCCGGGCCCCCCTTGGAGGCCCAGGTCCAGGGAATTTTACCCCCCCTGTCCCCCCTCTCGGCGGCCCTGGTGGAATGATGGATCATCCAGTAGACATTTTCCCTGTGGCCTTCCTTTGTGTTATTTCCTCAGAACTGTGTAATTGAACTCCCTTTTTTTCTTTACTGAATTGTACAAATGCCGGGGGGGGGGGGGGGGGAGAGGGGGGTAGGGGATGGCAGCACTTCATGCCATGATCCAGAAATTAACTGGGTACCAGCCAATATTCAAACCGGCAGGGCTGGCTGAAGAGGTTGTGGCGTCCTGGTCCAACTTTTGTTTTTGCACCCCCATACCCCATATTCTACCTTTCCCACCCCCTACAGCACCTTCCACAATTCCGCCTTCCCTCCCCCAATCACAAATTGGCATCAGAGTTTGTGTACCTGAATCTCTTGTGGATCCTGTATTTCTCTCTCTCTCTCTTACTCATTCTCTCTCTATCCACCTATGGTCTATCATCTCCCCATCTGCCCAGCAACACCCCCCCCCCCCTCAATGCTCTGTCATCTTCCTCCTCTTTCCCAAGTTCCCTCACCCATAGACTGGCATCTATCCTATACCCCTACCCCTGCAGATCTAGCACCCATCCCCTTCCCTCCCTCTTCCCCCCCCCCCCATGGGTTCAGCACATCTCCCATCTCCCCCAGAAGTCCAGGACCTATCCCTCTTGTTCTCTAAGTCTACCCCCCCCCCCCCCCCGAGTCCAGAACCTCTTCTTCCCTCAGCACCCGCCCCCCATGAGTCCAACAAACTTTTCCTCTTGTTCCCTCAGATCCCCCATGAATCCAACTCTTCCTCTTGTTCCCTCAGCCCCCCCCCTCCCTCCAGCACCTCCTCCTGAGTCCAGAACCTCCTTCTTCCCTCAAACCTCCCTGTCGAGAAGCTCCCCTCCCCCCAGTGAAACCAGTGCCTCCCTTTCCCCCTCCCGTGGAACCAGCGCTGCTCCCTCTTCTTTCCTCAACCCCCCCCCCCCCACCACCAGTCTAGCACTGCTTTGTCCTCTCCTCCCCTCTCTGTCAGACCTGCTTTGTTTTCATTAACAGCCCCTGCAGCGATAACAGGCCGCCTGAGCCATCACGGGATCCTTCCCTCTGCCGCGTCCCACCCTCGCGTACCCAGTAAATTGTTTCAGAGGGGCAGAACGTGGCAGAAGGAAGGATCCGGTACCGGCTCAGGCAGCCTGTTATCGCTGCAGGGGCTGCTAAAAAAAACAAAGCAGGTCTAACAGACCAAGGGGAGGGAAAAAGACAAAGCAGTGCTGGACTTGGTGGGGGGGGGGGGGGGGTTGAAGAAAGAAGAGGGAGCAGCACTGGTTTTATGGAGAGGAGGGGAGAAGACAGGGCAACAAGAACCACTGGCTTAACCTATGAGGCCAGTGACACCAATGGCCCAGGTGTCTGGCACCCTTTATCACTTGCGCCCTGGACCACAGCCTCACCTAGTCCATAGGTTAAGCTGGACCTGCAAACCGGTGCCTAGTTGACTTTGCTGCATAAAGTAAGGACAGCCTTTTTTTCTGTCCTAACTTTATGAGGTTGCTCAGCCAGTTAGCAGACTGAAAATCTCTGCTAACCAGCTAGGTTTCTGCACTGCCCTAACTCCGCCTCCGCACCACCCACAAACTAGCCGGTTTCGGCATGGCCGGTTAGAGCGGATGTTCAGCAGAACTGTACAGTTAAGTGCCACGGAATATCTCCGGTTAGCCCTGGAAACAAGCAATTTAAACAGCCAGGAGCCTCTCCTGGCCGTTTAAACTGCTTTGAATATCGGCCCCTTTATTTTTATTTACTCTCCAATAGAAATTATTCAAGCACCTCTACTTGTTACAGAAAAAGAAATGCCCGTATTATCCTTCCAAGTGTAAAAAAAAATAAAATAGAAACAACAGAGATCTTATTCTTCCGAGTCTTCCTAAACTAGTCCACAGTTGGAGGGAGATCCAATTACAAAATTCACAGGAAAAAAGCACAAAAGAAGAAAATTAGACTAAGAGGTAGGAGTGGCAAAAAAACAAACAAAACAAAAAAAAAAAACCCTTGCAATTCCTCCACCCCCTTTACTCTATAGGTGAGCTAGTCCCAGTATATACAGACCCAGAAGGGTTAACAGAAACCTGAACCTCTTCAGTTTTACCATTCATACTACTACTACTTAACATTTCTAGAGCGCTACTAGGGTTACGCAGCGCTGTACAAATTAAAGAAAGAAAGTTGCTGTGCTTCAAAGAAAATGCAACAAGCCCCCCCCCCCCCCAACTCCCCCCAATGTTTAACTAAACATTTAAAGGGAAATGTTAGGAAAAATTAAACCCCCAAGTTTCAGAACAGCAGCTAAATTTATGTTTGCTTCTTCTGTGTATATTTGGTAACATCAGGAACTCTGGAGTTCATAAACTGTAGAATATGGGCACAGCCATGAGTCTGACCAGGGCCTAAGGCCCAGATGATCAAAAGCCCTGCGCTGTTCCAAACAGCACCGGGACAGCGCAGGGCTTTTCTGCATCGATGATCAAAGATAATGCATGCAAATCTAAGCAGCGCTATTATCTTTGATTATCATGTTGAAGTGCGGGAGAATTGCGCCCGAGCATGCGCTCAGCACAATCCTCCCGCACTTGTTTGACAGGTCTGGGCTGTCAAAAGCCCAAACCTGTCAAACAGCCTGGCCCGCGGCCCGAACAACGAGGCCCCCCCCCCCCCAAACCTCCAGAAAACATCGTGGCCGTCGCCGCCGGCCAAACCCTCTCCCACCCTCCCACCCAGCGACGGGGGTGGGGGGGCTGGAGGATCGGTGGGTCTCCAGCCCCCGAAACCCCCAGAAATCGTTCTTCCATCGACGGGGGGGGGGGGGGGGGCTGGTGGTCCGGTGTACCTCCAGCCCACCCCAAATCCTCCCCCCAGCGTTGTCTTTAAATTCCCTGGTGGTCCGTGGTGTCGTGACACCCCCCTGGCCCCGTCCCAGCCCCCTCCTGGCCTCCCTACCTTGTGTTGGAGGAGGGACGCAGCCTGCCAGCCTCCCTCCTTTTCCAGTCAGTCGTAGCCCAAAATGTAAGGGAGCGATTCCCTTACATGGTCTGTAGCCCCGCCCAGTGCATCCCAGAATGCAGTGGGCGGTGCTGGGCGCCGCCATTTTGGGCTACAACTGACTGGAAGAGGAGGGAGGCAGGCAGGCTGCGTCCCTCCTCCAACAGAAAGGTAGGGGGGCCGTGGGTTTCGAGGGCTGGAGACCCACCAGACCTCCAGCCCCCCCCCCCCCCTTGATGGATCGACAATTTCTGGGGGTTTCGGGGGCTGGAGACCCACCGGACCTCCAGCCCCCCGTTCGAGTTTGCCTTGGGGGGGGGAAGGGGGGCCTGCCAGCATGCAACTGCATGCTGGACAGGGCTCACCATTCCTCCCCAATGATCCGCAAAATCTAACGCCAGCTCAGAGCTGGCGTTGATTTTGCTGCGGCCAGCAACCCAATCTTTGGCGCGCTGGTCGCTGATCATTGGGGATGAATGCGTTAAGCGCCAATTAGCATGCATTTGCAAGCTAATTGCACTAGAAGCCCTGTTTAGCATGCATTTGCATGCTACTTGCGCTGAGAGCCCTCGAGTGCGGTTTCAGGCGCTCGAGGGCTCTGATCATGGGTCGGCTGCAAACTCTGGCACTGGTATGGCGTTAACAGCCTCTAGCGCCAGAGTTTGCTTTTGATCATGAGGGCCCAAAAGAATAAACAGTTATCTAGCCAGTGTGACTTTAGAAACTTATGAGATGCTGAAGACACCCTTTGTTCTGGGAAAAGAGAAGTGTCAAAAGTGTGCAGGCATTTGAGAGAAAGGAGAATTCATAAAAACCTCATAAACAAGGTAACATGGTTTAACAACTTAAGGGGAATAACATAAGGGAAATAGATCCTGGGAAAAAGAGAACTATATGGACCTCTGTGGAAAGTACCCAGTAAAAATGGAAAATAACTTGCAAATGAATTGTTAGCTTGTCAATTTTAGTATATAAGCAGCTGTATCAGAGCATTACTTCTCAAACGTGGCCTTCCTAGCCTTTTATCACTCCAAATTGTGGGTGGCTAATACATAATAATTTGGGGTGGTGGTAAATGACTAGACAAGTAAAAAACAAAACCTTGTACCTTAGCTCGGAAATACATTTTAAGGAGTCACGCCCTGTCTGAATCTAACACATAAATTATTAATAATGTAGAGACAACAAGCTCGGAATCAGATCTTTGAACAAAATCAGTTAATTCCAAACTATCCATATCTAAGGAGGATATCTGTCCAACACCCTCCTTCTTCCTAGACTCTGGGAAACAGTGCGCTTTAGTCAAAATGTGGAACCGATTCCACTGGAACCTTGAGAACAGAACCAAACTTTTTGAACATTTCCAGTGCAGATACGTTTATTAGGATTTGCTATACGACCATTAACTAACTTGCATATCACAGTGGTGAACACTGCTAAAAAATTAACACAAAATCAGAAAGGAAAGGAACTATAGATTTAAATAGGAAAAGCAGCACTCAAACCAAAGAGTAAGATCCACAAAACAAAGGAGGGAGGTAGCACAAAATAGGTAAGGATAATGGTAAAAGAAGAGCAAAACCTAAACCTAGGCAGAATTGAAAGTTGAGTCACGTTTTCAAAGCAACTTTAAACTTCTTAAAAGAGGGCTCAGCTCGGATAGAAAGGGGCGCAGAGTTCCAGTGAAAAGGGGGGGGGGCAAAGAAGAAAGAACTGTGTGTGGTGGATTCTGTGCGTTTCCGAGACTTGGGAGGTAAAGGTGATAATCACTAACAGGCAGATGATCACAAGCCCTGCGCTGTTCCAAACAGGGCTCTAAAATAGCGCTGGAACAGCGCTGTGCTTTACCGCACCCTTACATGGTCTGTAGCCCCGCCCAGCACATCCCAGGATGCACTGGGCGGGGCTGGGCGCCGCCATTTTGCGGCAGCGTCAACCCAAGGAAGAGGAGGGAGGCAGGCTGCGTCCCTCCTCCAACCAAGGCCGAGAGGGGGTTGTCTTTTACGCTGGACTACCAGGGATTGGTCGGACAACGCTGGGGGGGGGGAGTTGGGGTGGGCTGGAGGTCCACTGGACCTTCAGCAACCCCCCCCCCCCAGTCGCTCGCTGGGTGGGAGGGGGCTTGGCCGGCAGCCACTAGACCACCAGGGACCATTTTCTGGGGGTTTGGGAGGGCTGGAGACCCACCAGATCTCCAGCCCTCCCTGAACCTGGGGGTGGGATCGTCGGGGGGACCGGAGGTCCACCGGACTTCCAGCCCCTTTGTTGGCAGGTTTGCTTTGGGGGGGGGGAACGGGGGCCTGCCATCATGCAACTGCATGCTGGACAGTGCTCACCATTCCTCCCCAATGATCTGCAAACCCTAACGCCAGCTCGGAGCTAGCGTAAGGTTTGCCGCGGCCAGCGACCCAAATTTTGGCGCGCTGGCCGCTGATCATTGGCGATGAATGCACTGAGCCCTGTTTAGCATGCATTAGCATGCTACTTGCGCAAAGAGCCCTCGAGCGCGTTGTTTCACGTGCTCGAGGGCTCTAATCATGGGGCGGTAGCAAACTCCGGTGCTAGTATGGCGCTAACAGCTTCTAGCGCCGGCGTTTGCTTTTGATCATGAGGGTATAAGAGAGCGGAGGAGCCGGGCCAGAGAATATGGAATGGTAAAGTTGGAGAGATAAGAAGGAAGGCCAGTTCTAAAAGCCTTAAAAGTCAAACAAAGAGCCTTGTAGATGATCTGCTTATCAATGGGAAGCCAGTGGTGTTTAACGAATATAGGGGGTAATTTAATAAATGGCACCCGAAGTTACACACCAGGATGATCCGTGCTAAGCTAGTATTCTGTAAAAGACGCTCTGTGTACAACAACCTTTACAGAACACTAGCTCAGTATGCATTTCGTACCGAACTTTGGCCACGATCATTTACACTTGCCAAAGGATGGTGTAAGTGCTCACGCTGAATGGATAGCACTTAGGTGTGCAAATCCAGGTAATTCTATAACACCACCTAATTTCTGGGAATGCCCCTGACCCGCTCATGCCCCTCCCATGGCCACGCCCCCTTTGAAGCTGCGTGCTGTAAAAATTAGGCGCCCGTGCTCTAGAACAAGGAGTAGGGCAGATCCGCGTGCAACTCCTAATTTCTGTCAATTGCTTGTTAACACCAACAGTTGGCTGTTGGCACCTAATCAGCTAATTAGTTTGCAAACGACCTATACAGAATCTGGAAGAGAGTGAGCCCGCGAGGAAAATTCAGCAGCCTTGAGTTCCGACATCTATTGGCATTCTCCAGTGCTTCTGATTTCTGAAGGATAAAGTCTAAATCTTTCATATTGACAGTCTCTCTCTCTCTCTCTCTCTCTCCTGTACTTTTATCATGCAATCTTCTGTCTCCGCAATCTGCTGTTTAAATTCTGCACATTCAGCCTGTGTCGCAGCTCGTTGCAGTACCACTCTCTCTGTTTCCTCCATTTAAAGACAAATGCATAATGCAGACTCACAGAAACAGAAGCCTGCGCAGCCTTCTACATGGAATGTTGCTAGTGGAATAGCAACATTCCATGTAGAATCTCCAATAGTAGCAACATTCCATGTAGAATCTCCAATAGTATCTATTTTACTTTTGTTACATTTGTACCCCGTGCTTTCCCACTCATGGCAGGCTCAATGCGGCTTACATATTATATACAGTGGTGGAAATAAGTATTTGATCCCTTGCTGATTTTGTAAGTTTGCCCACTGACAAAGACATGAGCAGCCCATAATTGAAGGGTAGGTTATTGGTAACAGTGAGAGATAGCACATCACAAATTAAATCCGGAAAATCACATTGTGGAAAGTATATGAATTTATGTCTTTGTCAGTGGGCAAACTTACAAAATCAGCAAGGGATCAAATACTTATTTCCACCACTGTAGCCTATCAACCTTCTACTTACGGCCACCGCCTTGTCACACTGTTTTGTCGCCTTCAGATCCTCAGATACTATCACCCCAAGATCCCTCTCCCCGTCCGTACATATCAGACTCTCACCGCCTAACACATACGTCTCCCGTGGATTTCTACTCCCTACGTGCATCACTTTGCATTTCTTCGCATTGAATTTTAATTGCCAAACCTTAGACCATTCTTCTAGCTTCCTCAGATCCTTTTTCATGTTTTCCACTCCCTCCGGGATGTCCACTCTGTTACAAATCTTAGTATCATCCACAAAAAGGCAAACTTTACCTTCTAACCCTTCAGCAATGTCACTCACAAATATATTGAACAGAATCGGCCCCAGCACCGATCCCTGAGGCACTTCTCTACTCACCTTTAAGGGAAAGGGAAATGGGACTTGATATACTGCCTTTCTGAGGTTTTTGCAACTACATTCAAAGCAGTTTACATATATTCAGGTACGTATTTTGTACTAGGGGCAAAGGAGGGTTAAGTGACTTGCCCAGAGTCACAAGGAGCTGCAGTGGGACTCGAACTCAGTTCCCCAGGATCAAAGTCCACTGCACTAACCACTAGGCTACTCCTGTGCTCCATAGTACATTTCACACTTAACTTGTATTTTATTTACCACTTATCTTCGCAAATCTAAGCAGTCTGCAGAAAATGCAAAAGATATACAAGGCAGAGAAAACAAGCTTAGGAAGCCTTCTGTAGGTTACAGTTATAAGTACGGTATCACTGACTTAAGGGATGAAAGGTAGGAAGGATAGCAACAAACTCAAGAAGTACAACAAAAGCAACACAAAGGTGAGACCCAGGCCACGGGATAAGTACTACCGGGTTAGCTTGGCTAAAATATAGCTCTTAAGGCCATTATAAACTTTTTAAAGGAAGTTTCTAAATGTATATCATGAGGCAAACCATTTCAAAGAAAAGGCACGAACATACTAAAGCATGCATGTCTCGTGAAGTCTAAATGTACATAAGTATTGCCACACTGGGACAGACCAAAGGTCCATCAAGCCCAGCATCCTGTTTCCAACAGTGGCCAATCCGGGTCAAAAATACCTGGCAAGATCCCCCCAAAAAGTTCAATACATTTTATGCTGCTTATCCCAGAAATAAGCAGTGGATTTTCCCCACGTCAATTTAATAATGGTCTATGGACTTTTCCTTTAGGAAGCCGTCCAGACCTTTTTTAAACCCCGCTAAGCTAACCACATTCTCTGGCACTGAATTCCAGAGTTTAATTACACGTTGAGTGAAGAAAATGGATGTTGAGATGGGACGGTATGATAGGGAGATTCTGCTGTGTAGAATGAAGCGATCAAGTAGATTCAAATGGTGTAAAGTGAGCTATAAAAAAATGGAGACATCCCAGAAGAAAATGGTAACAATTATAACCAGTAACCAAAAGGTAAATGGAAGACAGTGTTCTTCCATCAGGACTGACTGTCATATTTCCTGGCACACAGAAGTAATTTCACAGAGGTATTCTGTTGGCAGCAGTTTCCGGATTTAACAACGTTTCAGACCCTGATATAGAGAGTTACACTAGTTCCATCGAGAGGGTGCAAAGGAGTGAAAGAGGATTTTGTAAAGCTCTCTGGTCCAGAGGAGAACAAATCTCTCTATATAAAAGGCAACACCAAGGTTCTATGAAGCCTCCAGCCGGAAGTGTGAAGGGGGCGAGATATCCGGTTTCCCTATGAGTGTCTGCCCCGCCATCTCTGTAACACAGTCAGTGAAGGAAAACAGCAGAGCACGAAATCAAATCGCTGGCTCTGTAACAGTGAAGGAGTCAGAGGGGGGAGGGGAGAGAGGCCAGAGGGCAGGGACACACACACTCCCACATGCACACAGAAGAAAACATTGCTAGCCCCCGTTTCATTTGCATCAGAAACGGGGCTTTTTTTTACTAGTATACAATAGAACATAGTACAGATCTCTCTATATAAAAAGCAACACCAACGTTCTATGAAGCCTCCAGCCGGAAGTGTGAAGGGGGCGAGATATCCGGTTTCCCTATGAGTGTCTGCCCCGCCCTCTCTGTAACACAGTCAGTGAAGGAAAACAGCAGAGCACGAAATCAAATCGCTGGCTCTGTAACAGTGAAGGACTCAGAGGGGGGAGGGGAGAGAGGCCAGAGGGCACGGACACACACACTCCCACATGCACACAGAAGAAAACATTGCTAGCCCCCGTTTCATTTGCATCAGAAACGGGGCTTTTTTACTCGTTTTCTATATTTGCTTCACAGTAAAAAAAAAAAAAGACATTCACTAGGTGAGAAATCTATAAATCAAACATCAGACATTTATTTAAGGTGCACATACTTTTAGTTATGGAAAAATGGAGGTATAAAAGTTTAAAACCACCATTATAAACACAATTCTCAGGTATCTGCCACCTCTAAATTCCACCTGTCCTTCTTCACCTTAAATCAAATGGCCAGAACTATTGGTGCCAAAAAATTGGAAATTGCATTTTTTTTTTCACTCCCAGCAGATATGAAGTACCTGGTGCAGCCTACGCTACTATCTAGGCTTCTCTAGAGTCTTGAAGGATTAAATAAGGTTTTGCTATTTGGGTGTGTTTGGTTTGCTGGTTCATTATCCCCCAGACAGAGACTGAAGGTCTGCAGAGAGTGAATAAGCTCCCAGGTATTTGCAGTGACTGAGCTTCTGTGAGTCATGCTAGCAAAGTATCAACTCCAGTTCTGGGACTCTGCCCATTGCTTGTGTTATGGTTGCCCTGGGTATTAAAAAGAAAATGTCCTTGGCACAGCTGTAAAACATCTTTTAAAAAACAAGTTACTAACTAGAGGAGCTCTGCTAGAAAATACAAATTGTTCAATGGAATAATAATTTCCTGTTTCATAGTCAATGCACTCGTTTCCAGTTTCCATGAAAGTTGGAGCCTAGAACTAGCTGTTGAGTCTAATCGATTCCTCAGCGGAGAACATGGTAAACAAACTGCACAGCAGATGCAAGACAAAAACTGTTTCTCTAGATCGCAGCAAACAGAAACGGGAACACTGCAAAGCTAATGTAATGTACTAAGTTCTAATGTATGATCCCATCATAAATTAGAACTGACCCGTCTCTGTCTATGCTGCCTTGTAAAATGAGGCAGGTTTCTGATGGCCATTCCATTTTGAAGCACATGGAGATATTTCAAGGAGCCTCTTGAAAGATGCTGCCGCGGCTCCGCACTTCCATTTTTTTTTTTTGTTTTTCACGGCCGCTGCTGCTCATCTCTCCCTCTCTCTCTCAAACCTCCATCTCCCATATCTCTCAAATACTCTTCCCTCCTCTGCACATAAACATCCACAGAACTCTCAAACACCACCTGAAACATACTGTCATAACCCCTAAGGTACTCTCTCCAACATAGCCCTCTCTTAACCCCCTATAGCTTGTTCTCCTGACCTCCAAGCCCTCTCTTTCCCCTTGCACATTTTCCAAAGCTTGGCTTCTCTCTCCCCTCTCCCTCAATGGCATAGTCCCTGCTGAGGCACACACCTCTCATTTACCCTCTCCCCTCCCAGGCACACATCCATCTCACTCTTGCCCCAGCCAGGCACACGCATATCCAGCTCATCCAATCCTCCCTCCCAAACACAGCCCGGGCCCCCTCAAGGCACACATTCAACCTCTTTCCCTCCCTCCCAGGCAGAGCAGAACCTCTCTCCCCCCCCTCCCCCCAAGACACATGACTCCTCCCCAGAACTTAGTTCCTCTTTCTCTACCCTCTGTGGTATTCTCCCCTTTTCCATAGACTCTCCACAACAGGATAAACTATTTCAAATATTTTGCCTTCCTCTGGAGCCTAATCTGCTAAGAGCAGAAGAAGAGGAGGAGGAGGAGGAGGAGGATGAAAGCTGAAAGCGCTGCAGGTCAGGCTGCATCCTCCTCCTCCTCCTCTGGCACTCAAGCCTGACTGAAGTAACTGAATTGTGCAGCACACCTTAGAGCCCCATGGATGGTTCACATACTTCAGTAAGGCAATATATGAAACAGTTTGTCCTGCAGCAGGGGTTTCGTTGGAGAGAGTGCTGTCCTGCAGAAACAGAAACTAAATTCTGGGGATGTGAGGGCAGGATTCATTCATTTATTTACTTTAAATATTTACAGCCAACCTAAAAACCTAGGAAGATTACAAAAAAAATAAAACCATACATAATAAAAACCCAAACAAGTGAGATAGATGCAGCTGACCTGGTAAGGGAAAGGGAATGGGACTTGATACACCAACTTTCTGTGGTTTTTGCAACTACATTCAAAGTGGTTCACAAGATATGTACTTACTTGTATGTGGGGCAATGGAGGGTTAAGTGACTTGCCCAGAGTCATAAGGAGTTACAGTGGGAATTGAACCCAGTTCCCCAGGATCAAAGCCTGCTGCACTAACCATTAGGCTATTCCTCCACTAGCGACATTCCATGTAGAATCTCAAATAGGGAAAGGGAAATGGGACTTGATACACCAACTTTCTGTGATTTTTGCAACCATATTCAAAGTGGTTCACAAGATATGTACTTACTTGTATGTGGGGCAATGGAGGGTTAAGTGACTTGCCCAGAGACACAAGGAGCTGCAGTGGGAATTAAACCCAGTTCCCCAGGATCAAAGCCTGCTGCACTAACCACTAGGCTATTCCTCCACTAGCAACAGTCCACGTAGAATCTTAAGTAGAGAGGTGTGGTAGCCGTGTTAGTCCACTCTTAAGGTTTGCATGTTTTATTTTGTTTGATTTCTATTGATAACATGTAGAATCTCAAATAGTAGCAACAGAATCTCAATAGCAGCAACATTCCATCTAGAATCTCCAATAGTAGCAACATTCCATGTAGAATCTCGAATAGGGAAAGGGAAATGGGACTTGATATACCACCTTTCCATGGTTTTTGCAACTACATTCAAAGCAGTTTACATATTATGTACTTATTTATACCTTGGGCAAAGGAGGGTTAATTGACTTGTCCAGAGTCACAAGGAGCTATAGTAGGAATCAAACCCAATTCCCCTAGATCAAAGTCCACCGCATTAATCACTAGGCTACTCCTCCACTCCACAACTAGGCATTCCACAACAGTGGACCAGCCACCAAACAGTCAATCAACAAATGCACTGCAGCCTCTGACCTTAACCTCCTCTCTGGGCAGTACACTGCCAGAACTTGCAAAACATACCAAGGATTCATGACATAAAACATTTGATGAATCAGAGACAAAATTTTGTACTGAAATTACTACTACTACTAGTTATTTCTATAGAGCTACTAGACGTACGCAGCGCTGTACACTTGAACATGAAGAGACAGTCCCTGCTCGACAAAGCTTACAATCTAATTAGGACAGACAAACAAGAGATAAGGGAATATTAGAGTGAGGATCATAAAATAAATATTATAGTGGGCCCCTAAAATATCAATACATCTATCGGGAAAACTGCACAAGTCAAATTATTGCAAAATGCAACATAGAAAATTAATGCTCAGTCGTGCACAAAGAACACAAATGCCAAATACAGAATAAGTGACCATAAGTTAAACTGAAACCCCAAGAAGCCAGACCTTGCATGACGTACAACACCAGAGAAACAAGAAAGAAAGAGATATTCCTTGAACTTAAAAAAGCTTCCATCTGTGTGCTGCTTAAGGAAAATACATACAAAATAGTAACAAGATAGTACTATACACCAGAGAGACTGAAAAAGATGTTTCCATTTATAGCCACGGAAGACTGTTGGCGTTGCAACAATGCTACGGGTACATTTTTCCATATTTGGTGAACATGTGTACTTTTGTAAGCTTTTTGGAAGGAACTGTATTATATCTGGTAACTGAATTCCAGTGCTGTTAAATGTGTACATTTTTTATACTGTTTCATGGTAGTTCTATTATCAGGTTTCAATTTACTGTTTTCAAGTTTACCTCATTTATTGTATTTATGTTTATTCTTGGTTACTTTACTATTGTTACGCTGTTAACAAAATTTATGTTAAAATACTGTTTAGGTGAATCTTAACACAGAGAAAATGCATTGCCTTATACTGTCCTCACTCTATAACAAGCTCAAACCCTCCACCTGAATCACTCCTGAGCTTACCCTACCAATCTCTAAGACACTAACCGCCTTATTTTCAAAAGAGAAAGACGCCCATATTTCGACCCAAATCGGGAGATGGGCGTCTTTCTCCCGTGGGCACCCAAATCGGTATAATCAAAAGCCGATTTTGGGCGTCTTCACCTGCAATCTGTCGCGGAAACGGCCAAAGTTGACGGGGGCATGTCGGAGGCGTGGTGAAGGCGGGACTGGGGCGTGTTTATCGGCTGAGGAGAGATGGGCGTCCTCGGCCGATAATCGAAAAAAGAAAGGCGTTTTTAGCGCGAATTTGGGTCACTTTTTTGGACCCTATTTTTTCACGAACAAAGTCCCAAAAAAGTGCCCTAAATGACCAGATGACCACTGGAGGGAATCGGGGATGACCACCCCTGACTCCCCCAGTGGTCACTAACCCCATCCTACCCAAAAAAAACTTTAAAAACTTTTTTTTCCCAGCCTGTATGCCAGCCTCAAATGTCATACCCAGCTCCATCACAGCAGTATGCAGGTCCCTGGAGCAGTTGTTAGTGGGTGCAGTGGACTTCAGCCAGGTGGGCCCAGGCCCATCCCCCCCTACCTGTTACACTTGTGGTGGTAAATGAGAGCCCTCCAAACCGCCCCCAAAACCCACTGCCGCCCGACTCATATTTGGAAAAACTAAATATGAAAATGCAAAACCCCTGAGAGAGAAGCTTCACTGGCTCCCACTTAGGGAACGCATTACGTTCAAGATCTGCACGATTGTGCACAAACTCATTCACTCAGACACCCCAATCTACATGCTAAACCTCGTAGACCTACCTCCAAGAAACGCCACAAGATCATCCCGCAAATTTCTCGACCTGCACTTCCCCAGTTGTAAAGGACTAAAGTACAAACAGATGCATGCGACCACATTCTCGTATTTAGGCACGCAAATGTGGAACGCACTGCCTACAGACTTGAGAACTATCGGCGAAACAACTATTTTTCGCAAATCTCTTAAGACATATCTCTTCAGCAAGGCATACAATGAGAACTAATAGCCACAATAATTCACCCGACAATCCAATCAATTAAGATAACTCATCGACTATAGCTACCTTTAGCACCCTCTCCTTCTCCTTCATTTAACCTCTGCACAATAATAAATGTATATGTCACCTTGCAATGACAATGTTATCAAAACTATGTAAGCCACATTGAGCCTGCAAATAGGTGGGATAATGTGGGATACAAATGCAATAAATAAATAAATAAACTGTACCCACATCTAGGTGCCCCCCTTCAGCCATAAGTGCTATGGTAATGGTGTAGAGTTGTGGGGAGTGGGTTTTGGGGGGATTTGGGGGGCTCAGCACCCAAGGGAAGGGAGCTATGGACTTCAAAGGTAGTTAACTTTTTTTTTTAATTGTTACAAGTGCCCCCTAGGGTGCCCGGTTGGTGTCCTGGCATGTGAGGGGGACCAGTGCACTACAAATCCTGGCCCCTCTCACGACCCAATGCCTTGGATTTATTCGTTTTTGAGCTGGGCGCCTTCGGTTTCCATTATTGCTGAAAAACGATACCGCCCAGTTCAAATCCGCACAAATCCGATGCATTTGGCTGGCACAAACTGTATTATCGGAAAAAAGATGGACGCCCATTTTTTTTCCAAAATACGGTTTGCCCCGCCCCTTCACGTACCTGTTCTTGGAGATAGACGCCCATGGAGATGGGCGTTCGCGTTCGATTATGCCCCTCTAAAAATACTAGGAGTTACTGTTGATAGAAACTTGACACTAGAGCAACAAACAACCACCACTAAAATATTATTCTTCTCACTTTGGAAACTAAAGCGTATAAAACATTATTTTCCAAGAGAAGTATTTCGCAATTTAGTTCAATCACTAGTTTTAAGCCACCTTGATTACTGCAATGGAATTTACGCAGGGTGCAAAGAAGGGCTTCTAAAAAAAATTACAAACGGCCCAGAATACCGCTGCAAGACTGATCTATGGAAAATCGAGGTTCGAGAGTTCAAGACCATTACGAGAGCAACTGCACTGGCTTCCAGTCAAGGAACAAATCATTTTTTAAATTTGCACCTTGGTGCATAAAATCCTCTACGGAAAAGCTCCAGCTTATATGGATACCCTTGTCAATTTGCCACCAAGGAATTCTCACAGATCATCACGTTCGTTCTTAAATCTCCATTACCCCACATGTTGTGGCCTCAAGTACAAAACCACTTACGCATCCTCCTTTTCCTTACATTAGCGCTCGCTTGTGGAATGGATTACCTAAATCTGTAAAAACTGTTCACAATCACCCAACTTTCAAAAAATCACTCAAGACACACTTATTTGGAAAAGCTTACGCAAAAGCCCAGCCTTACATCAGTAACTCTTGAACTGTATGTCTCTATTACCCTTTCCCCTTTTCTTCTCCTCCGTAATTAGTCGCCAACTTCTTCAACTTAAATGTACTTGATTGTTGCTGGATTGATGTAAGCCTTTTTAACTTGATGTAAGCCATATTGAGCCTGCCTGTGTGTGGGAAAATGTGGGATATAAATGCTATAAATAAATAAATAATCTCTTAATAAAGGTAGTTAATAAATCCCAATAAGATACCACAGGCTCTGGGTAGTCTCTTCCTCTGTGAGCCTACATTTTGCCTGTTGGGTTTGGGCAATCTAAGGGGTCGCAAATGGTAAACTTGTGTTAAAAGGATTTGTCTCACAGCAGCAAAGTGTGAAATAGCTGCACACTGGAGGCAACCTGTTGGCCCCACACTACACACTTGGGCAACTCAAGTTTGAGTGGTTCGAGATTTGGAACAATTGACTGACTCTCATCATGTTTGTTTTAATCCTGACCAGGAGGAACGGATATAATTATCTAATATGCTTTCCGCTATATGAGACTCTTTGGTTTTGATATCTTTGAGGGGCGGAGGGGTATTCCTATCTTTTTCTTTACCACTTGTGCCCACTGAAGAGTACCTGTTGGGCACCATTTTTGGTTTATTACCATGTTTTAGGGTAGGGGGACTAGGGATTGAGAGGATTCGGGGAGAGATTATTGTGTTTTATATGTTTATGGCTTTGCTGGATTTAATTATATACTCAAAAATCTTAATAAAAACTGAAAGTAAAAATAATAAAAAAAAAAAGAAACAAGAAAGAAAGACAATTCCTCCTATGCAAAATATAAAGATGGCACATGCCAGGGATGGTGTTAGAGGGGTGCAACTAGGGCAACTGTCCTTGGCTCCCTGGCCAGAGAGAGCCCCTAGCCTGTCGGAAGCTGAAGGCAGAACTGCCCAGTAATGGGCTTTGGAGTTCCCTTCCAAATTTCTGCCCTAGGCCGCAGCTATGTCTAACACCAGCTCTGGCAAGATGTACATTCCAAATCTGACACATTCTGATCACAATATTGAAAATAAAATTATTTTTTGTTGTCTGGTCATTTTATTTTTCATATCATATTGGTCCCGGTCTCTGGTTTCTGCCTTTCTTTGTCTTCTCTTAACTCACTCAACAGGGACTCCTGTCCATTTGACATTTCTTCCTTCCCTATGTCCACCATTCACGTCTCATCACTGTGTCCTTATATTTTCTTGTCCAGCATCTCCCGTGTTCATATCCCTGCATCCAACACTCCACTGTGTACCTATGCACCCCATGTCAAGCATCTCCCTTCTGTGTTCCTATTCTTCCCATGTCTAGTATCTCTTCTCTGTGTCCATATGCCCCCCCTAATGTCCAGCACTGTCTCTCTATTCCCATATCCTCCCCATACAGCATCTCACCTTTGTGTCCCTGTCCATGTTCTCCCACCCAACGCCCATCATCTTATCTCTATATCTTACCTCCCTATGTCCAGCTTCTCCCCTTTCTCCCTCCCCACACCAATGAGTGGAGGAGTGACCTAGTGATTAGGGTGGTGGACTTTGGTCCTGGGGAACTGAGGAACTGAGTTTGATTCCCACTTCAGGCACAGGCAGCTCCTTGTGACTCTGGGCAAGTCACTTAACCCTCCATTGCCCCAGGTACAAATAAGTACCTGTATACAATATGTAAGCCGCATGGAGCCTGCCATGAGTGGGAAAGTGCGGGGTACAAATGTAACAAAAAAAAATGTGTCCCTCTCCACATCCAGCTTCTCTCCCTCTCTCTTCTCGCCCCTTCTGCTTCTGGCTGATTTCCCACTGTGGCTTCAGCATTTGACCCTCACTTCCTTTATCCCCTTGGTCCAGCATCTCTCTCCCTTCCCTCTAACTCCTCCCCCCTCCTGCTAGTCTGGCATCTCTCTCCTTTCCCTCTAACCCCCCCCCCCCCCCCCCACCTCCCACAGGTCCAGCACCTCTCCCCCTTCCCTCGAACCTCCAGTCTCCCCTGCAGGACCAGCACCTCCCTCCTCAGCTTCCAGCCTCACCCTTGCAGGTCCAGTACCTCTTCCCTCCTTCCCCCTCCCACAGGTCCAGCACTTCTGTACCTTCCTTTCCCTTTCTCACTCCCACCACGGTACTTGCACTTTACGATACCGGAGCTGCCCAGCAGCAGTTCACACAGGCCTGCTTTGGGGCTTTCCCTCCAACGCATTCCGCCCTGTGTAAACAGACAGTTGCATCAGAGCAGGCGGGATGCGGGGTCTACCCTGTATAAATAGAAAGTTGCATCAGAGCAGGCGGGATGCATCAGAGGAAAGGCCCTGAAACAGGCCTGTGTGAATTGCTGCTGAGCAGTGCTGATAGCGTAAAGCGCAAGCACCATGGTGGGGATGAGGTGCTGAACCTGCGAGAAGGGGGAGGAAAGGGAGTGAGGGATGCTGAGTCATGCATGGCTGGGGTGTATGCTTCTCGGTGAGCCTTGGGTGAAAATGGGTGAGCCTGGGCCCACCCAAGCCCACCTGTGGCTGTGCCCCTGGATGCAGCTTCCTTGGTCCCTATGCAGAATTCTGTGCACAAATGCATGGTGTTCTGCACAGATTTCTCTCAGGAGTATAGACCATCTGGATACAGCAATAATGGCAACATATCAAATTCAATAAGCCAAACCAAACTATCTTTATCATAGCCCTGACACTGTGCTGCACAAGACTTAACTAGTGACCACTCACTCAATGAAAGTGTTATGTTACAATGGGACAGCTTACTGATGTCAACAGATGATGGAGGAGTGGCCTAGTGGTTAGAGTGGTGGACTTTGGTCGTGGGGAACTGGGTTTGATTCCCACTGCAGGCACAGGCAGCTCCTTGTGAGACTCTGGGCAAGTCACTTAACCCTCCATTGCCCCAGGTACAAATAAGTACCTGAATATATGTAAACCGCTTTGAATGTAGTTGCAAAACCTCAGAAAGGCAGTATATCAAGTCCCATTTCCCTTTCCCTATTGGAGATTCTACATGGAATGTTGCTATTCCACTAGCAACATTCCATGTAGAAGCCTGCCCTTGCAGATCAGCAATGCGGCCACGCAGGCTTCTGTTTGTCTGACGTATGTGCAGGACGTCAGACTCACAGAAACAGAAGCCTCCGCGGCTACATTGCTGATCTGCAAGGGCAGGCTTCTACATGGAATGTTGCTAGTGGAGGAGTAGCCTAGTGGTTAGTGCAGTGGACTTTGATCCTGGGGAACTGAGTTCAATTCCCACTGCAGCTTCTTGTGACTCTGGGCAAGTCACTTAACCCTCTATTGCCCCAGGTACAAATAAGTACCTAAGCCGCATTGAGCCTGCCACGGGTGGGAAAGCGCGGGGTACAATAAAATAATCCAGGAAATCATTTGCCCTTATACTGGTACAACTTTATCTACCATACCGAAAGTACAACCTATTAGGTTTAACCCTACTCTGCAAAAGCACAGTCACTACTTACTGTTCTGGCAGTGTACTCCCTCATATCCTGGGGGGCAGTTACATACATATTCAGTAAATGCATCCCCCCGGCGGGTGGAAGTTACCACCTGACATTCTGCATTGTGATGGCACGGATTCGGATGGCAGGGACCTAGTAAGAGGAAAGAAAGAACTGTCAGGAAAGGAAGATTATTTTTAGCCAATATCACTCCTTATTTTGAATCCTTCTTTCTGAGGCAAAACTAATGCCATAACACTCAGGAGAGTTATTTTCTTATCGGTGTGGGAGAAAAGAATGCAAGAGGCAGGGAGGGAAATAGCTGAAGGTCAATGCAAAATGCTCAAGAAGAGTTAAAACACGAAAAACAACAAGGAAATTGGCAGAATTGCTATCACCTCCTCTCACACAGTTTCACAACTTGGCTACCTCTGTTTAGGTATTTTGGACGACTCTCGCAAGATTCAAAAGCATGTTTACTGCAGCCATTCCTGTGCGCTGCCAATGTGTCCAATACATCGAGAGGGCAATTTTCAAAGGCATTTCTCCCTGCAGATAGGTATTTACCCTGGTTATGATGACCTGAATGAAAGCTTCCCTCCACTGCGCATGTGTTTTAGTGTTCGTTTGGACATGTTTAGGTTGAGAAGAAAAACAGCACACATACAACCGATTCCCAAAAGAAGACATGCTATTCGGCACCCCTCCTCACTTCTGCCACCAACATAAATAGTGGGTCCAAAGCCACCAGACATTTTTAGTGCCTGCATTTTGCACTTGCTGATTTTCAAAGATAAGTAACGCAGATAGTTGACCTTCAAACCAGGGGTGGACTGATAGTGATCTGGGCCCCCGGGCAGAAAGGGTTATTGGGAACCCCCGCCGTTGTTACCGCCATCACCCCCTTTGTTTCCAGCACCCCCCCCCCTCCCCCCTGCATACTACAGCCTCCCTAGGCCTACCTTGATGAGCCCTGGTGGTCTAGTGGTCTATTCAGGAGGCAGGAAACAATCCCACTCTTTCCTGCCTGCCATTGCTGCTCTACCTGGCACAGCCGCTTCCTCTTAATGGGTGCCGAGACTTCCTGCAACAGTCTCGTGAGTCTCGGCAGTCCTGCGAGAGTGCTGCAGGATGTCTCGGAAGCCATTTTGAAGACACAGCGATACCAGATAGAGCAGCGCAGCAGGCAGGAAAGAGTGGGGTTCTTTCCTGCCCCCAAAGAGGCCACTAGACCACCAAGGCTTGAGCACTGCCCGGCTGCCCGTACGGTCAGTCCATCCCTGCTTCAAACATTTGAATAAATAATCCATGGAGCTTGCAAGCACAAGCCTGTCTGAAAATCTCCCCACTATGTAATCTCAGTGTAATTATGACTAAGTAAACTTTGAACATTTACTAAGTTTCATTCTTTAATTGAAGGACTGTGGTTCCTTTGCTAGGAAGGTCACCCAATTATAGTTTTATCTGGATAATCTAAAAGCCTAAAAATGTTCCTGAACAGATTTATCGCTGAAAAATCATGACAATTTATCACTCTTTGGGGCCCTTTTGGTAGAATGCTCTGAAATCTGGGCTTAACCGAATCTAACGCAGGACGTTCCCATGTCCTTAGCCCAGATTTAATGTGCCACATTTTTGAGGCATTTTCCATTTTTTAAATTTCAGGTCAGCAACTAATTTTGGCATTAGAATGCAGTCCCTAAAAAAGTTAATGTGGGAGCCCTTACCACATCCTATTTGCTAAGTGTTCCCATGTTAACTCTGCGTTAGCCAGTTAGCACATGCTAAGACCAATGTTCCAGCTTCCATACCCATTCTCAGCCCATGGCATGCCACCACTGTTCCCTCTAAGACGAGTGGGAATCCTCCAACTGCATTGCTACCACTGGGGGGGGGGGGGGGGTGCTTCAATATTCTGTTTTTAATCACTAGAGACAGGCAGGTTCCCTAGAGTCCTGCAGAGCATGGGCGTAACTGCTATGGGGCCACAGGGGCCTGGCCCCCGTAGATTTGACCCTGGACCCCGCTACCGACGACCAACCCCACCCCCCCTCCTGCCATCACTCCGCCGTTGCACCTCACTTCCCTTTGCTGGCGGGGGACCCCAACCCCCGCCAGCTGAAGTCTCCTTCCTTCCTTTCATTTGGGTTTGGTTTCTGACATCCTGCAAGCATGTACAACGTGCAGGACGTCAGACTCACAGAAACAAGTTTCTGTGAGTCTGGCATCCTGCACGTTGTACATGCGTGCAGGACGTCAGAAACCAAACCCAAACAAAGGAAGGAAGGAAGGAGACTTCAGCTGGCGGGGATTGGAGTCCCCCGCCAGCAAAGGAAGGTGAGGCGCGACGGCGGAGTGACGGCGGGAGGGGGGGTTCAAAGTAGTTGGAGCCAGGTGGTGGTGTCGTCGTCGGGCGGGCGGGCGGTGGTGTCGTCGATATCTTCGGCGAGAGGGGGGGTTTAAAGTAGTTGGAGGTGTTGGCGGCGGCGGGCGGGGGTGGTGGTGGTGGTGTCGTCGTCTTCAGCGGGGGGGGGAGATCAGCGGCACCGGGGGGGGGGGGCTAAAATGTGCCCCCTCACCTCGGCTCTGGCCCCCCCCCTCCACCGTTGAAATTCAGATAAGCCCCTGCTGCAGAGGCTGCCTGTTCCTCTCACTATTGAAAATATGATAGTGAAACAGTAACCCCTCCCCCCCCCCCTTACTGGCAGAACTGTAAGCGGAGGGCTCCCACTCAGCTTAGAGGGAACAGTGCATGACACCTACAAAAACATATATATTTTTAAAATAGCAAATGTGGCCAGTTAGCACACGCAAACAGGTCAAATACCACAAAACATTTTAACGTGTTTTGCAGGAGCCTGTTTTTCCCGTGCTAAGCATGCATTAGGCTTAATGCCCTTTAGTAAATAGGCTCCTTCCTCTGTAGTCTGTGCATTAATTTTTCTTGCTAGACTTTACCAACACCCAAAATATTGTAAAACAACTTCAGCTTTCCTTCTCCACTGCCCAAAATACAACAGTGTAAGTTATACAACAAAATGTCTCACCTAAGACCATCTCTATCTTCCCTACTAACTCCTTAACTTCCTTTCCTCCGTTGTCCGTGAGAATATTTATTCTTGGTGGATACTAGATAACAGTTGGTACTTTGATGATGGTGCAGTTGTTCACAAGTTCCCATTCATTTTACTGTCTCTTTTTGGTTATCTGTACCCATTTATCTCTTCCTTCTCGTTCCTTATAGTATACTATACACTTTCTCAAACAACTGTTCTATATAACATCAATCTTTATTATTTTATTACCATCATAATTTTGTAACATCTTTACACTCAATGTTCTTTATCTCTTATTAAAACCATTTAACACATATCAACATGTACATCATCCATCCACTCAACCACACTCTAACGACATTATTAAGAGTTATTCAATTCTTAATAAAGAGATCTGTCCATGTTTCTGAAAGTCTCTTCTGATGGTAGAATATACTTTTGCCTCATACCAAGAAGTTTATCAGTTGAAATCAACTTTACAACTTCAGATTAATCCACTGTTCTTCGCTCCATCTCCTTGGAGCTAACGCAACTCCTTCATTGCAAACAATTATATTTTGTGTGTCAAATCCGTTAAGAACTTCTTTTAACATCCAAAAGAGGAAATATGCAATTGTTCTTCCACGCATTTCTTTTCCAATTGGTACACTCAGGTTTCGTGTTGTTCTAACAATCTTGAACCTGCACGTACTGTGACCGTCACGTACGTGTTTCACTCATAGAGCGTCTTCAGGAGTCAACAGTTCGGCTACCATAAGCCGCTAGACACTCGAACCACACCATACCCTTGTGGGAACGCCCATAAGACGCCCACGCATGCACATCTTACGGGCATTCCCACAAGGGTATGGTGTGGGTCAAGTGCCTAGCAGCTTATGGTATTGACCCCTGAAGACGCTCTATGAGCGAAACACGTACGTGTTGGGTCACAGTTCGTGCAGGTTCAATACTGTTAGAACAACACGAAACCTCAGTGTACCAATTGGAAAAGAAATACGATGAAGAACAGTTGCACGTTTCCTCTTTTGGATTTTAAAAGAAGTTCTTAACGGATTTGACATACGAAATATAATTGTTTGCAATGAAAGAGTTGCGTTAGCTCCAAGGAAATGGAGCGAAGAACAGTGAATTAATTCAAAGTAAAGTTGATTTCAACTGATAAACTTCTTGGTATGAGGCAAAAGTATATTCTACCATCGGAAAAGACTTTCAGAAACATGGACTAATCTTTTTATTAAGAATTGAGTAACTCTTAATAATGTCGTTAGAGTGTGGTTGAGTGGATTGGATGATGTGCATGTTTATATGTGTTAAATGGTTTTAATAAGAGAGAAACAGAATTGAGTGTAAAGATGTTACAAAATTATGATGGTAATAAAATAATAAAGATTGATGTTATATAGAACAACAGTTGTTTGAGAAAGTGTATAGTATACTAAGTACAACTAATTATTGAAAGTGTACCTGTATAATAACAGTGGTTCCTTATAGTATAGGAGAACCTCCTCTCGTCCTTCTAAACCACAACCCCCAATCCAGTTCCATTCTTTTCCTCCGCCTTATTCACCCTCTTGACTTTTTCCTCTCCCACTTTTCATTCCTCTTGTATTGCAGTTTTTCAATATGGGATTAAGCAGTTTCTTACATACCTTTCTCTGTCTCATTACAAATTGCGCCACTGAAGCCATCTGGGCAAATACAGTAGAATGTGAAGTCTTTCACACCAGTCAAACATGTGCCTCCATTCAGACAACGGTTTACCTCACAGAGCTCACCTAAAAGAAAATAACAATCACTGAACAAGTCCTAACAGTGTAAAACAGTCCAATGAACTGGAAGCCTCTCTTTATCTTATTGGCCCGTAGAAATAGAGAGACCATTTCATAGTGATCAGCAGATCAAAAAGAAGACATTCACCTATTGAATAACGAGCCACTGATAATTGGGCCCTATCAATTATCAGTGCTGATTGGCTTTAATTAATATTTACACGCATAAATTAGGTACTGAGATCCGTGTGTAAAAATTACATGTGGGTAAGGGGGCACAGCCATGGAAGGGCCATGGGCAGATCAGGGGCATTCCTTTAATTTATGTGCACGGGAATTTACACCAGGATTTCATTGGTGTAAATGGTTGCGCCTAACTTTGAGCGTCATTCATAAAATAGTGTTTAGTGCTCTTTTTTGCGCTATTTATAGAATTTAGTCCAATTGGGGTAATTTGATAAAGCAGGAACTAACATTTATGGGGTAGATATTCAGCCGGCGGCCGTCAGTATTTTTCTAGCCACAACTAATGTTATTCCCGGATATTCAGTTTCAGGCTAGGTCCGGGCACTGGCACTGAATATCCAGGATTATGTGGCCGGCCATCTCTTATGTGGTTAAATGCGATATTCAGCACGTAACTATCTAAGTGACACCGTATAAAGACAGGACTGAGTTTTATGTGGTCCAATTGGCCGCTTAACTGAGGTGGTTAAATGCTGAATATCGGCATTTATCCACATAAATTCCCACTCCTCCCACAGACCACACACAAAATAGCCGACTTTCAGTTTAGTGGTCTGTGGTGATGTTCAGTGGCTCTTATCGGTTAAGTGTCACTGAATATCAGCAGATAGCCCTGCACAGGTGATTTACTACTACTACTAATCATCGTTTCTATAGCACTACTAGACGTACGCAGCGCTGTACACTGGACATGAAGAGACAGTTCCCTGCTCGACACAGCGCACAATCTACTCAAGACAGACAAATAGGACAAATAAGAGATAAGGACAAAGAGTAGCAAGATTCTGTGCAGAATACCAAAGAGTAGCAAGATTCCGGAATCCCAAAGACTATTACTACTACTACACATACGCAGCGCTGTACACTGGACATAAAGAGACAGTCCCTGCTTGACAGAGCTTACAATCTAATTAGGACAGTCAAATAGGACAAATAAGGGATAAGGACAAAGAGTAGCAAGATTCCGGAATCCCAAAGAGTAACAAGATTCTGGAATGCCAAAGAGTAGCAAGATTCTGTGCAGAATCCTAAAGAGTATCAAGATTCCAGAATTCCAAAGGTGGGAATGATAAAAATGGGTGCTGAACAAGTGAGTACGGGTTAAGAGTTAAAAGCGACATCAAAAAGGTGGGCTTTTAGCCTAGATTTGAAAACAGCCAGAGATGGAGCTTGATGTACTGGCTCAGAAAGTCTATTCCAGGCATATGGTGCAGCAAGGTAAAAGGAATGGAGTCTGGAGTGTGCAGCCAGGAGGAGCCTCTCCTGGCAGCTTAAATCACTTTGGGACCCTTTTTCAAAGGCAAGATAGGCTCTATGTGTGTCCATCATGCGCCAAAATGAGACTACTGCCAGGCTACCATGCCCCCTAGCGGTAATTTCAGATTTGCCACATGCGCCCATAACGCCTGGATGATGTATTTAATTATTTCCTCCCACGGGTGGCCTTTCTGGCAGTAATCAGCAGTTGGTGAGCGTGAGCCCTTACCGCTGGATCAACGGGTGGAATTAAGGGCTCAGGCTAGGTTTAGGCGCGTTTTGGTTTGTTTTACTACATGCCTTTTTCCCGTCCCATTAAAAAACAAAACTTTTTTACAGACGCGGTAAGAACTGGCCCCGCATGCGCCCAAAACACGCACCTACACTGTCACAGGCCACTTTTTGCCACGGCTTAATAAAATGGCCCCTTTCAATACTGACCCCTATGTGCCAATTCCAAGAGTAAATGATTACAATAGCAACATATATGTGAATGTATGTGTACATATGTGTGTAAATGCCAGATATCCACCTACAGGCCATTCTGTAATTATGCACATCCTTTGGATAATACAAAAAATGGCAAAAAAGACTACTTTTGAGGATAGTATCAACTCAAACCAGTATAGCACTTGACAGATTGACTATTATATTCTAACTAGTAAAAAAGGCCCGTTTCTGACACAAATGAAACGGGCGCTAGCAAGATTCTCCTCGGAGTGTGTATGTTTGAGAGAGTGTATGTGAGAGTGACTGTGTGTGAGAGAGAGAGAGTCTGGGTGCGAGTGTGTCTGTGAGAGAGAGTGTGTGTGTGAGAATGAGAGTGTGTGCAAGTGCTTATGTGAGACTCAGTGTGAGAGAGAGTGTGTGTTTCACACACATACAGTGTGTGCGAGAGAGAGAGTATGTGTGAGACACAGACTCTCTGTGAGACTGAGTGTATGAGACCAAGAGAGTGTGTGAGTGACTGTGTGACACATAGAGAGTAAATGTGATACAGTGTGAGACATAAAATGTGTGAGAGACAGTGTGTGAGAGTGAGAAAGACATTGACTGTAAGAGAGAGAGAGTGTGTGAGAGAGAGTGTGTGTGACAGAGATACCCCCCCCCCCCCCCCCCCCCGGTGTCAGGCCACCCTCCCTCCCTCTCTCTGGTGTCAGCCCCCCCCCTCTCTCTCTGGTGTCTGAGCATTACTGTGCAGGATGCTGAGCTCTGGCTGTGCTTCAAGGAACTGACCAATCCTATTTAACAGAATGCACATCCAACATTCTGAAGCCGAGAAACCTCGTGTGGTTGGTCACTTCTGCTTGTGACGAACCCGGAAGTACGTGATGTCAATTCAGGAGATGGATACATAGAGCAGAAATGCCTCAGCCATGCAGTCAGCTTCAGAATGCTGGAGGTGCGTTTTATTATATAGGATATGTCTGGGGGAAAAAAAGACCTCAGACGTCGAGAGATATTAACAACCAAGATAGTGTTTCTGGTGAAAATTTTGTATCTTTAGCGACAATTCAGTCATAGGTCCAAAAAATCCCTGGGGTGAATTTTTGTGAGAGTACTCAATTGAAAGTAAATGTGAAACTTGAACTTAAATACAAAATGTGCAATTGTTTTTTCTTTTCTTCAAATCACATATTCAATACTTTCAGAGGGTTAAATGGTGTGACACTTATCTTTAAATAAGTGATTCTTCTTTTAAAAATAAGTGCCACGCCATTTCATCTTAAAGTAAGCTGAGAGCCTGGGGAACTACTATGTATAAAATTAACTTCTTTCATAAAGTTTGTGTGCTAATCTTTAATTTCTGTATCTTGCTGTAGTTTTTTTTTTAATTACAAAATTACACTGATTTTGCATTAGTATACTATCTCCTCCTTTGTTTAAGTCAACTGAGCCATTAGCCGCTGTGTATTTTAGACCGATTATCACTATGTAAACTGTCCATTAGATGAGCCAATTATCGGGGACCCCTGAAAACCAGTTTGGCTTCTGTAATCTGTAAATATTACGACCGAGACAATTCAGTAGGTGAGACCTTTCTACTGAAATAACTCAATACATCTGTGATTAGCTTTCTAGAGTTATCCTTACTTCATTAGTAAAGTGGAGGAAATTATAACCCTTGATCAAATGTCTTTCCTTCCTTCCCCCATACGTACATTTGTTCTTACAAGGAGGGACAAAACAAGCTAAAAAAAACACTAGCACTCATACTTTTTATAAAATCGGTATCAAGAGCAAAAATAAATGGAAAAAAAAAAAAGAAGATAAACATTAGCATTGAAGGGGCACATCTCGGCCCCAGAAAATTCTGGCAGCATGATCATTCACTAAAAGGTAAAAAGCCAGCAGCAGTTCGTGGAAAAATTCAATCCATGTCAGCATTCTGAACATGTGGCTTCTTATTCCAAGGATACACTAGAAATGTGCTATGAGTATCCATCCAAAAGAAGAAAAACACTCAAAGGCACACCTACCATAGTTGTCATCCTGGGTTGAGCCCCCTCCTCCGAGCAAGGGGATACGCTGATCAGTCGTGCGGCTGTCGGCTCAGCAGGTCACCTGCCCCGGAACAGAAGCTGACATCAGAGGGGGCAGGGGATCGGCAGAGCTGACATCCATGTAATTGTTCGTCGCACCACCTTACTACCTGCACCTGGGGTGGACACCCACCCACCACTGCCCCTGCCCTTGGTACACTACAGGAAACCCTTGTTCCAGTGGAAGGTACAGTAATGACTAATGAACAGCAGGATATTAAGACATAAGAAACACTAGGAGAACTTTATTCAACTTGTTAGAGCACTGGGCTTGACATTCAAAAGTGCCTGGTTCAAAACCCACTGCTGCTCCATCTTGGGTAAATCTCTTAACCCTCCATTACTAAGGTACAAAGTTAGATTATGAGCCCTCCAGGGACAGGGAAATACATACTGTACATGAATGTAACTCACCTTGAGCTACTACTGAAAAGGTGTGAGCAAAATCTAAATAAACACAACAACCAAGAGTTTTTAATAAAAACCACAAACCCTTTGAACTCAGCAAGATGTGTGACACGAACAGCTATCTTCAGTATTTAAAGTTTCATCTAAGTAGCAGGTCACAAATAAGAAAGCTGTAGACAGTCCAAGCTAGTCTAATGATTAAAAAAAACTTTTATTTATATAAAACAGAAGATCTTTATAAAATCCAAATGACAGGATGACAACTTATACGAATTCCAGCTTCATAGCTGACAGCCCGATATGTTTTGACTTATCCACCTGCGTCGGGGCAACTGAACAACTTAAAACAAATACTGAGTCACCTAAAGGAACAGACAGTAGGCGTAAGAGCCACATAACATAAATAGAAATAAAGAACCTAAATAAAAACCAGAGGAAATAAAATAGAAACAAAAATAAAGTCAGCAGATTGTCTACCTGTCTATATTTATAACAAACATTACTTTAGCTAGAGTCAAACCACAGTCTAATAGACATCAAACAAAAAAAGGGCCACTTTGTTAAGAACATAAGAGTAGCCATACTGGGTCAGACCAATGGTCCATCTAGCCCAGTATCCTGTTTTCCAAACAGTGGCCAAGCCAGGTCACAATTACCTGGCAGAAACCCAAATCGTGGCAACATTCCATGTAGAACCCCAAAGAATAGCAAGATTCTGGAATCCTAAAGAGTGACAAGATTCCATGCAGAATCTCAAAGAGTAGCAACATTTCATGTAGAACCCCAAAGAACAGCAAGATTCTGGAATCCTAAAGAGTGACAAGATTCAATGCAGGAACTCAAAGAGTAGCAACATTCCATGTAGAACCCCAAAGGATAGCAAGATTCTGGAATCCAAAAGAGTAGCAAGATTTAATACAGAATCTCAAAGAGTAGCAACATTCCATGCTACAAATCCCAGGGGCAAGCAGTGGCTTCCCCATGTCTATTGTAAACAATGCTCCTACTGGCTAAGTCCGTGAAGCCTCCTCACCACCAGCACCGAGCTCTCTGTTTTCCTCTTTATGTGTTTCTTCTTCTTTCTTGGGCCTGTTTTTGGGATTTGCAACCCAGCCCCCTTTTCTTCCACAGCTCCTCGGCTGTTTTAAACACAGTCCAATTACAGCCTGGCTTCTCTCAGCACAGTTCAATGGAGCTAGGCTGTTTCTAACACAGTCCAATTACAGCCTGGCTTCTCTCAGCACAGTTCAATGGAGCTAGGCTGTTTCAAACACAGTCCAAGTACAGCCAGGCTTCTCTCAGCACAGTTCAATGGAGCTAGGCTGTTTCAAACACAGTCCAAGTACAGCCAGGCTTCTCTCAGCACAGCTCAATAAAGTCAGGCTGTTTCTAACACAGTCCAATTACAGCCTGGCTTCTCTCAGCACAGTTCAATGGAGCTAGGCTGTTTCAAACACAGTCCAAGTACAGCCAGGCTTCTCTCAGCACAGTTCAATGGAGCTAGGCTGTTTCAAACACAGTCCAAGTACAGCCAGGCTTCTCTCAGCACAGCTCAATAAAGTCAGGCTGTTTCTAACACCGTCCAATTACAGCCTGGCTTCTCTCAGCACAGTTCAATGGAGCTAGGCTGTTCCAAACACAGTCCAAGTACAGCCAGGCTACTCTCAGCACAGCTCAATAAAGTCAGGCTGTTTCTAACACAGTCCAATTACAGCCTGGCTTCTCTCAGCACAGTTCAATGGAGCTAGGCTGTTTCAAACACAATCCAAGTACAGCCAGGCTTCTCTCAGCACAGCTCAAGCCTTCTCTCAGCACAGCTCAATAAAGTCAGGCTGTTTCTAACACAGTCCAATTACAGCCTGGCTTCTCTCCGCACAGTTCAATAGAGCTAGGCTTTGCGCGGGCTCAAAGCCTTGGGTCCCACCCTCTGGGTCAGTCTCTATTCTCCTGACCTCCTCCCGCTTTGACCCAGGCCTCTCCCCTATACCTCCAGTGCTGGCTGAGCCATAGCCAAGAGCTCCATGGGTTCGTCTAAGACCAGCTCAGCCTCCTCTTGCTCCATCTCCTCCGGTTCCTTCTCCCCCTCTCCTTCAGTAGCCCAGTCCATTTTCTCCTCCCCCCCCCCACCCCTTTTCCAGCTGATTACCCTTTTCTTCATTAACTCTGCTAGGCTGCTTTTCCTTCTCCTGCCACCGGTTCCACCACCTCCTCCACCAGGTGGGAGAATCAGCTTTTCCTTTTCCCTGGCGGCCCTCTTCTGGAGCTCCTTGGTTCTGCACCCTACTTCTCCTCCCCCGGAGCTCTCCTGTGGCCTTCTGGGAGTTGTAGTTTCCCATCTTTATGTCCCTTTTGGGCAAAACCTGAGCATCCCTAGGGTCTTCCCTCCTACCCTCCGGCTCTCTTTTCTCCGGTGGGTAGCTGGGGTCCCTCTTCCTTTCGGCATATTCCTTACATACCCCCTCCCTTAAGCTTTTACTCCCCAATTCTTCCCCCTTTTCTTCCTTATCCTCACCTACCCGGGATAGGGCATCCACATTTCCCAAACATCTCCCCGGACAATGCTCCACTGTGTATTGGAAGGGTTGTAGTGCTAAATACCACCGCATTAGCCTCCCATTGTTATTTTTCATTAAATTTAGCCACTTCAGTGGGGCATGGTCCATTACTAGCTTAAATTGCCTCCCTTCGAGATAGACCGTACACTCTTGTATTGCCCACCTAATAGCTAAACACTCCTTCTCTATGGTGGAGTAATGGTTCTCATGAGGGAGGAGTTTACGGCTTAGATATAGCACGGGATGTTCTGCCCCTTCATGTTCCTGAGACAGCACGGCCCCTAGCCCCCTCCCCGACGCATCCGTTTGTAGGATAAAGGGTTTTTCGAAATCTACGGCCTTCAACACCGGTTCATGGCACAGGGCCTGCTGCATCTGCTCTAACGCTCGCAACTCCGCCTCCCCCCACCTCAGCTGGTCCGGGCTCTTACCCCTCAACATGTCCGTTAAGGGAGTAGCCATTACAGAAAAGTGCGGGATGAATCTCCTGTAATACTCCACCATACCCAGGAACCTACGCAATTGTTTTTTTCGATTGGGTCGGGGAAAGTCTTGGATGCTTTTAACTTTATTCAGTAAGGGTCGCACCTCCCCCCGGCCTACATTATACCCCAAATACTTCACCCTATACTGGGCAAAGTAACATTTCTTCGGGTTAAGGGTAAGTCCAGCCTCCCTAAACGATTGCAACACTGCCCCTACCTGTTTCAAATGATTGTTCCAGTCCTCACTGTGTACTACCACATCATCCATATAGGCCGCGGCATATGTCTGATGTGGTCTGAGGACTTGGTCCAGCAATCGTTGGCAGCTCGCCGCCGCCGAATTTAGGCCAAAGGGCAGCCTTTTGAATTGGTACAAGCCTATAGGGGTACTAAAAGCTGTCTTTGCTTGGGCTCCGGGGGAAAGGGGAATCTGCCAGTACCCTTTTGTTAAATCTAAAGTGGTAAGATACTGGGCTGACCCCAACCTGTCTACCAACTCTTCAATATAAGGCATAGGATAGGCGTCAGCTTGAGAGATAGCATTAAGCTGACGGAAATCAATACAAAATCTCCACTCCCCTTCAGGTTTTGGCACCAACACCACCGGGCTGGACCAGGGACTATGGGATTCCTCAATTACCCCAAAGTCCAACATTTCCTGCACTTGTTTAATGACTTCCCTCCTTTTCATTGGTGAGAGTCTATAGGGCCTTTGCCTTACTATCTTACCCTGTTCAGTTACAATGTCATGCTCTACTAGGTGGGTACTCCCCGGGCATGCTGTCAAAACATCTTTAAAGCGCTCTAAGAGCCTTCCTATCTCTTTTTGCTGCCCCTGGGGTAACCGGGAGTTAACTCCGGGCTCGCAGGGTTTGAAAATCTCTCTTATTTGAGGCCCTAACTCCTCTCCTTCCTTTTTGTCCCCCCGCGTTTGAAACCCTACCCTCGCTACCCAAGGTTTCATAAGATTAACGTGAAACGTCTGGACCCGACCCCTCTCATTCGCCACCTCATACGTGAGGGGACCGAGTCTCCTCTTCACCACCCAGGGTCCTTTCCATCTAGAGGCGAACCTATGGGGATCTTCCGAGATTAAGATGAGGACCCTATCCCCGGCGGCAAACTCCCTGTTCCGAGTCCCTCTATCGTAATATCCCTTTTGTTGTTCTTGGCTCTGTTCTAGCCGGTCCTGGGCATACTCCTGCATCCTACCCAATCGGCCCCTTAGATCCTGCAAATATTGGCCCACGGACTGCTCGCTGGTTTCCGGAGGTACCCAGTGTTCCTGTACGATATCTAATATACCCCTGGGTCTTCTGCCAAACATTAACTCATACGGTGAAACTCCTAAGGAGTCTTGCACCTTCTCCCGGTATGCATAGAGCACAAAGGGTAAAAGTTGGTCCCACCCAGTCCTATCCTCCCCCAAGGCTTTTTTTAGCATCCCCTTTAAGGTCCTGTTAAAGCGTTCCACCATCCCATTGGTTTGGGGATGGTAAGCCGCCGTACGTACATGTTTTATCCCAAAGGCCTCCCATACTTGTCTTAAGGTATGGGACATAAAGTTGGAACCCCGATCTGTCAAAACTTCTTGGGGAAAACCTACCTCACAAAAAATTTTTATGAGTTCCCAGGCAATACCCTTGGCCGAAATGTTCCTTAAGGGTAGGGCCCATGGATACCTGGTGGCCATGTCCATAACTACTAACACATAGAGATACCCTCTCTGTGACCTTGTTACTGGCCCCACAATATCCATGGCTATTCTCCTCACCGGTTGCTCTACCCGTGGCAGCGGCTTTAATGGGGCTTTTGGAGGGAATCTGTCGGATACCTTCTGACATCTGGGGCAGGACTTGCAGTATTTTTCCACCTCCCCATATATGCCCGGCCAATAAAACCTCGCCAATATTTGGGTCAGGGTGGCCTGGGAGCCCTTATGTCCGCTCAGAGGATGGTCGTGGGCCAGCCTTACCACCAGCGGACGAAAAGCTCGGGGTACCACCAGCTGTTTCCCTCCGCCCGAGTGCTCCCAATTTGGCACCCTTCTATATAGGATGTTCCCTTCTATCAGGAACCCCGGAGCTACCTGGCCTTCTCCCTGGCGCGCCCTTTCCCAGGCATACTCTAAGGTAGGGTCCGTGGCCTGCTCTCTATGAAATTGGGGAAACTGCTCCCTCAATTCTTCCGGGGCCACTGGCAGGTAACTCTCCCTCTGTGCCCGCTGAAGAGCCTCCCTTCTACCCTTCTGCTCCTTTTTTTTCACGGCTTTCCTTTTTTTTTCCCGGCCCGGTTCGCCCAATACCTCCCCCTGAAAAGGAAAAAACCCCCCTATTCCCTCTGTTTCTTCGTCTACCTCGCGGTGAGCCTGGGCCCTGGTAGTGAATAACACTTTTCTCTCCCCCATACACTCTATAAATGGAGGCCAATCCCTCCCTAAAATCATCTCATGCGGCAATCTGGGTAGAACGGCCATGGCCAGCTCTAGCTCTCCGGTGGGCCCCTGTAAGTTGACCCGCTGGAGTGCATAACGGGTCCTGGCCCCATGAATACATTGGATAGACACCCCTCCATCATAGGTCTCCCTGCCCGGGGCCCTCCTCTTTCTTATCTGTTGCCACAGCCTCCGGGAGATCATGGATTGGTCGGCCCCAGAGTCTAACATGGCGGTGATGGGTACTCCCTCCACCTTAACTTGAGTTAGGTACCTGGGCCTGACTCCTTTTTCTACCTGAGAGATCCACCCCTCCCGCCACTGGCAATCCTTTTTGAAATGGCCTACCTTACCACACTTAAAACACCCCTTGCTCCCAAAAGGAATAGCCTTTCTACTCGGGCCGGCGTCTAACTCGGTCTTTTTACTCCCTGCGGGGGTCTCCGGCTTAATTAGGGAAACTTTCGGGCCCCCTTTTTCTAACACCCGAGTCCTGCCTCCCTCCCGCTCTGCCCCCCCCCCCACTGCTGGGCTTCCAGGTAACATTCCAAACCCGATGTCACCCCCTCTACCGTCTTACATCCCCTCTTTATTAATTCGGCCCTAATTTCGTCGGGCAGACCCTGGAGGAATTGCTCCACTACTAATTCTTGCAGTACCTCGTGCAGGTTGTGTCGCTCGGGCTCCAACCATTTTTTCACTAAATCCATTAGCTTATTTGCTACTGCTTTAGGGGGGGTCCCCTTTTCCCATTTGGTGGCTCTAAACTTACGTCTGTAAGCTTGTGTACTGAGTCCATATCTGTCCTTGATAGCTTCTTTCAACCTTCCATAGTTGGCAGCCTCTTCCGGAGACAAATCCCTAAAGGCTGCCAAAGCCTCCCCGGATAGAGAAGGCACCAATCTCATGGCCCACTGCTCTTGTGGCCACCCAGCCGCCCCAGCCACCCTCTCAAATGCTGTCAAAAAATCGTCCACATTATCCTGCTCGGACAACTTCCCCCAGTTAAGTGCATTCAAGGAGACATGTCCTACCGCACCGCCTCCTCCGGGCCCGTGTCCATTTGCTCCGGTTTCCCCCTCACGGGGAACATTAGCCCCTCTCTGGAAAAAGTCTTGTAGCATGTTGAGTACTGGTTGCTGCTGATCCCGGGCCGCCATCAGAGAGTCCTCGACTATCTTAGCCGTCAGCTCCTGCTGTTTTTGGAACTGGAGAGTCATCCACCCGAAGATCTCCTTGGGGTCCATCACGGCACTGGCACTGCCACCTGGGGGAGGGACAAAACAACAGAGAACCACCTCCAAGTGCGATTACCTCATTTAAGTTGGACTCTTTCTCTGATCCCTCTAACACCTCCCCCCCCCCCCAGTTAGGCCCGCTTACCGGAACCCAAGATGGGTCTGCGCCTTTCTCAGCGTTGGCCCTCTCGTGGGGCTTCTCGTCCAGTCGGGTCACGGCCTCCTCTAGCGACAGGTCCCACAGCAAGATCCCACTTCTGACACCACTTGTAAACAATGCTCCTACTGGCTAAGTCCGTGAAGCCTCCTCACCACCAGCACCGAGCTCTCTGTTTTCCTCTTTATGTGTTTCTTCTTCTTTCTTGGGCCTGTTTTTGGGATTTGCAACCCAGCCCCCTTTTCTTCCACAGCTCCTCGGCTGTTTTAAACACAGTCCAAGTACAGCCAGGCTTCTCTCAGCACAGCTCAATAAAGTCAGGCTGTTTCTAACACAGTCCAAGTACAGCCAGGCTTCTCTCAGCACAGTTCAATGGAGCTAGGCTGTTTCAAACACAGTCCAAGTACAGCCAGGCTTCTCTCAGCACAGTTCAATGGAGCTAGGCTGTTTCAAACACAGTCCAAGTACAGCCAGGCTTCTCTCAGCACAGCTCAATAAAGTCAGGCTGTTTCTAACACCGTCCAATTACAGCCTGGCTTCTCTCAGCACAGTTCAATGGAGCTAGGCTGTTCCAAACACAGTCCAAGTACAGCCAGGCTACTCTCAGCACAGCTCAATAAAGTCAGGCTGTTTCTAACACAGTCCAATTACAGCCTGGCTTCTCTCAGCACAGTTCAATGGAGCTAGGCTGTTTCAAACACAGTCCAAGTACAGCCAGGCTTCTCTCAGCACAGCTCAATAAAGTCAGGCTGTTTCTAACACAGTCCAATTACAGCCTGGCTTCTCTCAGCACAGTTCAATGGAGCTAGGCTGTTTCAAACACAGTCCAAGTACAGCCAGGCTTCTCTCAGCACAGCTCAATAAAGTCAGGCTGTTTCTAACACCGTCCAATTACAGCCTGGCTTCTCTCAGCACAGTTCAATGGAGCTAGGCTGTTCCAAACACAGTCCAAGTACAGCCAGGCTACTCTCAGCACAGCTCAATAAAGTCAGGCTGTTTCTAACACAGTCCAATTACAGCCTGGCTTCTCTCAGCACAGTTCAATGGAGCTAGGCTGTTTCAAACACAGTCCAAGTACAGCCAGGCTTCTCTCAGCACAGCTCAATAAAGTCAGGCTGTTTCTAACACAGTCCAATTACAGCCTGGCTTCTCTCAGCACAGTTCAATGGAGCTAGGCTGTTTCAAACACAGTCCAAGTACAGCCAGGCTTCTCTCAGCACAGCTCAATAAAGTCAGGCTGTTTCTAACACAGTCCAATTACAGCCTGGCTTCTCTCAGCACAGTTCAATGGAGCTAGGCTGTTTCAAACACAGTCCAAGTACAGCCAGGCTTCTCTCAGCACAGCTCAATAAAGTCAGGCTGTTTCTAACACCGTCCAATTACAGCCTGGCTTCTCTCAGCACAGTTCAATGGAGCTAGGCTGTTCCAAACACAGTCCAAGTACAGCCAGGCTACTCTCAGCACAGCTCAATAAAGTCAGGCTGTTTCTAACACAGTCCAATTACAGCCTGGCTTCTCTCAGCACAGTTCAATGGAGCTAGGCTGTTTCAAACACAATCCAAGTACAGCCAGGCTTCTCTCAGCACAGCTCAATAAAGTCAGGCTGTTTCTAACACAGTCCAATTACAGCCTGGCTTCTCTCAGCACAGTTCAATGGAGCTAGGCTGTTTCAAACACAGTCCAAGTACAGCCAGCCTTCTCTCAGCACAGCTCAATAAAGTCAGGCTGTTTCTAACACAGTCCAATTACAGCCTGGCTTCTCTCCGCACAGTTCAATAGAGCTAGGCTTTGCGTGGGCTCAAAGCCTTGGGTCCCACCCTCTGGGTCAGTCTCTATTCTCCTGACCTCCTCCCGCTTTGACCCAGGCCTCTCCCCTATACCTCCAGTGCTGGCTGAGCCATAGCCAAGAGCTCCATGGGTTCGTCTAAGACCAGCTCAGCCTCCTCTTGCTCCATCTCCTCCGGTTCCTTCTCCCCCTCTCCTTCAGTAGCCCAGTCCATTTTCTCCTCCCCCCCCCCCACCCCTTTTCCAGCTGATTACCCTTTTCTTCATTAACTCTGCTAGGCTGCTTTTCCTTCTCCTGCCACCGGTTCCACCACCTCCTCCACCAGGTGGGAGAATCAGCTTTTCCTTTTCCCTGGCGGCCCTCTTCTGGAGCTCCTTGGTTCTGCACCCTACTTCTCCTCCCCCGGAGCTCTCCTGTGGCCTTCTGGGAGTTGTAGTTTCCCATCTTTATGTCCCTTTTGGGCAAAACCTGAGCATCCCTAGGGTCTTCCCTCCTACCCTCCGGCTCTCTTTTCTCCGGTGGGTAGCTGGGGTCCCTCTTCCTTTCGGCATATTCCTTACACTATCTCAATAACAGACTATGAACTTTTTCTCCAGGAAAACCTTTTTTAAGGCCAGATACACTAACCGCTGTTACCACATCCTCTTGCAGCGAGTTCCAGGGCTTAACTATTCTTTGAAAAAATATTTCCTCCTATTTGTTTCAAAAGTATTTCCATGTAATTTCATTGATTTTCAAAAAGTACAAAGACCAGGGGACAAAGTGAAAAATTGATTCACTTTTTTCTGTCCTACACCACTGAGGATTTTACAGACCTCGATCATTTCCCCCCTCAGCCATTTCTTTTCCAATCTGAAGAGCTCTAACCTCTTTAGCCTTTCTTCATATGAGAGGAGTTCTGATCTCATTATCATTTTGGTCGCTCTTCTTTGAACCTTTTCTAATTCCGCTATATCTTTTTTGAGACACGGTGACCAGAACAGAATGAAATACTCAAGGTGAAGTCACACCATGGAGCGATAAAAAGGCATTATAATATTCTTGGTCTTATTTTGAATCCCTTTCCTATCAGCAGGCACCAGCCCTGAATATCCGGGGCTAAATTGTCCAGCAGTGCCCGCTGGAGCTTATGCAGGCCCCGGTCAATATTGTAAGGAATATGCCGAAAGGAAGAGAGACCACAGCTACCCACCGGAGAAAAGAGAGCCGGAGGGTAGGAGGGAAGACCCTAAAGTTGCTCAGTTTTTGCCCAAGAGGGACATACCAATAAGAAACTACAACTCCCAGAAAGCCCCAGGAGAACCCAGGGTAAGGAGAAATAGGGTGCAGAACCAAGAAGCTCCAGAAGGGGGCTACCAGAAAAGGGGAAAAGCTGAGTCACCACCCTGGTGGAGGAGGTGGCTGAACCGGTGGCAGGAGAAGGAAAAGCAGCCTATCAGAGTTAATGAAGAAAAGTGTAATCAGCTGGAAAAGGGGTGGGGAGAGGAGAAAATGGACTGGCCTCCTGAAGGAGAGGAGGAGAATGAACCAGAGGAAATGGAGCAAGAGGAGGCAGAGCTGATCTTAGACGAACCCATGGAGCTCTTGGCTATGGCTCAGCCAGCACTCAAGGTATAGGGTGGAAGTTCTGGGTCAAGCGGGAGGAGGTCAGGAGAATAGAGACTGACCTAGAGGGTGGGACCCAAGGCTTTGAGCCCGCGCAAGGCCTGACTTAATTGAACTGTGCTGAGAGAAGCCTGGCTGTACTTGGACTGTGTTTAAAACAGCCTGACTTAATTGAACTGTGCTGAGAGAAGCCTGGCTGTACTTGGACTGTGGTTAAAACAGCCTGACTTAATTGAACTGTGCTGATAGAAGCCTGGCTGTACTTGGACTGTGGTTAAAACAGCCTGACTTAATTGAACTGTGCTGAGAGAAGCCTGGCTGTACTTGGACTGTGTTTAAAACAGCCTGACTTAATTGAACTGTGCTGATAGAAGCCTGGCTGTACTTGGACTGTGGTTAAAACAGCCTGACTTAATTGAACTGTGCTGAGAGAAGCCTGGCTGTACTTGGACTGTGTTTAAAACAGCCTGACTTAATTGAACTGTGCTGAGAGAAGCCTGGCGGTACTGGGACTGTGTTTAAAACAGCCTCACTTAATTGAACTGTGCTGAGAGAAGCCTGGCTGTACTGGGACTGTGTTTAAAACCGCCAAGGAGCTGTTGAAGAAAGGGGGTCGGGTTGCAAATCCCAAAAACAGGCCCAAGGAAAAAGAAGAAACACATAAAGGAGGAAAACAGAGAGCTCCGGGCTGGTGGTGAGGAGGCTGCTCGGACTTAGCCAGTAGGAGCCTTGTTTACAAGTGGTGTCAGGAGTGGGATCTTTCTGCAGGACCTGTCGCTAGAGGAGGCCGTGACCCAACTGGACGAGAAGCCCCACCAGAGGGCCAACGCTGAGAAAGGCGCAGACCCATCTTGGGTTCCGGTAAGCGGGCCTAACTGGGGGGGGGGGGGGGGGGAGGTGTTAGAGGAATCAGAGAATGAGTCCAACCTAAGTGAGGTAATCGCACTTGGAGGTGGTTCTCTGTTGTTTTGTCCCTCCCCCAGGTGGCAGTGCCCGTGCCGTGATGGACCCCAAGGAGATCTTCGGGTGGATGACTCTCCAGTTCCAAAAACAGCAGGAGCTGACGGCCAAGATAGTCGAGGACTCTCTGATGGCGGCCCGGGATCAGCAGCAACCAGTACTAAACATGCTACAGGACTTCTTCCAGAGAGGGGCTACTACCCCTCGAGATGGGGAACCCGGAGAAAATGGACAAGGGCCCGGAGGAAGCGGTGCGGTAGGACATGTATCCATGAATGCACTTAATTGGGGAAAGTTGTCCGAGCAGGATAATGTGGACGATTTTTTGACTGCATTTGAGAGGGTGGCTGGGGCTGCGGGGTGGCCACAAGAGCAATGGGCCATGCGATTGGTGCCTTCCTTGTCAGGGGAGGCTTTGGCAGCCTTTAGGGATTTGTCTCCTGAGGAGGCTGCCAACTATGGAAGGTTGAGAGAGGCTATTAAGGACAGATATGGACTCAGTACCCAAGCTTACAGACGTAAGTTTAGAGCCACTAAATGGAAAAAGGGGACCCCCCCAAAAGCGGTAGCCCATAAGCTAATGGATTTAGTGAAAAAATGGTTGGAGCCTGAACACCACAACCTGAACGAGATACTGCAAGAACTGGTAGTGGAGCAATTCCTCCAGGGGCTGCCTGAGGAGACTAGGGCCGAGTTGATAAAGAGGGGATGTAAGACGGTAGAGGGAGTGACCGCGGGGTTGGAGTGTTACCTAGAAGCCCAGCAGTGGGGTGGACCCGATAGGGAGGGAGGAAAGGCTCGGGTGGTAGAAAAGTGGGGGCCAAAAGTTTCCCTAGTTAAGCCGGAGGCTCCCGCTGGGGAGTAAAAAGACCGAGCTGGACGCCGGCCCGAGTAGAAAGGCTACTCCTTTTGGGGGCAAGGTGTGCTTTGAGTGTGGGAAAGCGGGACATTTCAAAAGGGATTGCCAGGGGCGAGAGGGGTGGATCTCTCAGGTGAACCAAGGGTGCAGGCCTCGGTACCTTACGCAGGTTAAGGTGGAGGGAGTACCCATCACAGCCATGTTAGACTCGGGGGCTGACCAATCCATGATCTCTAAGCGGCTGTGGCAACAGATACGAAAGAGGGGGACCCCGGGAAGGGAGACCTATGATGGAGGCGTGTCCATACAATGTATACATGGGGCCCGGACACGGTATGCGCTCCACAGGGTCAACTTAAAGGGGCCCACCGGGGAGCTAGAGATGGCCGTGGCAGTGCTGCCCAGATTACCCCATGATATGATTTTAGGGAGGGATTGGCCACCGTTTATAGAGTGTATGGGGGAGAAACAAGTGTTGGTTACTACCAGAGCTCAGTCACGCCGGGGGGCGGACGGGGAAGAGGAAGGCCTAGGGGGTGTTTTTCCTTTTCAGGGGGAGGTTTTGGGCGAGCCGGGCCGGGAGAAAAAAAGAAAGGCCGTGAAAAAAAAAGAACAGAAGGATAGAAGGGAGGCTTTTCAGCGGGTACAGAGGGAGAGTTACCTGCTGGTGGCTCCGGAAGAATTAAGAGAGCAGTTTCCCCAATTTCATAGGGAGCAGGCCACTGACCCAACTTTAGAGTATGCCTGGGAGAGGGCGCGCCAGGGAGAAGGCCAGGTAGCCCCGGGGTTCCTGATAGAAGGGAACATATTATATCGAAGGGTGCCTAGCTGGGAAAACTCGGGAGGAGGGAGACAGCTGGTGGTACCTCGGGCTTTTCGTCCGTTGGTGGTAAGGCTGGCTCATGATCATCCTCTGGGCGGACATAAGGGCTCCCAGGCTACCCTGACTCAAATATTGGCAAGGTTTTATTGGCCCGGTGTTTATGGGGAAGTGGAGAAATACTGTAAGTCCTGCCCCAACTGTCAAAAGGTATCAGACAGATTCCCTCCTAAAGCCCCGTTACAGCCTCTGCCGAGGGTAGAACAACCGGGGAGGAGAATAGCCATGGATATTGTGGGGCCCGTAACTAAATCACAGAGAGGGTTCCTCTATGTGTTAGTGATTATGGACATGGCCACCAGGTATCCATGGGCCCTGCCATTAAGGAACATTTCGGCGAAGGGTATTGCAAGGGAACGCATAAAAATTTTTTGTGAGATAGGTTTTCCCCAAGAAGTCCTGACAGATAGGGGGTCCAACTTTATGTCACATACCTTAAGGCAAGTATGGGAGGCATTTGGGATAAAACATGTACGTACGGCAGCTTACCATCCGCAAACCAATGGGATGGTAGAACGCTTTAACAGGACCTTGAAGGGTATGCTAAAAAAAGCCTTAGGGGAGGATAGGACCGGGTGGGACCAACTTTTACCATTTGTGCTATATGCATACCGGGAGAAGGTGCAAGACTCCCTAGGAGTTTCACCTTATGAGTTAATGTTTGGCAGGAGACCCAGGGGTATGTTGGATATCTTACAGGAACACTGGGTACCTCCGGAAACAGCCGATCAGTCTGTAGTTGAATATTTACATGATCTGAGAGGCAGATTGGATAGGATGCAGGAATATGCCCAGGACCGGCTAGAACAAAGCCAAGAACAACAAAAGGGCTATTACGATCGAGGGACTAGGGAAAGGGAGTTTGCCTCTGGGGATAGGGTTCTTATCTTAATATCGGAGGATCCACATAGGTTCGCCTCTAGGTGGAAAGGACCTTGGGTGGTGAGGAGGAGACTGGGCCCCCTCACGTATGAGGTGGCGAATGAGAGGGGGCGGGTTCAGACTTTTCACGTTAATCTTATGAAACCTTGGGTAGCTAGGGTAGGGTTCCAAACTCGGGAGGAAGAAAAGGAAGGGGAGGAGTTGGGGCCGCAAATACGAGAGATTTTCAAGCCCTGCGAGCCCGGAGTTAACCCACAATTACCCCAGGGACAGAAAAAGGAGATACGAAGGCTCTTGGAGCGCTTTAAAGATGTTTTGACGGCATGCCCAGGGAATACCCATCTAGTCGAGCATGAGATTGTAACCGAACAAGGTAAGGTTGTACGGCAAAAGCCCTATAGACTCTCCCCAATGAAAAGGAGGGAAGTCATTAAACAAGTGCAGGAAATGTTGAAGTTTGGGGTAATTGAGGAGTCCCATAGCCCCTGGTCTAGCCCCGTGGTATTAGTTCCCAAACCTGAAGGGGAGTGGAGATTTTGTATTGATTTCCGCCAGCTTAATGCTATCTCTCAAACGGATGCATATCCTATGCCTTATATTGAGGAGCTGGTGGACCGGTTGGGATCCGCACAGTATCTTACGACCCTAGATTTAACAAAAGGGTATTGGCAGATTCCCCTTTCTTCGGGAGCCCAAGCTAAGACAGCTTTTAGTACCCCCATAGGCTTGTACCAATTTAAAAGGCTGCCCTTTGGCCTTAATTCGGCGGCAGCAAGCTGCCAGCGATTGCTTGACCGAGTCCTCAGACCACATCAGACATATGCCGCAGCATATATGGATGATGTGGTAATACACAGTGAGGACTGGAATACCCATTTGAAGCAGGTAGGGGCGGTGCTGCAAGCTTTTAGGGAGGCCGGCCTGACCCTGAACCCGAAGAAATGTTACTTTGCACAGTATAGGGTGAAATATTTAGGGTATAACGTAGGAAGGGGGGAGGTGCGACCCTTACTGAATAAAGTTAAAAGCATCCAAGAATTTCCCAGACCCAATAGAAAAAAACAATTGCGTAGCTTCCTGGGTATGGTGGGGTATTACAGGAGATTCATCCCTCACTTTTCCGAAATGGCCACTCCCTTAACGGACATGTTGAAGGGTAAGAGCCCGGACCATCTGAGATGGGGGGAGGCGGAGTTGCGAGCGTTAGAGCAGATGCAGCAGGCCCTGTGCCATGAACCGGTGCTGAAGGCCGTAGATTTCGAAAAACCCTTTATCCTACAAACGGATGCTTCGGGGAGGGGGCTAGGGGCAGTGCTGTCTCAGGAACATGAAGGGGCCGAACATCCCGTGCTGTATCTAAGCCGTAAACTCCTACCTCATGAGAACCATTACTCCACCATAGAGAAGGAGTGTTTAGCTATTAGGTGGGCAGTACAAGAGTGTACGGTCTATCTCGAAGGGAGGCCATTTAAGCTAGTAACGGACCATGCCCCACTGAAGTGGCTAAATTTAATGAAAAATAACAACGGAAGGCTAATGCGGTGGTATTTAGCACTGCAACCCTTCCAATACACAGTGGAGCATCGTCCGGGGAGATGTTTGGGAAATGTGGATGCCCTATCCCGGGTAGGCGAGGATAAGGAAGAAAAGGGGGAAGAGTTGGGGAGTAAAAGCTTAAGGGAGGGGGTAAGTAAGGAATATGCCGAAAGGAAGAGAGACCACAGCTACCCACCGGAGAAAAGAGAGCCGGAGGGTAGGAGGGAAGACCCTAAAGTTGCTCAGTTTTTGCCCAAGAGGGACATACCAATAAGAAACTACAACTCCCAGAAAGCCCCAGGAGAACCCAGGGTAAGGAGAAATAGGGTGCAGAACCAAGAAGCTCCAGAAGGGGGCTACCAGAAAAGGGGAAAAGCTGAGTCACCACCCTGGTGGAGGAGATGGCTGAACCGGTGGCAGGAGAAGGAAAAGCAGCCTATCAGAGTTAATGAAGAAAAGTGTAATCAGCTGGAAAAGGGGTGGGGAGAGGAGAAAATGGACTGGGCTCCTGAAGGAGAGGAGGAGAATGAACCAGAGGAAATGGAGCAAGAGGAGGCAGAGCTGATCTTAGACGAACCCATGGAGCTCTTGGCTATGGCTCAGCCAGCACTCAAGGTATAGGGTGGAAGTCCTGGGTCAAGCGGGAGGAGGTCAGGAGAATAGAGACTGACCTAGAGGGTGGGACCCAAGGCTTTGAGCCCGCGCAAGGCCTGACTTAATTGAACTGTGCTGAGAGAAGCCTGGCTGTACTTGGACTGTGTTTAAAACAGCCTGACTTTATTGAACTGTGCTGAGGGAAGCCTGGCTGTACTTGGACTGTGGTTAAAACAGCCTGACTTAATTGAACTGTGCTGAGAGAAGCCTGGCTGTACTTGGACTGTGTTTAAAACAGCCTGACTTTATTGAACTGTGCTGAGAGAAGCCTGGCTGTACTTGGACTGTGTTTAAAACAGCCTGACTTTATTGAACTGTGCTGAGAGAAGCCTGGCTGTACTTGGACTGTGTTTAAAACAGCCTGACTTTATTGAACTGTGCTGAGGGAAGCCTGGCTGTACTTGGACTGTGGTTAAAACAGCCTGACTTAATTGAACTGTGCTGAGGGAAGCCTGGCTGTACTTGGACTGTGGTTAAAACAGCCTGACTTAATTGAACTGTGCTGAGGGAAGCCTGGCTGTACTTGGACTGTGGTTAAAACAGCCTGACTTAATTGAACTGGGCTGAGAGAAGCCTGGCTGTACTGGGACTGTGTTTAAAACTGCCAAGGAGCTGTTGAAGAAAGGGGGTCGGGTTGCAAATCCCAAAAACAGGCCCAAGGAAAAAGAAGAAACACATAAAGGAGGAAAACAGAGAGCTCCGGGCTGGTGGTGAGGAGGCTGCTCGGACTTAGCCAGTAGGAGCCTTGTTTACAATATTCAGCTGGGAACCGCATAAGACAGTTATAAGGGCCCCGGCTGAATATCAGCCAGAACCCGCATAACCTCTTTTTTTTGTTTGTTTACAGGCCCCACAATCTCCCTCCCAGCCCCCTCTACAGCTCACGCCATGTAGAAGTCCTCCACCACCCTAGAACATCCCACTTCAATCCCCAACCTCGCCACGGTCTAGGTAGGTCCCCTGGGCCTATCTTTGCACTCCAGTGATCCAGTGGGGCATTGAGGGCAGGAGCGAAGGCCCCTTGCTTCTGCCCCTTGAAACTGGCTTCACAAAATAGTAGCCACGACCTCTCAAGACAGCCTCGCAGCATTACACAAGAGGTCGAAGCAGCCGTTTTCTCAAACGAGCCGCAAGGGACAGGACAGGGCTTCACAACTGCCCCCAACTCCCCACTGCATATCCATCTGCATATTTCTCCCAGCATTCTCCAGGGTGACGCCCAGGTCCACCCCAATCCACTCTGGGGCCTCCACTCCTAGCTGCCCAACGCTCTCACTGGCCACCTACCAGGCCTGATGGCCCGTGAAATATTCTCTCTCTACAGGTTTTTATTTTACGAATTGCCTCTATAAGGATGGAAATAAAAGGAAGAAGAAAACTACAGGCCTGTTAACCATGCACAGAAGAACAAAACCACTACTGAAGAACAGTACAATATCCTAAGCCAGCGAATCAAAGAATCTTAGATAACATAATTTTATAAAGCAAAGATTTTCTTCATTCAGTTCTCCCATGAGATAACCAGTGAAGTCAATCAGATGAGTGAAGCCTGTCACTTTTCCACACGCAACAGGGGTGAACAAGGAAGTGAGAGTAAAAATTATAAACCGGGAAAACATATTGTTAAGAAACTGGACTCTGAGAACAGTTATCAATAGGATTCAGTCCAGTAAAAGAAGATGATGAGTGGAGAACAGTTGAATTAAAAAAAAAAAAAAAAACCTTTGTTGTTGTGTTACAATGATCGACACTGAAGGAAGCTTGGCTGCTTGCATATGACATGACAATCTGCAGTACTGTAGACATGTATAAAGGGACAGATACAATAAAAGATTATTTAAAATGGGAAGAAAACTGAAGTTTAATGGCTGCAGTTTAATGTTGAAAAAAAGCAAAATCATGCATTTTGGACAGACAGGTTCATAGGCCACATGTAGATTAGGAAAAGAATGGCTAAGAATCATCACACAGGACTCTGAGGTGAGGCACGTCATTCCGATGAGCTGAAAGTGGAAAAGTAGTGTTGGAGGCTAACAGTGTGGCGCACGGCCACCGAGAGACTGGGCCGGGCCCCCCTGCCCCCACCTCCCCACCAGGCCGGCCGGCCCACCTCCATTGAAATCACAGCACCTCTCACCTCCGTTTGAAAGCGCTGCAGGCAGCAGGGCAGCAGATCGCCTCCCTTCGGCCCTCCTTATGTCCCGCCCTCGCTGCAGTTACATCAGACGAGGGCGGGGCACAGGGAAGGAAGGAGGCCAGAAGGGAGGCGATCTGCTGGCCTGCTGCCTGCAGCGCTTTCACATGGAGGTGAGAGGCACTGTGATTTCAATGCAGGGGGCCCAAACCAGTGGCAGACGGTCGACGATGGAGGGCGGGTGGGACTGTGGCGCCGGGCACCCCTTGGAGGCCCGGGCCTGGGGAATCTTGTCCCAGCTGCCCCCCCCCCCCCCCCCCTCTCGGCAGCTATGGTGTGGAGTGGAGGAGGGCTTAATTGTTAGAGCAGCAGGCTGAGAACCAGGAGACCTGGTTCAAATCTCACTGCAGCTTCTTGTGATCTTGGACAAGTCACTTAAACCTCCATCGCCTCAGACCGCGAGCCTAAGGACATACCAAGATATGTAAGACTGTGTGGTCTCACATACCTTGCTATATCCCTAGGCTCATAATCTGAGTGCAAGGGAGATGGGTGCCAAAATTGCACCCTGTCCATTGGCTTCCCTTGCTTGGTCATGTCGGAGCACTTGGGGGCATGCTGCACAGTGTGCATTTCTGGCTCAGGCGCATGCACAAAAACTGAGCATGCATGGAGGGGCTGGCTTGATGCCAGCCCACGGAAAGTGCTACCAACTGCAAGCATAGGGGAGTTTCTAACTGACAAAGGAGGAGGCCCTCTACTACTGGTGGGGCTTGGGGATCCCCATAGCAACGCTGCTGTAATTCTGGACAGTCTGACTCAAAGTGTGGGGGGGGTGGTTGCCCAAGCTCCCTGGGTCTCCTGCCCCTATGGCTACCACTGCACAGTGCCTACTAATTCCCACACTTCAGGATTCCTGCTGTAGCTAGGAAGGACAGGCATGTATGATTACACATGCATTCAGAACAGCACTCCTGCACAATTTAGAGATATCGTTCATGTCTTTTATTGCTGCAAAATGCTGAGAGTAAAGCCCGTGTGCTGGTTTAGACCTGGGCATCCCGCGGGAGGTAGTGGAAAAGGAAACGGTAACGGAATACAAACATGCGTAGGATAAACATAAAGGAATCCTGTTCAGAAGGAATGGATCCTCAGGAGCTTAGCTGAGATTGGGTGGCAGAGTCTGTGGTGGGAGGCGGGGACTGGTGGTTGGGAGGCGGGGATAGTGCTGGGCAGACTTATACGGTCTGTGCCAGAGCCGGTGGCGGGAGGCGGGGCAGACTTATACGGTCTGTGCCCTGAAGAGGATAGGTACAAATCAAGGTAAGGTATACACAAGAAGTAGCACATATGAGTTTATCTTGTTGGGCAGACTGGATGGACTGTGCAGGTCTTTTTCTGCCGTCATCTACTATGTAGTGACCTTTTCATGGCACACCAAGTCAGGTCTATTGTTTCAATGGTTGTGAAATGCTGTCTAAAATCTCTAATGACTGTTGTAGCTGAAGCTCCAGAACGGTCCAGGATTCCAGAGATTCATCTGCCGCCCATGGTTAATATACAGTGGTGGAAATAAGTATTTGATCCCTTGCTGATTTTGTAAGTTTGCCCACTGACAAAGACATGAGCAGCCCATAATTGAAGGGTAGGTTATTGGTAACAGTGAGAGATAGCACATCACAAATTAAATCCGGAAAATCACATTGTGGAAAGTATATGAATTTATTTGCATTCTGCAGAGGGAAATAAGTATTTAATCCCTCTGGCAAACAAGACCTAATACGTGGTGGCAAAACCCTTGTTGGCAAGCACAGCGGTCAGACGTCTTCTGTAGTTGATGATGAGGTTTGCACACATGTCAGGAGGAATTTTGGTCCACTCCTCTTTGCAGATCATCTCTAAATCATTAAGAGTTCTGGGCTGTCGCTTGGCAACTCGCAGCTTCAGCTCCCTCCATAAGTTTTCAATGGGATTAAGGTCTGGTGACTGGCTAGGCCACTCCATGACCCTAATGTGCTTCTTCCTGAGCCACTCCTTTGTTGCCTTGGCTGTATGTTTTGGGTCATTGTCGTGCTGGAAGACCCAGCCACGACCCATTTTTAAGGCCCTGGCGGAGGGAAGGAGGTTGTCACTCAGAATTGTACGGTACATGGCCCCATCCATTCTCCCATTGATGCGGTGAAGTAGTCCTGTGCCCTTAGCAGAGAAACACCCCCAAAACATAACATTTCCACCTCCACGCTTGACAGTGGGGACGGTGTTCTTTGGGTCATAGGCAGCATTTCTCTTCCTCCAAACACGGCGAGTTGAGTTCATGCCAAAGAGCTCAATTTTTGTCTCATCTGACCACAGCACCTTCTCCCAATCACTCTCGGCATCATCCAGGTGTTCACTGGCAAACTTCAGACGGGCCGTCACATGTGCCTTCCGGAGCAGGGGGACCTTGCGGGCACTGCAGGATTGCAATCCGTTATGTCGTAATGTGTTACCAATGGTTTTCGTGGTGACAGTGGTCCCAGCTGCCTTGAGATCATTGACAAGTTCCCCCCTTGTAGTTGTAGGCTGATTTCTAACCTTCCTCATGATCAAGGATACCCCACGAGGTGAGATTTTGCGTGGAGCCCCAGATCTTTGTCGATTGACAGTCATTTTGTACTTCTTCCATTTTCTTACTATGGCACCAACAGTTGTCTCCTTCTCGCCCAGCGTCTTACTGATGGTTTTGTAGCCCATTCCAGCCTTGTGCAGGTGTATGATCTTGTCCCTGACATCCTTAGACAGCTCCTTGCTCTTGGCCATTTTGTAGAGGTTAGAGTCTGACTGATTCACTGAGTCTGTGGACAGGTGTCTTTCATACAGGTGACCATTGCCGACAGCTGTCTGTCATGCAGGTAACGAGTTGATTTGGAGCATCTACCTGGTCTGTAGGGGCCAGATCTCTTACTGGTTGGTGGGGGATCAAATACTTATTTCCCTCTGCAGAATGCAAATAAATTCATATACTTTCCACAATGTGATTTTCCGGATTTAATTTGTGATGTGCTATCTCTCACTGTTACCAATAACCTACCCTTCAATTATGGGCTGCTCATGTCTTTGTCAGTGGGCAAACTTACAAAATCAGCAAGGGATCAAATACTTATTTCCACCACTGTATCAAGGCCGGCTGAGAAATGCCACATATGTCGTATCCACCAAGCCAATAAAATTGCCCTGTCCCATCATCACATGATCAACTGATTTGATTAATTAACAAACACGAAAATCTCAAATCCACCACCCGAAGAGAAGAAGAAAAATTGTGGTTTAGTTTAAAATTAGACGGTTTCCAAGTGGAACTGTTCAACTAAAAAGTTCCTTCCAAGGTTTGTGGAGGGGTTTTCCATTCTACTGACGACAAAGTCATTTACCCAGCCAGATGTAATCCTGATTGAGTGCATCAGCAGAGGGGCAAAGTTTGAAGAAAGACTGATTTTGTTTCCAACACGCTGTGAAGGCACAAACGCAGTGACTCATGCTTAAAATATATTTTAAAAATGTAAAACATATGTTTTTTCCTTAGGGTGGTTATGGCCAACATAATCCAAAAATGTACCAGGTACTAGGGATTCTGCCTGAGGGAAAGGACTGAAGTATTCAAAGCAGATGAATTTCAACTGGGCAGACTGGAAAGATCAATTTTTTTTCCTACCACAATTTACTATGTTAAAGACAAAAGAAAGCAAGAGATCTAAGGATATTTCAAGCTGCATATGATCAAAACTTATGCCTTCCAATTTCAGACCAGTAAAAATAAAATTAATATTATTTTTTGTTACATTTGTACCCCGCGCTCTCTCACTCATGGCAGGCTCAATGCGGCTCACATGGGGCAATAGAGGGTTAAGTGACTTGCCCAGAGTCACAAGGAGCTGCCTGTGCCTAAAGTGGGAATTGAACTCAGTTCCTCAGGACCAAAGTCCACCACCCTAACCACTAGGCCACTCCTCCACTGTTGCTACTATTTGAGATTCTACATGGAATGTTGCTATTCCACTAGCAACATTCCATGTAGAAGTCGGCCCTTGCAGATCACCAATGTGGCCGTGCAGGCTTCTGCTTCTGTGAATCTGACAGGACGTCAGACTCACAGAAACAGAAGCCCGCGCAGCCTTCTACATGGAATGTTGAGGGCGGAATAGCAACATTCCATGTAGAATCTCCAATACTAGCAACATTCCATGTAGAATCTCCAATAGTATCTATTTTATTTTTGTTACATTTGTACCCCGCGCTTTCCCACTCATGGCAGGCTCAATGCGGCTTACATGGGGCAATGGAGGGTTAAGTGACTTGCCCAGAGTCACAAGGGGCTGCCTGTGCCTGAAGTGGGAATCGAACTCAGTTCCTCAGTTCCCCAGGACCAAAGTCCACCACCCTAAGGGGCTCATTTTTGAAACAGTAGATAGTTGAGTATCTATTACTGATCCCCTGGGCCTAGAAGCAGTTGAAGTGCTTCGATGCTACTTCAAATTAGAAGAATTAACAAGTTTATACTGCCTTTAGAATATTGTATTAAGGAAGATTAAACTGGGGGGATTCATACAATCTCAGGTTTCTCCTAGTATAACTGTATATGTCCAAATAGAAACCTTATATTCATATTCAAACAATCACCTCCATGAATAGTAACAAACAATACAGCCCACCTTAAATCACTCAAAAATTGAAAATTACAAAAAATAAAAGCTACGCAATCGAGCAAGGATACTTTGAGAGTGCAATCAAGCAAGAAAGTTTTAAATGTACATTTTAGAGCACTTTTGATCACACAGCATAAGCAAAAAGAAAATTTATAAATGAACTGGGTCAAGCACAGCTGCCTAGCGTTTTTACCGTGCCGTGTCAACCCAAGTTAAGTACTGCTATTATACCATACTATGTTGATTTAGTATACATCTTGAATTACAACTTGGTAGGTAGGGAGGGTTGACGGTGCAATGATGCCTATTGTGGTAGTGTAATATGCTGCTTGACAGCTTCACTCACGTACCCAGTTCTGAGCACTGTTCACATTATATTTAACCACTTGCCTCCACCTACCCTCCTCTCTTCCTTCCCGATCACATTAATTGATTTGATTACTTTATTTATTTTTTGTCTATTAGATTGTAAGCTCTTTGAGCAGGGACTGTCTTTCTTCTATGTTTGTGCAGCGCTGCGTATGCCTTGTAGTGCTATAGAAGTGATAAATAGTAGTAGTAGCAGTCTCTTGTAACCAGAGCTAATATTGTGATGTCATAATGCCTCAGTCCACCAATAAGAGCCAACCTCATCAGTAATGTCACAATGGCTTGATTGTCCTATACTTGGCTCACTTTTATTACATAGCTCTTTGAGCAGGGACTGTCTTTCTTCTATGTTTGTGCAGCGCTGCGTATGCCTTGTAGCGCTATAGAAGTGATAAATAGTAGTAGTAGTAGTCTCTTGTAACCAGAGCTAATATTGTGATGTCATAATGCCTCAGTCCACCAATAAGAGCCAACCTCATCAGTAATGTCACAATGGCTTGATTGTCCTATACTTGGCTCACTTTTATTACATAGCTCTTTGAGCAGGGACTGTCTTTCTTCTATGTTTGTACAGCGCTGCGTATGCCTTGTAGCGCTATAGAAATGCTAAATAGTAGTAGTAGTAGTATTTTATGTCATTTTATTTTTTGTAATTTTCAATTTTTGAGTGATTTAAGGTGGGCTGTTGTCAGGTTCTCAGGTTCAGAGCCCGCGGGGCCGGGCTCTGGAGCAAACGTGAGCCCTTGGGCTGCTGCCGAGGAGCGACAGCAGCAGGCAAAACCCACCAACCAACACTGGGTAAGCACACCGGCAGGGACTGCAGGCACTGCCCAGCGAACCGGAACACATGGACTGGAATCCCCCGGACTGGAGGACACAGGACTGGAACACACACCGGACCAGAACACACTGGACTGGAGCACACCAGACTGGAACACACTGGACTGGAGCACACTGGACTGGTCCGCACAGCTTCACCTGTGCTTAGCTACTAAGCCCCCCAGGAGTTGAGCTTCTGGGTTCGAGTAGCCGACAGGACTTACTGGATACCGGGTGACATAGGGACCAGGACTGGAAACAGAAGTGCTCCTAACCCTAAACTAGCAGGAGTGTTCCTAACAGTAAACTGACAAAAGGACTTCCTAAGCCCTATACTAAAACAGGAGCTCCTAATCCCTGCTCAAGAAAGGAACTTCCTAAGCCCTAACCTAACAGAGCAGGGAACTAAACACAAAGCTAACACAGGTGCTACTAAGCACCAAGCTACAAGCAGAGCTTTACACTAATAAGCTAAACACAGAACTAACCAGCTACCTAAGCACTGCTCTAGCAAGCTAGATACAACTAACAAGGTGCTTCCTAAGCACTGCTCTAGCAAGCTAGATACAACTAACAAGGTGCTTCCTAAGCACTACTCTGGCAAGCAACCAGAAGAGCTCCTAGCACTAAAAGGGAAGACAGGGGAGCCACAAGGAAAAAGCAGTGAAGCTAACACATAAGCCAAAAGTGATTCTAAATCACCAAACACCAACAGCAAAGACTGCAATGCTCCCAATAGCACAAACACCAGAAGTACTTCTAACAGCAAACTCTGCAGTGTTCCTAACAACACCAAACCCAGGAGTACTTCTAATAGCAACAGAGCTTCCAAAGCCCTACACATAGCAATGCTTCCAAAACCAAGAGGGAAAAGCAGGGGAACCAAAGGGAAAAGCAGGAAAGCTAAACACATAGACACCAGTGCACACTGCACTAACACTAACCTGGACCTTAGCAAAAGCAAGCAGGGACCCTAGACACAATGTCAGACGTGCACACTGCACCACCCTACCTAAAGCAAACACAACTGTTGCAAAGGCCCTGAAGGAAACAAGACCACTTCCTTATCAAGGCCCTCCCTGATGATGTCACACTCCCTAGACCTAGGCAAAAGCACACTGACCCAGAGAGGCCCAACCCACACCAATGCAAAACTGTGAAACACTTGAAGCCAGTACACCCAAAGAGAGGTAGAGCAACTCAGGCAACATACCCACAGGTGCAGTGTAGTGAAACAATTAGAGCCATGCTGCTGGAAGCTGCCAGCACAGAGAGACAGAGCCAGCTCAGAAAGGACAGAGAAAAGAAACAGAAGCCAGCTAAGAAGCTGACCCCCAGGAAAGAGGTAAGTTTGAGAGGGGTTCAGACCCCAATCATAACAGCTGTATTGTTTGTAACTATTCACGGAGGTGATTGTTTGAATATGAATATAAGGTTTCTATTTAGAATATTGTATTCATCCGGGTGCTTACTGACTTAATGGCTTTAAGTATCTAAAATCCATTATAACAATATATGGAATGGATAAATATCAAACAAAATCAAAACAAATTCAATTCTCTCAAAAATCACAAGAAGTATTTAAAAACAATTCGACCAACTTTCACGCCACACAGCTACAAAACAAGTCAACAAAAAGACAAAAAATGCTTGTCCAGTCACGTTTCAGGATATCCACATGTAATCCCCCTAGTGGCGGAGCAAGGTATTACACTTTAGGAAAAATGATAAGATATGTCACTGTTGTGTCCCCAAAACAACCTCCATGCCAAGCCAGGAAATTTAACATTAAACTATGTTTTATCTTATCATTGACCAATAAGAGTTGTGTAATTTATTAGCACATATGTCTCAATTACAGGGTTGCACAACCAAACAGTTTTGTTTTCAAGAACATCAAGAAAATTCTCAGAGGAGTATGAATACTAATCATTTACTTGGAACTATTCGAGTGAATTTGCTTCAATAAGCACTACATTCGTTAAAGTTTTTCCCTCTTGTCTTTCAGATTTCACATCTCAGACAGGCCCAAGGATTCTGAATCAAGTAAGTTCTCTTACTGTCAACTTTCTCTTTATATTTCTCTCTCATCTATCTGTTTCTTTATGTTCTCTCCTTTTGTGTGCACACGTTCAGAAAAAAATCTTACTCCCCTGTTTACTAAGCTGTGCTAGCAGCTGCCATGTGCCCACTGAATGGGCTGTGTCAGCACTGCCGCATGGCTTAGCAGACAGGGGGTGTGGTAAAATGATGAATTTTCCAGCATACAAATTATAAGAATATTTCATGAAGTGTGTTTTTCTAGTTTGGCCAGCAGGTGGTGCATGTTTATGTTTAAAGCTGTTACAGCAAAATGACTGTTCCTTCTTTAAAGTCCAAAATACAGCAAAAGAACCAAGAGTCTTCAGAGATGGGACACAGTTCTTTATTGGTAAAAATTAATTTTCCAATGTGCACCCCCAATGTGGACCAATAAAGAACTGTGTCCGGTCTCTGAAGGCTCTTGGTGCTTTTTGCTGTATTTTGGACTTTGTTCTGTACTTTGGGCCCCCTTCTTTAGTTTAACATAGAGAAGAAGTTAACCTGCAGTGATGTGGCCGGATACTTTTAAAAACTTGTTGTTCTGGGCTCTGATTAGCCCAGGAGCTCAAATTCAGCTAGGATGTACTGGCTTTTCCTCCAGTCTCAGACAGGGAAGGAAGAGAGAAAGATCTCTTCACTGAGACCCTGTGAGCAGTTATATTCTATAACATGTGAGCAGCTATATTTCCTGTACTCTCCAGGCACTATTCAGGTAGTGAACACATTTTTAGATAGTGTTATAATTGATCCATATTTCAGTTACCTGTTATTGTTTGCTGATTGCACCTTTTCTGTTCATTGTTCTAATTTTTCATGACAATAAACATTTTTAGTTTATTGCCTCTGCTTGTCTGGACTAAAATCCTGGTGGTTTGTGTGTTGGGTCTGTGAGTGCTTTCTAGGAACTGTGGGACCACTGGGAGTGTGGCCACCTGTATCCTAGAAATCACTGGGGAATAATTTGAGAGCGGGAGACTCGCCCAGAGGCGGTTGGGACCCAGTCAGAGGGAGGAGGGTGCTAGTGTATAGCACATGCCCAGTTGCAGGCGGACCTGAGCTGTGCTGATCCTCTAAGTGACCACAGGGTTAGATAGGTATTTCATGACAGGGGGGTTAGTCACTTAACTGTTTTTCCTCTTCCTAGGCATGCTCTCTAGCATGCCTTGCAATGACAGTTCTTCAGCTAAGACTCTCCTCAGGCAAGTTTGGACAACTTCTTTTTTCTTCCTACTCCCTGACTTTTAAACCTCAAAAAGAGATCCTAGGCCCTAGTTAGGCATAAGTAGATAACACCCTCTTTTTGAATGTGGGTTTAATTTTCCTATCTAGCTTTCCCAGAAAATAAAATACATAATTAGGTGTCTCCTGTTTAAACCTACCCATGATGTAAACAGATACACATACACTTGCCCATTCACCTTTTTAGTTCTGGCACTCACATTCCCCTTCCCAGAACCACTCGTTTCCACAAATATACCAGCTTATACCGGCAAGACTTCTTATATGCAATTCTGACACTCTTGGTGACAGCATCAGCTACTTAGTCCGCCAAGGACAGACAGGTACACTTTAAATGAACCTTTCACTTTCGGCAGTCGGGTTCGTATTTTTTTTACATCACCAGTTAACTTAACTTTGGACAACTTGTTCCAAATACAGCAACTATCTTCTGTGCCCAAATAAGTCTGTACACACAGAACTATCTGACAGCTTTCCCTTTAGATCTCTGAACTTCTTTCCTCAGAACTAGCCTACAGCTGTTCCAAAGAAAAATTAATTATTTACCTATCCCACAATTCATAAACTTTATCAGCACACCCAGCTGCTATTTTCCATCAAGACATGAACCATCTCGCAACTTGAAGAGCCAAATAAAGCCCGTGAGGCTCTCATTACCAATTATTAAGCACATTCTCATCCATCCTTACACTTACGTTACCCTTATTCCTCAAAATTCTCTCAAATTCCATTAAACAGGTAGAGGCAGACTCCTTCATACTTGCCTCCTTCCAGTGGACCCTCCCAACAGATTCTGGCAAACAACTGCAGCCACCAGAATGTTTACCCTGATTACCAGTGCAACCAGCAGGCACATGTATACCTTTCACTTGCTGCACCATTCCCACCATGAGAATAAATAAAATATTTGTTTTCCTTTTTCCCCTAAAAACACCTGGAGCTCAGCTAGAAGCCACAGGTGAGCCTGCCCTTAAAAAAAACAACAGCAGCAAATTAATTTTTAACACCACTTTACACACATAATGAATGAAATATCTGTACATATAGGTCTCCAATGTATGCAAATTTATTTCATGTATATTAATTGTGGATATGCTGGATGTGAGATCATAAGGGCAGGTTTGGCGAGTTCTTTACTAAATATACCAGCCTTTGGATTAGAAAGTTCAAAAGGTGCTCTACCCTTTGTAAACTTCACACGATGTTTCGTGGTTGTATGCGATTTTCTTGACCATTAATTTATGTTTCACCTTATTGTTCAGAACCTTTAATATAAAGGTGATCCCAAGGTATGATAGTGCAGTGCTTCTTTGCTGGGTTTTAAGTCTGGAGAGTAGATTTTGCATTTTTTTCAACCTGCATTATATTGCATTTCATACTGGCTGCCTTACATATGGAGATGAGCTGGGTGGCATGCGTCTATCCAACTTGAGGAACTACCTTCCACAAATATCAGTGTAATTGCAAAATAATTATAAGTTAAGTCAGCAATGTCCTACATCTCTCAGTGAAGGTTTAGAATGTCAAGAATATTTTCTCTTCTCCTCTTCCATCTACAAACTGTGTAAACAACATACACAAAAGGATGCAACTTTACTTTCACTCTGCCCATCTGTCCCATAAGGCTTCTCCCTCTTCAGGAACAGCCAGTACAAGGGTATTTGGCACCTTAAGCCAGGGGTGTAGCCAGGCCTCGCAGGGAGGGGGGACCAGAGCCCGAGGTGGGAGGCACTGTTTAGCCGCCTCCCCCCTCCCCCGCTACTGCTGCTACGGCCCGCTACTGCCGCCAGTTTTGGACCCCCCCCCCCCGACGACGACAATCCTCTTGAACCCCCAGCCACCAACCCTCCCTCGCCGTCGCCGCCCACCCCGCCGCCACATGAGGTACCTTGTTTGCTGGCGGGGGTCCCCAAACCCCACCAGCCGAAGAGTCTGCTTCAGCGCCGGAGTTAGTATTTTTTTTTAATTTTATTTTTGTTACATTTGTACCCCGCGCTTTCCCACTCATGGCAGGCTCAATGCGGTGGGCAATGGAGGGTTAAGTGACTTGCCCAGAGTCACAAGGAGCTGCCTGTGCTGGGGATCAATCGAACTCAGTTCCTCAGTTCCCCAGGACAAAAGTCCACCACCCTAACCACTAGGCCACTCCTCCACTCTCCAGTGCCTTCACTCGAAGAAGTTCGTGTGAAGAAGATCAGCTGGTTTTGACGCGTTACATCCTGCACGGGGCTACATGCACGGTGCAGGACGTAAGGCGTCAAAACCAGCTGATCTTCTTCACACGAACTTCGTTAAATGAAGGCGCCGGAGTCTACTAACTCCGGTGCTGAAGCAGACTCTTCGGCTGGCGGGGTATGGGGACCCCCACCAACAAACAAGGTACCTCATGCGGCGGCGGGGCGGGGGAGGGTTGGTGGCGGGAGGGGGGTTTAAGAGGGTCGTGGCAGGGGGCCAGGGCCGAATCTACAGGGGCCCAGGCCCCCCCAAGCTATGTCACTGCCTTAAGCAAACCTTCCTTTTATGAAGGTAAACATATGTTTTGATGGCTCTTTGAGTTTGTGTGGCTGTCAGATCTATTGTTTTGTTTTGACTCCAGCTGCTCTTTGCTGCCCCCTTGCTGCAGGTTAAGGAATGTGCTGACGGTTCTTCGAGATGTCCTTTTACTAAGGTGCACCGAAAAATGGTCTGCGCTGGTGTAGGCGTGTGTATTGGACGCACACAGGTCCACTTTTCAGCGCGCCTGCAAAAAAAGGCGTTTTGGGGGGGGGGGCGAAAATGGACATGAGGCAAAATTTTAAATGGCACGCGTCCATTTTGGGCCTGAGACCTTACCGCCACTCACTGACTTAGTGGTAAGGTCTCGCGTGTTAACTGGGCGGTAATCGTCAGCGTGCATACAATGCCGATTACTGTCCGGTTAGCACCGCGTGCCGGAAAATAAAAAATATTTTACGGCGTACGTCGTGGACACACATCAAAAATGAAATTACCACCTGGGGGAGAGTTACAAGGGGTAATTATGTGTTAATTTGAAGTTGTTAAGATTTATATACAATGGTTTTATATGCAAGATCTATGTTGCAGCAATGTAAATGGAGATCCAGTAGTAATAAGTGTAATGGAGTTATCTTGTACTGAAAATTCTTTAAATAAATATTTTTTAAAAAATGAAATTACCACCTGGGCCACACGGTAGCCGGGCGGTAGTTCAAAACTGACGCATCTAGGACACACGTACGCGCCTATGTGGCTCAGCAAAAGGGCCCCTGAGTTTGTGTGGTTGTCTGGATCTATTGTTCTGCTTTGACGGCAGCTGCTTGTTGCTGACCCAAAAGGCTGTCATCCTAGGCAACCATTTACAATTTACAAGCACACAGAGAGGAATGGAAGGTCATGCTTGGATAACAAAAATACCACAATCCCAAAAGAGAAGGTTAAGCTCAACACATTTCACTGAAATCTTTCATCTATTATTCAGAGCAGACATAATAAACCACCAATCTACACTAACAACTTCCTAGAACAACAAGACTGACTAGGCAACAAAACAATCTGCTTCTTCCCTCAGTAACTTTGCTGGCCATCTGCCTCTACTGCCTCCTCTTCGAGCTTGGTATCTCAAAGCAAATGCCTGGAGGATAGGGGGAAGGGATGCAGTGAGCACAGTCGTCATAACTGAAAAAAGATATAACGGAATTAGAAAAGGTTCAAAGGAGAGCGACTAAAATGATAAAGTGGATGGTCTTCTCATATAAAGAAAGGCTAAAGAGGTTAGGGCTCTTCAGCTTGGAAAAGAGATGGATGAGGGGAGATACTATTGAGGTCTACAAAATCCTGAGTGGTGTAGAACGAGTAGAAGTAAATCGATTTTTTAACGTGTTCCAAAAGTACAAAGACTAGGGGACACTCAAGGACGTTACATGTAAATACTTTTAAAACAAATTGGAGGAAATATTTTTTCACTCAACGAATAGTTAAGCTCTGGAACTCTCTGCCGGAGAATGTGGTGACAGTGGTAGGCGTATCTGGGTTTAAAAAGGTTTTGGATAAATTCCTGGAGGAAAAGTCCATAGTCTGCTATTGAGACAGACATGGGAAGCAACTACTTGCCCTGGGATTTGTAGTATGGCATGTTGTCACAATTTGGGTTTCTGCCAGGTACTTGTGACTTGGCTTGGCCACTGTTTGGAAAACAGGATATTGGGCTAGATGGACCATTGGTCTGACTCAGTATAGATACTTTTATGTTCACAGTAACTTTGGCTAGGGGAAAGGAGTGCAGCGAACATAGTGACTATGAGCTTGACACCCTCACAGTCCTTGCACCGATCTCTAAGTTCTGTCTTCTAAAAGAAGTCCACATGAGAAGAGGAGAGGAGTGATCACCAAAGAAACTTCATGCACGATTGATCAAAATTCGAGCACAGTATTCATATTTTGGCCCCAAATAACACACCTGATACTCGTTTACATTCTAATAGTCTAAAACCAAATGCAAATAATAAATGCACTCTAAAAATTTCACACAAGATTTTCCAGTGTCCATGCTGGACTGGGACAAGCTTGCCGTTATACTCTATTACTTCCAGAAGGGCTGTGGAGTCACAGTCGAAGTCGATAATACGGGTTTCCCCGCCCCTTCGCTGGGGAAAACTTGGACACCCCTTTCGATTATGCCCCTCTTAGTAATTTTGTAAGCCTAAGTGCTTTGAAAATATGCCTCTGGTGTACGAACCCCCCACAGCCCTCACTTCCAGTTCAACCTTTGTGCTGTGAATCGAACATTCATATATCATATATCAGTTCTTGTGTAAATCTGGCTATTTTAAGTGGCATAATTTAGGCTTCTATATGCTATAAGAAGAGTGTTGTTAAATCTTGCTTAAAAGCACATTGCTAAACGGAGTTCTGTATGAAAGTACTTTACGGTAAGAAACGAAGATCCAAGCAAAGCTATATGTGCCATCTGCAAGGCACTGATTTCTCGTGTCATAGGCCAGTAGAAAAACTTCACAACCTCTGTTTTAAATAATCATTTCAACCACATAAATGCCGATGAATATATGACACCAAGTGCTAACAAACATAGTAGATGATGGCAGAAAAAGACCTGTATAGTCCATCCAGTCTGCCCAACAAGACAAACTCATATGTGCTACTTTATGTGTATACCTTACCTTGATTTGTATCTGTCATTTTCAGGGCACAGACCGTAGACGTCTGCCCAGCACTATCCCCGCCTCCCAACCAGCCCCCCACCACCACCGGCTCTGCCACCCAATCTCAGCTAAGCTTCTGGGGATCCATTCCCTCAGAACAGGATTCCTTTACGTTTATCCCATGCATGTTTGAATTCCGTTACCTTTTTCCTCTCCACCACCTCCCGTGGGAGAACATTCCAAGCTCCCACCACTCTCTCCGTGAAAAAATACTTCCTGACATTTTTCTTGAGTCTGCCCCCCCTTCAATCTCATATCCCCCCTTCAATCTCATATCCCTCTATCTCATGCCCTCTAGTTCTACCGCCTTCCCATCTCCGGAAAAGGTTCGTTTGCAGATTAATACCTTTCAGATATTTGAACGTCTGTATCATATCACCCCTGTTTCTCCTTTCCTCCAGGGTATACATGTTCAGGTCCACAAGTCTCTTCTCATACGTCTTGTAACGCAAATCCCATACCATTCTCGTAGCTTTTCTTTGCACCGCTTCAATTCTTTTTACATCCTTAGCAAGAATACAGCCTCCAGAACTGAACACAATACTCCAGGTGGGGCCTCACCAATGATTTATACAGGGGCATTAAAACCTCTTTTGTTCTGCTGGTCACTCCCCTCTCTATATAGCCTATCAACCTTCTACTTACGGCCACCGCCTTGTCACACTGTTTTGTCGCCTTCAGATCCTCAGATACTATCACCCCAAGATCCCTCTCCCCGTCCGTACATATCAGACTCTCACCGCCTAACACATACGTCTCCCGTGGATTTCTACTCCCTACGTGCATCACTTTGCATTTCTTCGCATTGAATTTTAATTGCCAAACCTTAGACCATTCTTCTAGCTTCCTCAGATCCTTTTTCATGTTTTCCACTCCCTCCGGGATGTCCACTCTGTTACAAATCTTAGTATCATCCACAAAAAGGCAAACTTTACCTTCTAACCCTTCAGCAATGTCACTCACAAATATATTGAACAGAATCGGCCCCAGCACCGATCCCTGAGGCACTTCTCTACTCACCTTTCCCTCCTCCGAGCGAATTCCATTTACCACCACCCTCTGGCATCTGGCCGTCAACCAGTTCCTAATCCAGTTCACCACTTCGGGTCCTATCTTCAGCCCGTCCAGTTTGTTCAAGAGCCTCCTGTGGGGAACCTGGAATGTCAACTGAGCTTAAACGATTTTAAGTTGAAGAAAAAGCAGTGGGACACAAAATGATGTTCAGCCTTTCTCCATTGTTGAAGTTGTTGGCTTTCAAAGGCTAGCATCCATTCTTCCAGAGTCTAGATACAAAATGCTTTCAAATTAAACATAATGTGCACAATGTGACTGATAAAGCTAAAACAGTTTCTTTGATCACTGATCCTTGGTAAGTCTTACCAGCCACTAGATCCCTGATGGCGAACCTATGACACGCGTGTCAGCACTGACACGCGTAGCCATTTTCGATGACACGCGGCGGCGGAGCCGCAGTGTGGTCCGCCCTCCCTCCTCGCTGTCACGTCCCTTACCTGTGCCGCCCTGCCCGCAGTGATGCCTCGCTCCGCGAGCAGGAGAGAGCAGGGGTATCGCTGGCTACGGGCGGCGTGTTAGGGGAATCTTGCCTGCCTCCTGGCCGGTGCTGGTTCGCCGCTATGGATCTGTGGCGGCTGGAGAGCGCCGGCCATTTTGGCAGCGCCGGCGCTCACAAGCTGGAGAGTCTCTTCCGTGCGCTGGACCCGAGAACGCTCCTTTTGGGTCCGGATTGGCTGGTCGCGGCTGGACTCCGCCCTCTCTCTGTGACCAGCCTATCCAGAGCCCTTGGGCTGGTTGTAGGCTCCACCCCCCGGACAGCTGATGGTTGCCTTCCTGATGGAGGGGGCTATTTAAGTACAGACGCTGGCAGAACACTTTGCTTCGGCTTCTGCTAGTGTGGTTTCCTGAGTTCTGTGTTATTGGATTGTTTACCGGCCTTGAACCTGTTTGGACCTGGACTTTGCTTTTGCCTGCCGCCTGCCTTGAACCTCTGATTGGACCTGGACTTTGCTTTTGCCTGCCGCCTGCCTTGAACCTCTGATTGGACCTGGACTTTGTTTTTGCCTGCCGCCTGCCTTGAACCTCTGATTGGACCTGGACTTTGCTTTTGCCTGCTGCCTGCCTTGCACCTCTGTTTGGACCTGGACCTTGCCTTTTGCCATCTGTCTGCTGTCCACCCTGTGTCCAGTCCTGCCTTCCTCAGGAAGTTCCTGTCCTGATTCTCCAGGTAAGATCAGAACTGTCTGGCTGCCAGACGTTGTTTGGCACAGGGGCTCACAGATCGTGGTATAGGCCTGACACTCGCTCCCGGAAACTAACCTTAAAGCCTCCTTTCACGTCGCAGCAAGCAGCAGCAGGGCAGGCCACTCCTTCCTTCCATGTCCCGCCCTCGCCTGACGTAACGTCCGCAAGGCTGGAGCACAGAAGGAAGGAGGAGAGGTCTGCCCTGCTGCTGCTTGCTGCGACGTGAAAGGAGGCTTTAAGGTTAGTTCTGGGCCCGGTAGCGGGTGGAGGGGGGGGCCCAGTGACCTCGGGTGGGCAGCGATCTCGGGTAGGGGGGGCCCGGGAGCGGTCCTAGTAGCAGTGATTTTTCTTGAAGTGACACACCATCCGAGTTATGCTCGGTTTTTTGGCGAATTTTGACACACCAAGATCAAAAGGTTGCCCATCACTGCACTAGATCAACGATGGCTTCCAGCAATAGTTTGCTGTTTTGTGTTGTGAATATTTTCACGAACGTTACACAGGACTTTGCCTAGCTAAAGTTCTGTCAGAAATGCTGCCAAATTGGAAAATTCAGAAAAGCTGAGTACATGACGTCTTATGATATAAGGGGACCAACATAACAAAAGGCCTGAGAGATGCAGAGGTAGATGGCATTGAGGGTTTTTTTTTCCGCACACTCCAATTATGCATTCACAACTCATTACTCTCCCAAGTTTCCATAACAACATTGATTAACATCTAGTTGGATATTTTAAACAGTGCCACACCTTGTCTACCTGCTATTCAGTGTGAACTGGCTCTGCCCCAGCACAAACTTCTGGCCTAGTTATGACTAGGTGGAACGTGTTACTTCTGGGAGTCTTTTTTTTTTTTTTTTTTAGAACAAAAGAGAGCTATGTTGTTTTACATTTCTGAAGTGGATGATGTAAGGACTAAGGGACTCTTTTACTAAAAGGCGGTAGAACATCACAACCTGGTTGTCTGTTCAAATGAGAATAATTTGGTTTTGGAGTCAATCTCTGAAGGCCTTTAGAACATTCCAAATGATCCAGACCTTGAGGAGTTTGAAGCAGACCACTGGTCCTGAGTGTGAAGCCTATCTCCGTGAGCTCCCAAACCCAGGTTGGATGCATCGGTTGTCAACACCTTTTGAGATGGTGGAATTTGGAATGGAAGTCCCAAGGTGAAATTGGAATGACATCCATTAGGTTCCCTGTCGCCTGAGACCACTGGGAAGCTAAGGTCCAAAAGGCCGCTTTCAAGCGGAGCCATACCATGGCAGTGACATGCACAGTTGACCTCAGCATCTGCCGAGCTGAAGCCTGCTGGCTGCTGTGGACCTGTGAAGCAAGTGTTACTAAGGTACCGCTCTTGCTTGAGGAAGAAAGGTCTGAGCTTGCATTGTATCTATCAGGGCTCCTATGTACTCCAATTGGTGAACTGGGTGCAGGTGGGACATGGGGTAGTTGATGACAAATCCCAGTAGCTCCAACACTTGAATAGTCATCCATACTGACTCCTTGGATCCTTCCTGAGATGTGTTCTTGATCAATCAATCGTCTGGGTAGGGAAACACATAAACCCCTAGTTTGTGTAGATATGCTGTGACTACCGCCAGACACGGTGAAAACTCTGGGGACAGACACCAGGCCAAATGGCAAACCACAATACTGGTAGTGGCGTTTCCTGACGCAAAATCTGAGATACTTCCTGTGACTTGTATCAAAATGATGGTATAGGCATCATTCAAGTCCAGAGAGCATAGACAATAATTTTCCTGAATTAGAAGAAGAAGAGTGCCCGGGGAAAGCTTCCTGAACTTTTCCTTAACTAGAAATACGTTCAGGGACCTTAGGTCAAGAATGATGCTCCTGGCACCGTGCGTTAAGGAAAACCGATGCTTATGCTTCTTGGGCTTCCCACTATGCAAAGAGCCTCGATCCCCCGGTGCCGACAATGATGCCGCCAACTCTGTATGCATCCTCGGGTCCAATGCTGACTGGTACCAGTGCCTGGGCAGATGGAGATCCACTCGATGCCGGTGCACTTCTAGTGGATGCCGAAGTCGGAGCACTATGGAGGTCAATGTAGTCAGTGCCAAAGTCGATGTTCTGGCCTTCGAGGAGCCAAAAAGTTGCTCTCTTTGAGCCAGTCATACCCACTGAGTTCTCACCTGTATTTTCAAACAGAGATTACAATCTGAGGGGTCATGATCTGGCCCAATGCACCAAATGTGCAGGTTCGTGGCAGAGATCACCTGTCTACACTGGGTGAAACTCTTGAACCCACTGGAGGTCTGTTGTGACATCGAAAAAGAATCTCAGCCAAATTAAACTCCTCAATCTTGAACTCTCAAAAGGGAGCAGCATTCAAATTGAGGTCGGGGCTGCGGTCTAAACTGGGCATCCACACTCAAAAGTAAAGAAAACTTAAAAAGAGCTGAAAAATGCCTACTAAAATAGGTGGGGGGAGACGTGAATCGCTTGTTTACTCTTTCCAAAAATACTAGGACTAGTGGGCACTCAATGATGCTACAAATAGTAAATTTAAAACAAATCAGAGATAATATATCTTCACTTAATGTACAATGAAACACTGGAATTTGTTTCCAGAGAATGTAGTAAAAGCAGTTAGCTTAGCGGGGTTTAAAAAAGGTTTGGCTAGCTTCCTAAAAGAAAAATCCACAAACCATTATTTAGATGGACTTGGGGAAAATTCTCTGCTTATTTCTAGGAGACAGAGTAATGCTGCAGTTGCACTTGAGACTGTTACTTGAACTGGTGACTCCCCCTTGAGAAAGTAACCACGAAATGGGGACCTGTCGGGGTTTTAAGAGCACCAACTTGTTCAAGCTAAGTGCTACATAAAATTAGATGTTAGCATATTGACAAACAGAAATATATCTTTATATATAAGATTAGCAAAGGGTGGTGGAGGTTCAGTCAATGATTAGACAATACACACAGATAATACACCCAGTCATTGGGTGAAAAATCAAATAATCTTTATCGTGTGTTACATATGAGACTACTCCACTCTCAATAAGCTGAAGAAGCAATACACTTGTATTCATGTGTGTTTAAACATTTTGTTATATTTCTAGGATAAGCAGTATAAAATATAGTGCACTGTTTTGGGAACTTGCCAGGTACTTGCATCCTGGATTGGCCACTGTTGGGAACAGGATGCTGGGCTTGATGGACCTTCAGTCTGTCCCAGTATGGCAACACTTACGTTCTTATAAAAACGAAAAACTAAGAAACAATTTAAGTAAAATAAGAAAAATACCCGAACAGGAAGGCACTTAGAAAAATCAAGAAGCATAGTGTAAGGACAGCACACGCGAATGCGTCCTCTCAGCTCTGCAGAAAAAAAAGAAGACTGGAGGACATGTGCAGTGAGAGGCTGCTAGAACTTTCTACTTCACTTGCTAATCAGCATCTGCACCGGAATCCGTCGGATAACGACACCCAGAAGTGAAAATAAGGCGGCCTGCTTGTCCTCGGAGAATGAAAGCATTCTCAGCGACAATAAAATCTGTTACAGAGAGATTTCCCTATTTGTTCAAAATGCATTTCTTACAGTTACCACATGCAGTGACTTAAGGATAAAATTACAAACAGCAGATGAATTAAAAACAGACTAAAGGTGAAAATGAAATTCTTCTGAACTGCACACGAACTTGTTCAATATTCACATGATTCATCCCAGCCTTCAGATAACCTGTAATTAACTGAAATTGAAGATGAGACTACAGAACCTCCCTAAAGAAAAAGATGTCAGGAAAATTCTTCAGATGTATTTGATTTTTGGACTGCCTGGGATTGTACTCACTCTCACGTGCACTGTAAAGGAAAACTTTCTACAACTTCAGAACCTGGAAACTGAAATCAACAAATTCATCATAGAGCTATGCTTACCAGGAACTGAAGACCCAGTTCTGTGGTGGAAAATGAATCTACAACAAACTCAGTGAAATCTGAACATATGACTGTTCCAGTATGGATAAAGTCTGAATATTATGCTGTTTTTAATGGTATTCTCCCCTAAGCTCCATTGGCTCCCAGTTAAGGAACGCTTGGTGTTCAAAGTTTGCATTCTGGTTCATAAAATCATTCATGGAAATGCTCTGGCATACATGTCAGACCTTATTGATTTACCACCCAGGAACGCTAAAAGATCAGCACGCACATTCTTGGGACTTCATTTCCCTAGCTGCAAAGGTCTAAAGTACAAACTAGTACATTCGTCCTGTTTTTCTTACATTGGCACGCAGCTGTGGAATGCATTACCACTGGATCTGAAAAATATTCACGACCTCATCAACTTTCAAAAATCTTTAAAGACTTTCCTTTATAAGACCTACCATAATAATCAATAATTGGAATTCCAACACATCACTAATTACTCGATAATCTGTCTGCCTTCTGACTTACTGAATTGATTATATCCATTATGTTACACTTGTTCTTTATGTAACCAATTGTTTATCTACTCTTGATTGACGCTTGTCATGATGTATTATTGTAAGCCACATTGAGTCTGCAAATAGGTGGGAAAATGTGGGATACAAATGCAACAAATAAATATAACACAGTAGAGATGTGAAGCCAGAAAATTTTGTGTAGTACTGTTTCCTATCCAGGAATGTTTGGGTTTCTTAGGAGGGCTTTTTTTTTGGGGGGGGGGGGGGGGGGCGGGAAGAGAGTTCATCATGTTGTCAAGGGAGCAATATCATTAAATGTGCATGCTCTTTTGAAAGAGGGCACAATAATTTTGTTACATTTGTACCCCACGCTTTCCCACTCATGGCAGGCTCAATGTGGCTTACATGGGGCAATGGAGGGTTAAGTGACTTGCCCAGAGTCACAAGGAGCTGCCTGTGCCTGAAGTGGGAATCAAACTCAGTTCCTCAGTTCTCCCTATTCCACTAGCAACATTCCATGTAGAAGTCGGCCCTTGCAGATCACCAATGTGGCCGCGCAGGCTTCTGCTTCTGTGAGTCTGACGTCCTGCACGTACGTGCAGGACGTCAGACTCACAGAAACAGAAGCCTGCGCAGCCTTCTACGTGGAATGTTGCTAGTGGAATAGCAACATCCCATGTAGAATCTCCAATAGTAGCAACATTCCATGTAGAATGTCCAATAGTATCTATTTTATTTTTGTTACATTTGTACCCTGCGCTTTCCCACTCATGGCAGGCTCAATGCGGCTTACATGGGGCAATGGAGGGTTAAGTGACTTGCCCAGAGTCACAAGGAGCTGCCTGTGCCTGAAGTGGGAATCAAACTCAGTTCCTCAGTTCCCCAGGACCAAAGTCCACCACCCTAACCACTAGGCCACTCCTCCACAATATGCTCGAACAGTATGCATTCTTTCCCAATCGTACATGCATGTGTGCACCGTTCACACATATGCATATGCAATGGTTCACACATGTGTGCACTATCGGGAAAGACTGCACACTCTTTATTTATTTTTATTTGTACCCCACATTTTCCCACCTATTTGCAGGCTCAATGTGGCTTACATGGTTCCGGAGAAGTGTTGGTTGACTCCGGAGTAAACAATTACAGTTACAAGGTTAAGTTGTGGTAGGTAAAGGTTCATGTAGAGGGACCACATGAAGGAAATCAAGAGCAGGTGGAGTTGTTTGGTGATCAGTAGGAACTGTAGTGTTATGGTGTCGCTAGGTTCACGCATTTATGTTGGGTCAGGAGGGTATGCCTTTTGAAACAGGTGAGTTTTTAGTCTTTTCCTGAATTGGAGGTGATCGTATGTGGTTTTCACAGCAAAAGGTTACACATTTTTCTGCTCTTTTTTGTTTGCCAGTGACATGAGATGACGTGGAAGGGCATAATCGAACGCGAACGCCCATCTCCATGGGTGTCTATCTCCAAGGACGGGTACGTGAAGGGGCGGGACAGACCATATTTTCAAAAAAAGATGGGTGTCCATCTTTTGTTTTGATAATACGGTTGGTGCCGGGCAAATGCATCGGATTTGGGCGGATTTGAGATGGGCGGTTTCGGTTTTCAGCGATAATAGAAACCAAAGGCGCCCAGCTCAAAAACGAACACTTCCAAGGCATTTGGTCATGGGAGGGGCCAGGATTCGTAGTGCCCTGGTCCCTCTCACATGCCAGGACACCAACCGGGCACCCTAGGGGGCACTTGTAAAAAGTTAAAAAAAAAAAAAAAACATTTAAAATACCTCCCAAGTCCATAGCTCCCTTCCCTTGGGTGCTGAGCCCCCCAAATCCACCCCAAAACCCACTCCCCCCCAACTCTACACCATTACCATAGCACTTATGGGTGAAGGGGGGCACCTACATGTGGGTACAGTGGGTTTGGGGGGGGTTGGAGGGCCCCCATTTACCACCACAAGTGTAACAGGTAAGGGGGGGGGGGGTGGGCCTGGGCCTACCTGCCTGAAGTCCACTGCACCCACTAAAAACTGCTCCAGGGACCTGCATACTGCTGTCATGGAGCTGGGTATTACATTTGAGGATGGCATACAGGCTGGCAAAAAAAGTTTGTTAAAGTTCTTTTTTTTTTTGGTGGGAGGGGGATAGTGACCACTGGGGGAGTCAGGGGAGGTCATCCCCGATTCCCTCCGGTGGTCATCTAGCCAGTTGGGGCACTTTTTGGGGACTTGTTCGTGGAAAAAAAGGGTCCAAAAAAGCGGCACAAATTCTCGCTACTGCCGCCCTTCTTTTTTCCATTATCGGCCAAGGGCACCCATCTCTTCTCGGCCGATAAACACGCCCCAGTCCCACCTTCACCACGCCTCCAACATGCCCCCGTCATCTTTGTCCGTTCCCGCGACAGATGCCCCGTCATCTTTGTCCGTTCCCGCGACAGATTGCAGTTGGAGGCGCCCAAAATCGGCTTTCGATTATACCAATTTGGGCGCCCACGGGAGAAGGGCGCCCATCTCCCGATTTGGGTCGGAATATGGGTACCCTTCTCTTTCCAAAATGAGCTGAATAATGAATGTTACAAAGAAAGAAAATGACTCACAAGAGATGAAGCAAAAATAATTTTATTGACAATAGACCATCATGGCCATCTTTCACCTATTAAAGGCTGCTTCAGGGGCAGCAACTGGTAGACAAAAGTCATAAATTAAAAACAAATAATAAAACCAAACTAATAAAAACATATACAAAACTGAAAATTATTGATAAATAAGAATGCATCTAATATTATTTCATTGGTCGTACTGGTATTTATTCTCATGTTTTCAATATTTATTTCAATGTGCTTAACATAATTTATCTGGTTGTTGTCACCCGATTGCTGTGAATGCTTACTCAGTTTTTGCAGGTTTTTTATGGATCTGATTTAGATGCGTTCTTATTTTTGAATAATTATTAGTTTTATATATGTTTACAGGCAAAACATTGATCTATAGTCAACAAATTATTTTTACTTCATCTCCTGTAATTCACTTTCTTTCTTCATTACTACTAACTGTGGATCTCACTTGCCTCTCTTGTGTTGATACCACATGGTGAATGTTGTTGATATTTCCTATGTTACTTCAAACAAATGCACATCCCTATAACACAGGCCAGGCAAGAAAACCAATTCATGAATCACCAGTGCTCATACCTTCCATCTAATCAGTCCACACAGAAGCTTAATTCTTCAGCAGCACCTGTACTATAGAAACTAATTAGAAGAGGCTGGGCCTTAATAACATATTTGTCACTACCCTTTAAATAGCATAGAGGTGTATTTTCGAAGCACTTAGGCTTACAAAATTAATTACCACCCAGAAATGCTAGGAGATCTTCCCGAACATACCTCAACCTCCATTTCCCTACTTGCAAGGACGTGAAATACAAGACGCTACACGCGTCAACCTTTTCTCACACGAGCACGCAGCTTTGGAACACACTGCCGCGCAACTTAAGAGCGATCCACGAACAAGCATCCTTCCATAGATTACTGAAGACCCATCTATTTGAAACAATTTATGGAAAGAACCAAAACACATAGAGTCCACACTCACTGTTCATCAATGCATCATACATCCACTTATGATCTCCCATCCCCCATAATTCAACACTACTCATACACTTACTCACAGAAATATGTACACCATATGCTTTTGTGTCTTAACACTGCCCTTAAGCTTCATGTTGACGTCCCATTGGGATATTCCTAATGATAATTCGATTATCTCGCATAACTTGTACAATATAACCCATAACCAAGTTGTAACAAATGTATTTTCATTATTCTTATCTTATTGTAAGCCACACTGAGCCCGCAAAGAGGTGGGAAAATGTGGGATACAAATGCAAACAATAAAATAAAAATAAAAAATATGTAACTTTGTAAGTATAAGTGCTTTGCAAATGAGCCCTATAGAGGCATATTTTCAAAGCACTTTGGGAGGCTAAGTTCCATAGGTTTCTGTGGAACTTTGGGAGGCTAAGTGCTTTGAAAATGAGCCCCATAGTGACTCACAGCTAAGCCTATGGGACTAGTTACAGACTCATCTAAGCCCATGGAGCAGTTCATTGAGGCCCCGATGCTCAGCTGAACCAATTAGTGCCATACTTGCACTCGCATTTACTTGCGCCGAATGTTCAGAGGCTTGGAGCGCGGGAACAAACGAGCGCATTTTGCATTCCTCCCCAATGCTCAGGAAAGAGCGCCAGAAACCAAACTGCCTACTGCTGCAAAAAATAACACCAGGTCAGAGAAGGCATTAGGCTGTTGAAAGAGAGGATTTCGCATGACTCTTTCTGCAAAATCTTCTGGGTTTGATCGCTTTTGGAAGCAGAAGGAAGCCCGTGTAAGCCCTTAAGCGCTGGCCGTGAGAAACAGCAGACCCAACCAAAATCACACATTGGTGTCTATTTCCTGCATCTAAATATAAGCATCCAAGATTTTTAAAAAAAATAATAATAATAACGCTTATATTTAGGCCACAGAAAGCAGACACCAATGTATGCTTCACATTCAGGATTTACCAGGCGCTGAGCTTACCGCGGAACTCTTCTGCGTAAGCGCCCAGCACAATCCTCCCGCCAAACTCCCTAATGCTCAACACTATGAGCACGCTTATATTTGCATCTCATTAGTTTTGAGCGCTAGGGTGTTGAGCAGTAGGGTCTTGGTCTTCTGGGAAAAGCATTGTCAACAAGCTAGACTTTCTATTAGCCTTAAGTATCTCTTCCATTTCATTCGGTGGGATAAGTGAGGGCACAAGAAGCTTCATGTGGCTTCCAGGACATGGGCTTTACATCAATGGATTTAACAAGATGAACATGGCATGAGAAATGAAGGCAGCAAGGATTGCTTGGTGGCTCAGTGGCTCTGGTATGTATTGATGGGCACAGTGTAGTGACGTAGCTAGGATTCAATATGCCCTAGGTGAAAACATTAAAATGGTGCAAAAAACAGAGGGGTTTAAGCTTGTAAACTGTACTGATTATTTCTTGAAGTGTATTTCTTTAGTTTGGCCAGCAGGTGGTGCTTGTTTATGTTTGAAGCTGTTACAGAGACCTGACTGTTCCTTTCTTTAGTTAACACAGAGAAGAGGTAACCTGCAGTGATGTGGCCAACTATTTTTAAAAACTTGTTGTTCTGGGCTCTGATTGTCCCAAGAACTCAAAATTCAGCTAGGATGTACTGGTTTTTTTTTTCCTCCAGTCTTAGCCTGGGAGAAAAGAGAGAAAGATCTCTTTGCTGAGGCCCTGTGAAAAGTTACATTTGATAATTTGTGAGCAGCTATATGTCCTGATCGCCCCATGCACTATTTAAATAGTAAACAAATAGTTAGATAACTGAAATATGGATCAATTATAAAACTGTTAGTTTGCTGATTGCATCTTTTCTGTTCATTGTTCTAATTTTGTCAAAACAAACATTTTTAGTTTATTGCCTCTGCTTGTCTGGACTAAGAATCCTGGTGGTTTGTGTGTTGGGTCTCTGAGTGCTTTCTAGGAACTGTGGGACCACTGGGAGTGTGGCCCCAGCAACCTAGAATCACTGGAGAACACCTTGAGAGTGGAAGACTCGCCCCGAGGCGGCTGGAACCCAGTTGGTGGGAGGAGGGTGCTAGTGTAGAGCACAAGTGACAGGTGCAGGTGGACCTTAGCTGTGCTGGAGATAGACCCTCTAAGTGGCCTTGGGGTAACCCCAGGCGCGTGGGCTAGGCATTTCATGACAAATGGGCCCCTAAAACACCATATCTCCATCTCCCAAGGTAGTGGGGACTGGGGGGAGGGATGACCCCTTCAAAGCTCCAGTAACCAAAAGACAAACACATTCCAGATCTCTGTTAAAAAAAAAAAATCTGTCCTAATAAAAGTCGCCCTGATGTCCAGGACTCAAATGGCAACATCCTTACCTATACAAAGGCAGCACCCTAGAATACCAATATACTTCCAACTGGAAAAACAGAAAAAGTCAGACTGCTACAGATCCCTAAACAGAAACTAAACACTAGTTTAGTGATTCCCAAGCCTGTCCTGGGGGACAGTCAGTCAGGTTTTCAGGATATCCACATGGAATATGCATGAGGTCGATTTGCATGTACTGCCTCCTTGGTATGCAAATCTATTTGATGCATTTTCACTGTGGAATCACTGCACTAGCAGAAGACAGACGAAGCCACCAATACAGAATAAGTGACTATTACCCAGAAGTAGGAACTCCAAGAAGCCTGAATGCAATGGCAACACTGGAGAAACAGAACGGCAACAAATCCAAGGACTCAAAGAGCAACAACTTTAGTAGTGAAAAGGCAACACTGTAAATACTACACCAAAACTTGACAACATCAATAAACCATCTAGTGAGAAAACAGAACAAATGAGACTGCTACCGATCTCCACATAGAAACTATAGGCTAGCAGAATATCGCATCTCAGTCACACATGCAAAACACAGATACCTCAACAAATATAAAACAAGGGACCACACACATCAGGAACAGAGATATGAAGGCAAAAAAAAAAAAAAAAAACTGGAAACCTCAAGAAATCAAACTCTACATGTACAGCAAACTAGAGAAAAAAAGAAACTGAAACGCCAGATATCAGTGATGCACGTTTCCTAAAGCTGCCATATTCAAATTCATAAATTCAGAATAAAATAATGTTTTTCTACCTTGGTTGCGCATTTTTCTCCCATTTACTCTGGTCCCAATGACTCTCTTCTGCTCTCCTCTGTTTCTCCTCTCTTTCCAGGGTCTCCTCTGTATTTGGTATTTCTTCTCTCTTCATGTCCACCTTCTATCTTTCCTCCAAGACCTCCTCTGGCCATGTTCAGCATCTGCCCTCTCAGTGTCCCTATCGTCCTCCCATATTCAGCATCTCCCCTCACTCAGTGTGTCTGTCTCTCCTATTGTGTCCAGCATCACCCCTCTGTATCCCAGTGGTGTAGCCATGGGTGAGCACAAGCCCACCCACTTTGGACTCAGGCCCAGCCAGCAGTGGCACATCTCTGTAGCTGGTGGGGCTCCTGAAATCCTGACAGCTGAAGACGCCCAGCATCTCTCCCTTCCTTCCCTAGCAGACATTCCAGCGTCTCAGTTCCAATCCCCCAACCCCTCTGTACCTTTACAACCCTTCACTTCTTTTCTGGCAGCACGATCAATGACTCATAACTGCAGCTCACGCCGGCTCTGAGCCTTCCCTCTGGCACAACTTCCTGTTTCCACATAGGTGGGACCAGGTCAGAGAGAAGGCTTGGGGCTGGCATGTGCAGTGGGTATGAGTTGCTGGCAAAGAAATGAAGGCTTTAAAAGGTACGGGGGGAAAGCTGGGAATCGCCTGAGAGGGAGGAGAGGGGAGGGAGAGATGCCAGGCAGGGAGGCAGGGTTCTTGGGCTCAGACCCAACCAAAATTAGGTATCTGGCTACCCCCATGCTGTATCTCTGTCCCTATGCTGCCTCCCTGCCCAACACTTTTTCTCTGTGTCTCTGTCCCTCTGTCCCTCTCCATGCCCAGCTTCTCCCCTCTCCTTTCCCTTTCTCCCACGCCCATATCCCAGATCCAGGATCTCTTCTTCTCTCCCTCCATCCCCCACCACCCATCCAAGGCCAATATCATCCCTCTCTCTCCCCTGCTGCCCCTCCCCCACATCTCTCTCTCTCCCTCCCTCCTTCCATTGGTCCAGCATCTCTACCCTTCTCCCCTCAGGTCCAGTCTCTCTTTTCCCTCCAACCCCCCCCCCCCCCAGTCCAGCATCTCCAAAATCGTGTCCAAACTTTTTTTTTAAACCCAGATAAGCTAACTGCTTTTACCACATCCTCCAGCAATGAGTTCCAGAGCTTATCTATTCGTTGAGTGAAAAAATATTTCCTCCTATTTGTTTTTAAAAGTATTTCCATGTAACTTCATTGAGTGTCCCCTGGTCTATATACTTTTTGAAAGAGTAAAAAAAAACTGATTCACTTCTACTCGTTCTACACCACTCAGGATTTTGTAGACCTCAATCATATCTCCCCTCAGCCATCTCTTTTTCAAGCTGAAGAGCCCTAAACTCTTTAGCCTTTCCTCATATGAGAGGAGTTCCATCCTTTTTATCATTTTTGGTCGCTCTTCTTAGAACCTTTTCTAATTCCACTATATCTTTTTTGAGAAATGACGACCAAGATTCAACGCAATACTCAAGTTGATGTTGCACCATGGAGTGATACAGAGGTATCATAGTATTCTTGGTCTTATTTACTATCCCTTTCCTAATCATTTCTAGCTTCATGTTTGATTTTTTTTTTTGCCAACGCTGCACACTGGACAGAAGATTTCAGCGTGTGGACCCTAGCATCAGGTATCTATGATTCCGATTATTCTTCCCAATGTGCATCACTTTGCATTTGTCCACATTAAAAGTTCATCTGCCACTTGGATGCCCTGTCTTCATATTTTCTAAGGTATTCCTGCAATTAATCACAGTATGCATTGTTTTGTGTCATCTGCAAATTTAATCATCTCACTTGTTCCGATTTCCAGATCATAAGTTAAATAGCACCAGTCCCAGTACAGATCCCCGTGGCACTCACACTCCTCCATTAGAAAAATGGCCACTTAACCCTACCCACTGTTTTCTGTCAAATGCCCCTGTGTGGCAGCACTTTACAAAGCCAGATCACTGTACCAGTGACTTCATAGTAAGAATCTTGAAAGGTAACTTTAAAACAATACAGGAACGTGAGACCTTTGAAGTCAGAATGATTGAATATTTTGACACCCAACAGACAGGACTTAACAAGGATCTGGGGTTTTCTAGCCCATTATAAACCATAAAGTTGTATTGCTCTGTTTATCACCCTCCTCTCACCTATCCACCCCCATCCTGTTAGACTATCACTGAAATGCTTTGATGTTCCCATGCATACCTCTTACCCACCCCCACCCTGTTAGACTGTCAATGAAATGCTTGGATGTGAAGGGGGGCAGACTCAAGAAAAATGTCAGGAAGTATTTTTTCATGGAGAGTGGTAGATACTTGGAATGCCCTCCCGCGGGAGGTGGTGGAGATGAAAACGGTAGCAGAATTCAAGCATGCGTGGGATAAACATAAAGGAATCCTGTGCAGAAGGAATGGATCCTCAGAAGCTTAGCCGAGATTGGGAGGCGGGGCTGGTGTTTCGGTGGTGGGGCTAGTTCTGGGCAAGACTTCTACAGTCTGGGTCCTGAAAATGGGGCTAGTTCTGGGCAAGACTTCTACGGTCTGTGTCCTGAAAATTGGCAGATACAAATCAAGGTAAGGTATACACAAAAAGTAGCACATATGAGTTTATCTTGTTGGGCAGACTAGATGGACCGTGCAGGTCTTTTTCTGCCGTCATCTACTATGTTACTATATGTTACTTATATATACTGTCATCTACCACATTTGCTTATTTCCGATCTGACGAAGAAGGGCAACCTTTGAAAGCTAATCAAGAAATGTAAGTTTTGTCCAATAGAAAAGGTATCATCTTATTTTCTTTTCCATGTTTTATTTTGTTTGATTTCTATTGATTACCTGTCAAATAAACAAGTCCTAATCCACAACAGAACATGGTCTCCTATCCCATGACTCTCTAATTTTCTCAGGAGTCTTTCAAAAGGAACTTTGTCAAAAGCTTTCTGAAAATCTAGGAGTGGCCTAGTGGTTAGGGTGGTGGACTTTGGTCCTGGGGCACTGAGTTAGATTCCCACTTCAGGCACAGGCAGCTCCTTGTGACTCTGGGCAAGTCACTTAACCCTCCATTGCCCCATGTAAGCCGCATTGAGCCTGCCATGAGTGGGAAAGCGCGGGGTACAAATGTAACAAAAATAAAATAGATACTACTGGAGATTCTACATGGAATGTTGCTACTATTGGAGGATTCTACATGGAATGTTGCTACTATTGGAGATTCTACATGGAATGTTGCTATTCCACTAGCAACATTCCATGTAGAAGGCTGCGCAGGCTTCTGTTTCTGTGAGTCTGACGTCCTGCACGTACGTGCAGGACGTCAGACTCACAGAAGCAGAAGCCTGCGCGGCCACATTGGTGATCTGCAAGGGTCGACTAGGGTGGTGGACTTTGGTCCTGAGGAACTGAGTTCGATTCCCACTTCAGGCACAGGCAGCTCCTTGTGACTCTGGGCAAGTCACTTAACCCTCCATTGCCCCATGTAAGCCGCATTGAGCCTGCCATGAGTGGGAAAGCGCGGGGTACAAATGTAACAAAAAAAAATAATAAAAAAATGTTTATTCATGCCTTCAAATAAATAAAGCAAATCGGTGAGGCAAGACTGCCCTTGGCTGAATCCATGTTGATTTTGTCCCATTAAACCACATTTATCTATGTATTCAATAATTTTATTCTTGATAATAGTTTTCACTATTTTCCCCTGCACTGACATCAGGTTTACCGGTCTGTAATTTCCCAGATCACCCCGGAACCCTTTTTTAAAAAGACAGCATTACATTGCCCACTCTCCAATCTTCAGATACTATGGATGATTTTAACAACAGGTTACAGAACACTAACAGCAGGTCGGTGATATCATGTTTGCATTCTTTCAGTACCCTAGGGTGCATGCCATCTGGTCCAGGTGATTTACTACTCTTTATCAGTTTGGCTCAGTATGTCTTCTAGGTTCACCAAGATTTCTTTCAGTTCCTCCACATCATCACCCTTGAAAACCACTTTTGGTACAGGTAAGATCTCTGCGAAGCAACAAAAGAGATCTTCCGTAAAGATCGAAGCAAAGAATTCATTCAGTCTCTCCACTATGGCCTTGTCCTCCCTGAGTGCCCCCTTTGCTCCTTCATGATCTAACAGTCCCAGGGATTCCCTCACAGGCTGCTTTTGAGGTACCTGAAAAAGTTGTTACTGTGAGTTTTTGCCTCTGTGACAAGATTCTCTTCATATTCCTAAGGTCAGTGGCTTTGTCCCATCTTTTGCACAGGGATGAAGCCAAGTTGTTTGATGTGTTAATGGGGTTAGCAATTCTGCATATTTTATCTGAGCGAAGATGTTAACACTGCACTGTCTAAGAATGCTTGGAGGAATGCTGTTTGTTTAGTACGGAAGTATGAAAAAGTTGCTGTTAAGACGCAAATTTTTTAAAAGTTTGGAATCCTTTGGATGTTTTTTTTTTTTGCCAATCTGATGATACACAGGTTGGCTGGATCTCAGCTGATGGGTATTATGCCCTGTGAGATAAGAGGAGTGTTGTTGTTGTGGTTAATATTAATTTAATGACAATAAAAAGTGGCAGATTCCTGAAACCAACCCTCACCAGGCAGAGGCTCAGTGTGGGCACTGGTGCAAATCCCTATTTAGCCTTGCCTCGGGCACAACACCTATCCCTAAGCTCTGCCTTCTAGACTCATGACAGGGGGGAAATGATCTAGGCTAGGGATTCTCTCCCTCTTTATTCATTGAAACCAAAGGACTCTTAAGAACTGAACATAGAATCTATGCTCCACACTGCATTTCAGCATCAGCAGTGACTCCCCCCTCCCCCCACCTCAATATTTTACACTAGGAAAGCTGTCTCTAGACCAAAGAAATGTGGCACTGTAAGAATGTGGGAAGCACAACACCTGGAATACTTAATATACAAGCGTAATCCAGTATGTCCTCAGTTTGTAATATATCCCACAGACTGACAGGAAATAAAAAGTTTCAATTATAGCATCTCCCAGAATTGACCTTTTGCATCACTTTCCTTCAAAGTGAATTACACACAACTTAGAGTAACCAAGACCCCTATTCAGGTCACAGTGCTCTAAATAGGGATTTAAAGCTCTGGAAAGCAACTTTTCTGATCCCCAAGCAGCAAAATCTCTGTCCATTAAGAACAAGGACAAATCCATCTCCTGATGTGTGGGATTCTCTCATCAAATAAGGTTTTCTCAAGCTACCCATTGCCGGAGTCACCCGTGATGCTTTTAAACAAACGCTAATGCACAAATGGGAATCGTTTAACTCTTGCAAGTCCAGAAAGGAAAACATAGCATTTCACCAGGAGTCTATAAAAACTTTTAGCCCCTTCTTGGACAAAACATGTAAGCCGCATTGAGCCTGCCATGAGTGGGAAAGCGCTGGGTACAAATGTAACAAAAAAAAAAAAAGGAATATTTATATAAAACAAGCAAAGGGCCTTACTTCTCATTTGCAATCAAATATATGTTTTAAGCGCTGACAATTTACAATCCCAATATAATACTCTGGTTCTTGATATGACATCTACCATTGTACTGTATAACATTATTAGTACTTTTTTATGATTTTAAAAACTAAGAATTAAACATTCTAAACTTGATATGAAATATACCGTTGTGGAACAAGCCAACTCAGTACAGTAAATTCTTCACTAGCACAGTTTTAAAACCATGAAAAGGACCATTCTGGAGTTTATATTGTGGGGCTCCTGGTCTCAAACAAACTATAAAATCAGGAAAGAAAAAAAAAAGGAATAATCAAGATCAAAGAGAAAAACGGGGGATTTATAGCATGAAGCTAAACACAGATATCACTGTTGCTTCAGTCCGATGCCCCTATCTCCTCCCTGCCCCCCAACCCCACCAAAATAATCTGCTGATCAGCAGCTCAGCCAAGAAAATGAAGTCAAGCAATCGCTGGCACTCACCCTCAGCTGCGAATACCACACAGAAAGTGGTGAAAGTGAGGAAAAGTGCTTGGAAGATGCCGAATTCCTTCATCTTCTGAACAAATCGCCTGTTGTGTACCGGATCACGAAAAACCTCCTTACCCCGACCTCTGTACTGTTGTGCTCCCGATGCTGCCTCTGTGCACTGCCTGCCTACTACGAGTTCGGTTGTGCAGGGTGCTCAGGCTCGCCCTCTGCAGGAACTGAAGCGTCTCTGTCCCCCCCGAAGCGCTGAGGCTGCAGATTACAGACACACGTGCCTCCGCCCCACACAACAACCCGGCTCCGAATAAACAGACTGGTTAATCGCTCCCTCCTTCCCTGGTCGTTTGCTCTGTCAGCTACTCCATGATGCAGGGATCTCAGCTCAGGTTGGATTTCTGCAGCACTTCCCTCTCCCGCTTGAGTGAAGCTGCTCCTAGGGTTGCCAGATTCGCCCAACAGGGTTGATTCAGTCTTGGGCTTACCCCAACGCATGGAGCCTGCAGGGACTTGTAGTTTGCTCCGCCTGTGCCTGGTCTGTGAATGCTTTGGCTTAAAGCCATAGTGACTTGCATGTGCACGTGCTGCTCTGATTTAAAGTAACAGCTGCTTGCTTGGCATATAGCTTGAGCTGCCCTGCAAGTCACAGAGATTTCCTTGTGCACTGCTGCAGTGCAACCCAAACTGAAACTGTAACCTTACTGAAGTTTAATCTGCCACTCTGTGTCTCTCCTATTGGGTGCGCTTTTCGCTGCTCCGAGTTCTAACCTTTGACTTACATCAAAGCAAAAGTATGCCTAGAAAATAGTGTGGAGACATTAGCTTCCACTTTGTCATATGTTCTATCTCCTCAGGTACTTAGAGAAACAGGGAGGTGCCCTGTATGAAATGTAGGTTAGAACCAACAGGAAGTAGAGGATGACACAAAGACTCTCAGGCCTTGAGAATTCCAACGTCGATCCTTTATTAGGTACCAAACAAGTAAAGGTTCCAAGCCCAGCCCAGGCCTGTGTTGCAGCGAAAACACTGCCTGCCTCAGGGGCTACAAGACTTGCTCAAATGTACTTGTCTGTGAAAGGTATCTATAAATGACGTGAGGCTGTGCAATACTGTTCAAAACCTTCCTTCTTCTCTCTTCCCTACTTAATCTCTGCACAATACTAACTGTATCTCTGATATCTTGGAACGACATTGTTAACAAAACTATGTAAGCCACATTGAGCCTGCAAATAGGTTGGAAAATGTGGGATCCAAATGCAATAAATAAAATACTGTCAAAAGCTGTAAGAACCAAAAAATGGCAACATTGAAATCCCTCCAAAAGGAATGTACAAAAAGAAAGCAGTGTCATCGCAATGACAATGTCTGTTGTGGTGAATTATGTTGCATGTCCTGAATTATTATCCCTATTACTTGTGTTGTTCCCACCTTGTCGCTCCCCCCCAAAAAAATTTTTTAACAACTGTAAACTGCTTAGATATTCAGTATATAGACGATATATCAAATAAACTGAATCTTAGCCTGAGCGTCATGCAATGGTGCCTCGCTTTGCCTTCTGAAGCAGCATGGTTTGCACATCACCATTTTCTACATCTACAGAGTACCACACAGTTCAAATAAAATCATCCACGGCGAAGCCCCGGCATATATGTCAGACCGCACAGACTTACCAACCAGGAACACAAAAAGGTCAGCACGCACATTCTTGAATCTCCACTACCCCAGTTGCAAGGGACTTAAATATAAATCAACATATGCATCCAGCTTCGCCTACATTAGCACGCAACTATGGAATGCACTACCAAATGTCATAAAAACAATGCATGACCTAACGACCTTCCGAAAATTACTAAAGACCAACCTGTTCAAAAAGTCATAGGAGTGGCCTAGTGGTTAGGGTGGTGGACTTTGGTCGTGGGGAATTGAGTTCAATTCCCAGCACAGGCAGCTCCTTGTGACTCTGGGCAAGTCACAACCCTCCATTGCCTGCCGCATTGAGCCTGCCACGAGTGGGAAAGCGCGGGGTACAAATATAACTAAAAAAAAAAAAATACCATAATGACCCATCCTAAATACCAGACGAAACTCTACCCAAACCAGTTAATATCAAACTCTCTACACCGACTACTCAGTTATTCTGTCACCAATGAACATTAACGCACTACCACCTTATTTCTCATGCCGGAAATGATCTGATTACCTAACTTAATCTATAACTCACTCTATCATTTATGAACTTTAATGCAATAGCACTTTGTACTTCTCATTGCGGAAATGGCGATCGCCATTACGGCATAATGTAAGCCACATTGAGCCTGCAAAAAGGTGGGAAAATGTGGGATACAAATGCAATAAATAAATAAATAACGGTCACGTGAACCACACAGAGTGCACTGATGCAGGAAGAAAAGTGCACAGGGAGACTGGGAGCAAGCACAAGAGAGGAGAAGAGGGTTGCTCTACTTCCCACTTAGCATCCACTAGCTTTGAGCCATTAGCTCACCTGCTGTTTGTAGCCCAGACAACTGATGCCTCCCCTTCTGTTTCATCATCTGCCTATGTGGCAGAGAGGTTGATGCTGCAGCTGTCTCGAGCTCACTTTTCATTGGCCTGTGCCAGTCGTTCCCAAACCTGGTCCTGTAGGCACACCAGCCCGTCAGGATTTCAGGATATCATCAATGAATATTCGTGGGAGAGATTTGCATACCAAGGAGGCAGTGCATGCAAATCTGTCATGAATATTCATTGTGGATATCATGAAAACCTGACTGGCTGCAATGCCTCCAGGGACCAGGTTTGGGGAGCCACTGGCCTATGCCGATGCTGCTGATTGAGAGGATCTGACTAAACTGGATAGGAGGGAGGGAGAAGAATTATAGCTCACCCATGTTATGCACCTGCGTAGGGCCAGTATAAGCTCGCCTGCAGCCCTGACAGCCATCATTTTACCAGGTCAAGAGGTGAAGAACCCAGACTCCTGGGCAGGGATTCAAAGTGAGACTATCCAGCTCTAATCTGGGCACTTGGCCACTGTCTTCTAGATGCCCATTGGCTTAAACTGAACTCCTGAGGTAATCTGGATTAACAATATATCTGACCCTAGAATTACACGGAGTCTGTAATTGTCTGCAATTGTTTAAACATTTAGGAATTCTTTTATCAAGCCGCTGTAGCGGTTCCCACACTGCAGTGCCAACGGAGCTCATTTAAAGTGAATGGGCTTTGTCGGCATTACCGTACCGGGAGCCGCTAGCACAGCTTGATAAAAGAGGCCCTTAGTACATAAGAGCCGACTTTGTGGGTGCTGTGGGTGTTTGAGCACCCTATTGAGAAAATTCTTTGTGTCCAGGGAGGAGTTATTTTCATTGGGTTTAGCACCCCTAATAATTTTGAAAAGTTGGCTCCTATGCCTTAGGATGACCTGTGAAAACAGTGGCCAATCTACTCAACGTTTACCTGACTAGAAGGCACGTATCGCCCATCTATAAATGTCTTTGTCAAGACCACTTTTACCTGATTTATTTCATAGTAACGTAGTAGATGACGGCAGAAAAAGACCTGCACGGTCCATCCAGTCTGCCCAACAAGACAACTCATATGTGCTACTTTTTGTGTATACCCTTCTTTGATTTGTACCTGTGCTCTTCAGGGCACAGACCATATAAGTCTGCCCAGCACTATCACCGCCTCCCAACCACTGGCTCTGGCACAGACCGTATAAGTCTGCCCAGCACTATCCCCACCTCCCAACCACCAGCCCCGCCTCCCACCACCGGCTCTGGCACAGACCGTATAAGTCTGCCCAGAACTATCCCTGCCTCTCATACTTGAAATCCAGAAGTTAAAAATTTGCAAACAATAAGACTCCTGAGGCAGGCCTCGTAGCTGAAACACAGCATTGTGTCTAGTCTTTTATCAATAAACGTTTACAACTTAAGATTGTTCTTTTGTCTCTGGAATCCATGGTCCATCACCCACTATTCTCCAGTGTTTGTGTATCCTCGTGGGATTATTGAGTTCTCTGCTTCTGTGGATTTCTATTGATAGCATGGAATCTTACTACTATTTGGGTTTCTGCCAAGTACTTGTGACCTAGATTGGCCACTGTTGTAAACAGGATACTAGGCTATTAGGTGTACCACTGGTCTCACCCAATGTGGCTATTCTTATCTTGTTTTTGGAAAATGGCATGGTTACCAGTTGAGTTCATATTTAGCTATAAAATCTTTGGTTTTATTTCTAGAAGACTATTCCATAATATCTCCAGGTGCCCGATAAGTTGATATTTCCTTACGTTCATCAAGAAACTTTCTTCCATCTCAAAGATCATAATTATCTTTTTCCATAGCCATTATTGTGAATATTTACAATTTGTTCTACTGTTAACTTAATAAAGATATTTAAACTACAACAAAACTGAAATAGATATAGATAGATACAGTCATAAAAGGACAGATAGATAGGAAGGAAGGGGGTGTACCAAAGCAACATTTGCCCGAGACAAAATTTTGTCAGGTGACTGCCTTGTTTTCAGTACCTAGAAAAGAGAACTTAGGAGAAGAAGTCAAACCCAACCAGTAAATGAAGAATTGTATGTCCACACTGATCCTGCCATAGTCTCCATCCTTTTCCTATACTAAATCCTAGATTTAGCTTAATTTTTGCTAGACTTCTCAACAGTGGAGGAGTGGCCTAGTGGTTAGGGTGGTGGACTTTGGTCCTGAGGAACTGAGTTCAATTCCTGGCACAGGCAGCTCCTTGTGAACTCTGGACAAGTCACTTAACCCTCCATTGCCTGCTGCATAGAGCCTGCCATGAGTGGGAAAGCGCGGGGTACAAATGTAACTAAAATAAAAAAATAGTACAGTTAAAGTACATTGATCAACAAGGGGACCCTATTCCTTGTATCTGTAAAGAAGGTATCCCTTGTATATATTGATCCAGGCTCTTAGATTCAGAGTCCATTTCCCACTTTCTTACCTAGGAACGGTGTATGGATTCTCTGCCTATTTAGATGATACAAGGAAATGTTGACTAGAAACAAACATAACCAGAGTTCTATAGACCCCACATGATACTAAAGCTTCTGGGTACTGCATGATAAATTCCACTATTTGCAGTTAATTCTAAATAACTCTGTTTTACTTGAGCAAGCAAAATTGGAACCATATGAAATTAGAAAGCACCATTATAATCTAGTTTTCTTCTTAAAGGTTTAAGAAAAACATACTATAAAAAGTAACAAAATTATGTAGCATGTGCTGCAGATTAAGTGCTGCAGTACAACAGAACATAATTCATCTGCCATTGGGTATGGTCTCATTTAGGATGCAACCCAGATTTTTTTAAATGAAACATATCATTGTAGTAAAATTTGGCAATGATGTAATCTTCATATGCTATACCAAGCATTATCCAGTATTGCAATTAACTCAGCTGAAAAGGCGTTCCAGGCTGAAACACAGTCTCTTCTGTTTTATAGTCTTTGTCAGCCTATTTCTCCCAAACAGAATTGGTGAACACGAAAATATTTTTTTTTGCATTCAGTCTAATTTTTTGTTGTTGTTACATTTGTACCCCGTGCTTTCCCACTCATGGCAGGCTCAATGTGGCTTACATGGGGCAACAGAGGGTTAAGTGACTTGCCCAGAGTCACAAGGAGCTGCCTGTGCCTGAAGTGGGAATCGAACTCAGTTCCTCAGTTCCCCAGGACCAAAGTCCACCATCCTAACCACTAGGCCACTCCTCCACTGTTGGTGCTATTGGAGATTCTACATGGAATGTTGCTATTCCACTAGCAACATTCCATGTAGAAGTCAGCCCTTGCAGATCACCAATGTGGCTGCACAGGCTTCTGCAAGTCTGACATCCTGCACGTACGTGCAGGACGCCAGACTCACAGAAACAGAAGCCTCCGCAGCCTTCTACGTGGAATGTTGCTAGTGGAATAGCAACATTCCATGTAGAATCTCCAATAGTAGCAACATTCCATGTAGAATCTCCAATAGTATCTATTTTATTTTTGTTACATTTGTACCCCGCGCTTTCTCACTCATGGCAGGCTCAATGCGGCTTACATGGGGCAATGGAGGGTTAAGTGACTTGCCCAGAGTCACAAGGAGCTGCCTGTGCCTGAAGTGGGAATCAAACTCAGTTCCTCAGTTCCCCAGGACCAAAGTCCACCACCCTAACCACTAGGCCACTCCTCCACTCCAAAAACAGTTTTCTTTTTTCACTTAAAAATCAATGAGCTACTTGGTTAACCAGGCTCCTCCCACACAGGCTGCAGAAGGTAATGTGGTATCCTGCAAGGGTCCCAACTTTCCTCACTTTTATTTAACCAATACCACCTAGCTTCAGTTCAGAAAAGATCTAACAACCTATCTTTTCAAGAAATTTTATGGCTAACCATGGGCCCCTTTTGCCAAGCCGTGGCAAAAGGGGGCCGGCGCTGGCGTCAGTGTATGTTTTACACATGCCGAGGCCCCCTTTTATTGCGGCTGGTAAAAGGGAAGGTCTCACTTTTCTGCAGGAAATGGCCGTGCGGCAAGTAAAGCACTTGCGTGGCCATTTCGGGGGGGAGCCCTTACCACCACCCACTGAGGTGGTGGTAAGGGTTCTCGCATTAACCTGGCAGTGACCGGGCAGCGCGCGGCACTGCCCGATTACTGCCGGGTACAGTCCGTCGTGGCACGGTAGGGGTGGGAAGAACCGCCAGGCTGCTGTAGTAGCCTGGTGGTACTTCTGTTATAGCGAGCGGAAAGCCCGTGTTGGGCTTACTGCCGCTTAGTAAAAGGAGCCCTATATGACACAAATGTTCAATAATACCCGTAACTGTATTTGTAAGTGTAAAATAACACTGTAACGTCTCCTAATTGTTAATTGTAAGCCACCTTGAACCAAAACTTGGTTTTGGAAAATAGTGGGATATAAGAATAACTAAATAAACTTTCTACGAAAGGCAATGGGTAACCAAAGCAAATATTTTAAAACTGAAGAAATATGTGTAATTAAACTCTGGAATTCGTTGCCAGAGAATGTGGTAAAGGTGGTTAGCTTAGCGGAGTTTTAAAAAGGTTTGGACGGCTTCCTAAAGGAAAAGTCCATAGACCGTTATTAAATGGACTTGGGGAAAATCCACTATTTGTGGGGTAAGCAGTATAAAATGTTTAGTACCTTTTTGGGATCTTGCCAGGTATTTCTGACCTGGATTGGCCACTGTTGGAAACAGGATGCTGGGCTTGATGGACCTTTGGTCTTTCCCAGTATGGCAATACTTCTGTACTTACGTATATGATCAACTCATGGCATGCCCACAATCACTCTTGTCATAACAAATGTGCTATCTGAAGAGCATACAACAAATACTGTAGCAGACCTAAATACAAGGCATTACGATAATCAAAGTAAGGCAGTACCAAACTTTGAATAACTGTACAAAAATTAAAAGCATTCAATAGCCCTCACAATCGAAAAAGAAAAACATCCTAATTGGGAAAAAAAAGCATCCTAATACTTTCTTCAATTGTGATTTCATAGTTAATGATAACTTTCTTCAATTTGCTCACGGCATGTAAGCAGCCTTTTTTATTCATTTAAACAGGAGTGTCTGTCCCTTGTGTAAGTCATGGGCTCAGGTAGATGATTCTGTTCCTTATACAAGACAGTGGAAGAAAACATCTGCCCTGTATACAATAGCAAAGGTATTCTATGAATTAAGAATTGTATGGCATATTAGATCACTGGTTTCTGTTGAAAACTTTCGTAAAATTGTTCAGTCTGTAGTTTTTCCACTGTTAGATTACTGTAATGGTTTGCTAATGGGGATTACTGGGAACATGCTGAAGGCGCTACAACTAGTTCAGAACGCTATAGCCCAACTGATTAAAGGAGGTTCTCGCTATGATCATGTTACTCCAATTTTGAAATCGCTGCATTGGCTTCCTGTAAAAGTTTGCACTGAATTTAACATTTTATTGCTAGTTTTCAAAATATTGAATAGTAATATTTCACCAACTCTTAGTGCCACTCTAAGATGTTATCAACCTACTCGTTCTCTGAGATCATCTCAAAAACAGCTACTTGACGTGCCTTCATTTCATCGGGTTTATTTAGAAGAATGCAGATCATCTATTTTCTGCATCAAAGGTCCGAAATCATGGAATGTTTTGCCCATTGTACTTTGTTCAATACAAAATATGGACCAGTTTAAAAAAGCATTGAAAACTCATTTATTTCTTCAGGCTTTTGGTTCCTCTGATGTATAAATTATTTTAATGCAGAAGGCAGGAAGTAGGGAGAGTTGGCTCTACTCAAACAACGGAGGAGAAGTATTGATGGATAAAAAATCTTTATTACAAAGTATTCAAAATCGACTCGACACAGCAGCTGTGTTTCGGCACCCTAAGCGCCTGCCTCAGGAGTCATATGATGTATGGCTGATTATGAAAAGAGATTCTTATCAAATCTCTATACACAAAAGATATCAATCTAACCCGAAGTTAGACAGGAAATCTCTGTCCATAATATGTCTCCTTTGTTGTTTGAGAAGAGCCAACTCTCCCTACTTCTTGCCTTCTGCATCCTTCTCACGTAGGGAATTAGTGCACCTCCATCCTTGCGTGGTTTTTTCCTGTTCTCTAAATTATTAAATTTTAATCTGCTGTATGTTTGAATTGTAGAGGTTTTTGTATAGTTTGTTGTGTAAATAAATAATTTTTAAAAAAATATTTTGTATATGATTTGTTCCCCGCTTAGACTTTTAAAGATATAGCGGGTTATAAATAAAGTTTTATTATTATTATTATTACAAATCAACAAAGATCATGCCCATGCCTACTTCCAAGTCCATGGGAGTAGAAAGTATCCAACCCTAACAGCTGTATCACAGGAGACAAACCGTACATCAGTTATTTGTGATTCAGAAGACCACATAAGGCCATCCCACTGCACAACATCCATATCAAATAAACTCAACAGTTACTTAGGGGGCATTTTACCTACACGCACCCAATGCACGCCAAATTGGAGTTACCGCGTGGCCCTTGTGGTAATTTCAATTTTGGCACGCATCTGCTATGCGCGTCCAAAACCTTTTTTATTTTCTGACGTGCGTAGACCATTACTGCCCGGTTACCGCGTGACACCTTACCACTAGGTCAATGGCTTGCTGTAGGGTCTCAGACCCAAAATGGATGCGCGGAATTATTCTTGTTGCCGCATAACCATTTTCGGCAAAAAGTTTTAAAAGGCATTTTTTGTAGGTGCACTAAAAAATAATTCTGTACACCAGGGCCGCCGAGCGACTGGGCCAGGCCCGGGACAAGGCCACCCCTGGGCCCCCCCCCCACCTGAGGTTGCCGGGCCCCCCCCCCTCCACCCACCACCGGGCCAGGCCCTCTCTCCACCCCCAGGCCCTCTACACTGACCTTAAGCGTCTCCCTCACCTTCGAAAGCGCAGCGCACTGAGCGCAGCAAGCAGCGGCAGACCACTCCTTCCTTCCTTGCCCCACCCTCGCAGAAGTTACATCAGGCGAGGGGGGGACACGGAAGGAAGGAGTGGTCTGCTGCTGCTTGCTGCGCTGCGCTTTCGAAGGAAAGATGAGGGAAACGCTTAAGGTCAGTGCCAGGGAGCGACGGAGGGCAGGCGGGCCGGACTGCGGCAGTGGCGCCAGGCCCCCCCGGAGGCCCGGGCCCGGGGAATTTTGTCCCCCCTGTCCCCCCCTCTCGGCGGCCCTGCTGTACACGCCCAAAACACGCAGCTACATTTTCTTGCTCTCTGACTGCCAGATGACTTTGGAAAAGGTCAAGGACAGGTACATATGGTTGCAAGCATTGACTAGAAACTGAAAGGTTTCAAATATCCCTAATCCCGTAATTCTTCAGATAGCAATCTATGCATTCTGTGGATGAGAGAGCCAGCGATAATGATATTTCACATGCAGCCATTAAAAAGTAGCTCCAGAAGTATCCTTATATATGCACCTTTTCCAACGTAAGATGACACTGCCACGTATAAGAACTGAGTTTTGACCCATTCATCCTTTGCTAAATGACACTTCCCATTATTCAGAAAAGAGGTAACAGTGGTGTAACTGCACTGTTTCTCCACTGATCTGATAAAGGAGGCAGAGCTCTCAAAAGCTAGTCACAGATGGGTGCTGAATAGGCAAAGGGATGCATGGTCCTCTCCTGAAATCATCAGAGAAGAGTTATCCCCCTATCACTCAGTCATCACCCTATCCTCAGGTCACTTCACTGGCTTCCGATCATATACCGCATTCAATTCAAGCTTCTCCTTCTTACCTACAAATGCACTCGGTCTGCTGCCCCTCACTATCTTTCTACCCTCATCTCCCCTTACGTTCCCGCCCGTAACCTCCGTTCACAGGATAAATCCCTCCTCTCAGTACCCTTCTCCACCACCGCCAACTCCAGGCTCCGCTCATTCTGCCTCGCCTCACCCTATGCTTGGAACAACCTTCCTGAACCCTTACGCCAAGCCCCCTCCCTGCCCGTCTTCAAGTCTTTGCTTAAAGCCCACCTCTTCAATGCTGCGTTTGGCACCTAACCCTTACCGTTCAGTGAATCCAGACTGCCCCAATTTGACTGCCCCTATCGGACCGACCGTTCACTTGTCTATTAGATTGTAAGCTCTTTGAGCAGGGACTGTCTCTCTTTGTTAAATTGTACAGCGCTGCGTAACCCTAGTAGCGCTCTAGAAATGTTAAGTAGTAGTAGTAGTATCACCCTTGCCCAAGACCTCCCTTTTATGATGCCTTCTTATCTCTTACTCTCTTTTCAAATGTATTTCTGGTCTTTTCCTAATTTGTAGTCATAAGTACATAAGTATTGCCATACTGGGAAAGACCAAAGGTCCATGGAGCCCAGCATCCTACATGGTAACATAGTAGATGACGGCAGAAAAAGACCTGCATGGTCCATCCAGTCTGCCCAAGATAAACTCATATGTGTATACCTTACCTTGAATTTGTACCTTACCTTGAATTTGTACCTGTCTTTTTCAGGGCACAGACCGTATAAGTCTGCCCAGCAGTATTTTCCACCTCCCAACCACCAGTCCCGCCTCCCATCACCGGCTCTGGTACAGACCGTAAAAGTCTGCCCTCCCCTATCCTAGCCTCCCAACCACCAACCCCTCTTCCCCCCACCTGCTCCGCCACCCAATTTCAGCTAAGCTTCTGAGGATCCATTCCTTCTGCACAGGATTCCTTTATGCATTTCCCACGCATGTTTGAATTCCGTTACCGTTTTCATCTCCACCACCTCCCGCGGGAGGGCATTCCAAGCGTCCACCACCCACCACCCTCTCTGTGAAAAAATACTTCCTGACATCTTTCCTGAGTCTGCCCTCCTTCAATCTTATTTCATGTCCTCTCGTTCTACCACCTGTTTCCAACAGTGGCCAATCCAGGTCACAGATACCCGGCAAGATCCCAAAAAGTGCAAAACATTTTATACTGCTTATCCCAGAAATAGTGGATTTTCCCCAAGTCCATTTAATAACGGTCTATGGACTTTTCCTTTAGGAAGCCGGCCAAACCTTTTTTAAACTCCGCTAAGCTAACCGCCTTTACCACATTCTCTGGCAACAAATTCCAGAGTTTAATTACACATTGAGTGAAGAAAATGTTTCTCCGATTCATTTTAAATTTACTACATTGTAGCTTCATTGCATGTCATTCCCCCATTGTGGACTTTTTGTACTGAATTATACTACTACTACTACTACTACTATAAATCATTTCTATAGCAGGGGTATGTTTACTAAGGTGCATTAGCATTTTTAACAAGCCTATAAATTTAAGGCGCATTAAATGTTAATGCGCCTATTCATTTCTGTGTGTGTGTTAGTGTTTAACACGCATAAACCATTTACGCGCGTTAAAAACGCTAACACGCCCATAGAGCCACTTAATAAACATAGTCGATAGAGAGCAGTATTGGATTTTCACTTTGAAAGCTGTCAGCCCCAGGGGTTTAAATCCTGAGATTGAATGGATGACGCTGACATAACTCTAATTTTGATTGAAGGAAAGTGCCCTGCCCACTAAGCTCTGATTGGTGCTCGGTTTTACAGATGACTTTACCTCTATATAAAACACTGAAAAAAGGCCGCGGCCGTTTTAAAACCCATGATGAATGCAGACCAGTATGGCTGGTAATTATACTATTGGACATGAAATGTTTTTTTTTTCTAAAAAAAATGTATGTTTAAGATGTTTTTGTAAAGTTACTTTTTATGGCTTTAGGAGACTACCTTGAGACAGCCAGTGGCGAAACAGGAATTCATGTTGGTTATGAATGTGTCTCCTGAATAACTTCTTAAATACCTCATAGTGAAAGTTTAAGCTGAATTTAAAGAAGAAGAAAACGAAGAGGTTAAACTAAGCTAAATTAAGCTAAGTATTCAGTTTATTTTATATATAAAAAATGCAAATGAAACTGGAATTATAGAAGTACATTATGAACGTAAGAAATAAAAATTTTTCCAATGGAATGATGAGGATTACATGCTCACCCTTGTCTATGCCAGGCTCAAAAGAAATCAGCCTAGTGGATGATGTATGCGTATCCGATGGATCCAATAGTAAATCATTAATTGTAAAGTACAATGATTATTGATACATTTTATTGATAGGAGCTGGGCTATTATTTATGTCGATTGCATTGCTTCATCCTTTATAAAATATTTTGGTGCTTATTGGACTTGAGAGTGTAATTATGCTGCCATAAATATGTTATCATAACGAATATGTGTAGGTATACAAGTGTAATTATGTTCTTATAGATATGTTCAGTGACGATCCTAGGTCGGCTGCCACCCGGGGCAGATCGCCGATGCGCACCCCCCCCCCCCCCCCGGTGCAACATGACACCGCCCCCAGCGCATCACCCCCCCCCTCCCCACAGAGTGCATTCTTGGCTGCTGGGAGCAGCCACGTGGCTCTCGGCTCCGCTGGCTCCCTGCACCCCTCCAGCGGCGTGCACCCGGGGCGGAACGCCCCCACCGCCCCGCCCTTGCTACACCGCTGGATATGTTCTCTCAATAAATATGTGCACCATATCAAGGTATATCGTATTGAATGTTATCCTCTCTCAGGAAGTTATCAAAGTATATTTATTAGTTATATCATGTTGATTGTGTAAGTTTGGGTACCTGTGATCAGGTACCCAACATCAGCTTAGGAACAGGTGATGTTATTGTGGGACTTTCCAGTTTGATTTTTAGTTAAAATTTAATGCCAACAAGTGCAGAGTGATGCACTTAGGGCGCACAAATACAAAAGAGATGTACCAGATAGGAGGAGAGAGATTGATGTGTACAGCTCAGGAAAGGGACCTTGGGGTGAGGACCTCAAGGTGACAAAACAATGCAGCAAGGCAGTGGCCACAGCAGGGGCGTAGCTACGTGGGGGGATGGGCCCCCCCAGATTTGGCCCTGGTCACCCCCCACCGCAAACCCTTTTGACCCCCTCTTCCCGCCACCGCCAACCCCCCCCCCCCCCGCTGCCGCCACCGTCAGGTACCCGTGCTGGTGAGGGTCCCCAACCCCCGCCAGCCAAAGTCCTCTTCAACGCCGGTTTCTGGGCCGGTGCGTTGCTGCAGCTGATGTGGAAGGATTCTGTTTCTGTGTGAGTCATCCTGACGTCCTACGAGGGTCAAAAATTTACATCAGGCGTGGATGCTGTTCAAAAATACCATCCTGGAAGCCCAGGCCAAATATATTCCTTGTATTAAAAAAGGAGGGAGGAAGACCAAACGACAGCCGGCATGGTTAAAAAGTGAGCTGAAGGAAGCTATTAGAGCTAAAAGAAAATCATTCAGAAAATGGAAGACGGAAACGACTGAAAATAATAAGAAACAGCATAAGGAATGTCTAGTCAAATGGAAAGTGCTGATAATGAAGGCAAAGAGGGGCTTTGAAATAATGATTGCGTTGGAGGCAAAAATGCATAGTAAAATTTTTTTTAGGTATATTTTTTTAGGTATATTTATTAGGTATCCGGCAAAAGAATCAGTTGGACCGCTAGATGACTAAGGAGTAAAAGGGGCAATCAGGGAATACAAAGCATAGCGGAGAGATAAAATGAATTCTTTGCTTCGGTCTTCACCGAGGAAGATTTGGGAAAGATACCGGTGCCAGAAATGGTATTCAAAGCTGACGAGTCACAGAAACTGAATGAAACCTTTATAAACCTAGAGGATGTAATGGGGCAATTTGACAAATTGAAGAGTAGCATAAGTACATAAGTAATGCCACACTGGGAAAAGACCAAGGGTCCATCGAGCCCAGCATCCTGTCCATGACAGCGGCCAATCCAGGCCAAGGGCACCTGGCGAGCTTCCCAAACGTACAAACATTCTATACATGTTATTCCTGGAATTGTGGATTTTTCCCAAGTCCATTTAGTAGTGGTTTATGGACTTGTCCTTTAGGAAACTGTCTAACCCCTTTTTAAACTCTGCCAAGCTAACAGCCTTCACCACGTTCTCCGGCAATGAATTCCAGAGTTTAATTATGCGTTGGGTGGAGAAAAATTTTCTCCGGTTTTAAATTTACTACACTGTAGTTTCATCGCATGCCCCCTAGTCCTAGTATTTTTGGAAAGCGTGAACAGATGCTTCACATCCACCTGTTCCACTCCACTCATTATTTTATATGCCTCTATCGTGTCTCCCCTCAGCCGTCTCTTCTCCAAACTGAAAAGCCCTAGCCTCCTTAGTCTTTCTTCATAGGGAAGTCCTCCCATCCCCGCTATCATTTTAGTCGCCCTTCACTGCACCTTTTCCAATTCTACTATATCTTTCTTGAGATGCGGTGACCAGAATTATGTGTTTTAAAAGTTTATGATTTATGCTTGACTGTACTTTGTTCTATATTATTTTAATTTCAGTGTACTTTTAACCAGTATTGGGGTGATACTCTGTTGTATTCTATTGTTAAGATATATAATTGATCATATTATATATTTGCATTGCACTGTGTTTTATATTCTTTATTGTAACTTTCTGAGTTGTATTTATTTTATTCTTCTGTGATGCAAATCTCCTGGACCAGATGGTATCTATCCCAGAGTACTGATAGAATTGAAAAATGAACTTGCGGAACTATTCTTAGTAATATGTAATTTATCTTTAAAATTGAGCATGGTACTGGAAGATTGGAAGGTGACCAATGTAACGCCGATATTTTAAAAAGGTTCCAGAGGGAATGCGGGAAATTATAGACCGGTGACCCTGACATCGGTGCCTGGTAAAATGGTAGACACTATTATAGAGAACAAAATTACAGAGCATATTCAAAAGCAAGGATTAATGAGACAAAGCCAACATGGATTTATTTATTTATTAGGATTTATTTATCGCATTTTTTTAAGGAATTCACTCAAGGCAGTGTACAGTAAGAATAGATCAAACGTGACCAATAGACACAGTGATAAAAATATTCAAAAACAATACAAAGTATGGCATGGTATACTACTTACAATGTCAACGCAATAGGTAATAGAACATTATAATTGGTTAGAGAAATGGTTAAATATTATCTCAGCTAGGGTAGTAGTGGATAAACATGTTCTGCTGCAGTGTATGCAGCCCGACTCACTCCTTGTGTGTGTGAATGAGACTAACGAGCTAGTTACTTCTTCCATGAAAGGCCTGGTTGAAGAGCCAAGCTTTCACCTGCTTCCTGAAGTAGAGATAGTAACATAGTAAGTGACGGCAGAAAAAGACCAGTACAGTCCATCCAGTCTGCCCAACAAGATAAACTCATATGCGGTACTTACCATTTTCAGGACACAGACCGCAGAAGTCTGCCTAGTACTAGCCCTGCCTCCCAACCACCGGTGCTGCCACCCAATCTCTGCTAAGCTTCTGAGAATCCATTCATTCTGAATAGTCTTGCGTTAAGAGCAGTCTTTCAGACAGTGCACTCCAGAGTGTGGAGGCTACTCCGGAGAAGGCTTGCTTGCGGGTATCACATCGTGTAATGTCTTTTGGGAGAGGGTATGGTTAGTGAAAGTCCTTGGGACGACCTTAGTGTCATTGGTGGTGTGTGGAGGATCATCCTACGTTTCAGGTACTCAGGGTCATTTTCCTTGTACTGGTAGCCAATGAAGTTTTTGCAAAAATGGTGTGATTCAGTCACGTCGCTTGCAACCTTCTATGAGTCTTGCTGCTGCACTCTGAATCAACTGGAGCTGGTGCAGGCCCTTTGTAGTCAGACCATTGTATAGTGCATTGCAGTAATCCAGTCTTGATATTATCATAGCATGTACAACTGGGATACGATTTACCTTCTCGATGTAAGGAGAGAGGCAGCATAGCTGTCGCAAATAGTAGAAGCAGCTCTTGAATGTTGCTTGGATTTGAGGAATCAGAGTAAGTGTTGAATCTAACTGTATTTCAAGGCTCCTGACTTGTGATTTGAGGGGGAGTTTGTACCTCCCATAAGGGATTTTGAAGTCAGGTATGTATCCAATTGTGTTAGGGACCCAGAGAAGCTCGGTTGTACTTGGGTTCAGGCAAAGTTTGTTGTGTTTAGCCCATTCTTGAATTGATGTTAGACAAGTAATCAGTTTATTCAAGGCTGTAGGTAAGTAAGGTTCAATGGGTATGAGTAGCTACACATCATCCGCATAGATGTAGAACTGAGTGTCCATTTAGATGCCCAGTCTCCCAGTCTCGTAAGGTCCTCTTGTAATAAATGATCTAGAGATGGGAGTAACTAGTGAGGTAATTACATTTGCTGATGACACAAAGTTATTCAAAGTTGTTAAATCGTGAGAGGATTGTGAAAAATTACAAGAGGACCTTACGAGACTGGGAGACTGGGCGTCTAAATGGCAGATGATGTTTAATGTGAGCAAGTGCAAAGTGATGCATGTGGGAAAGAGGAACCCGAACTATAGCTACATAATGTAAAGTTAGGGACCAAGAAAGGGATCTCAGCGTCGTGGTTGATGATACATTGAAACCCTCTGTTCGATGTGTGGCGGTGGCTAAGAAAGCAAATAGAATGTTAGGTATTACTAGGAAAGGAATGGAAAACAAAAGTGAAGACGTTATAATAGCTTTGCATCTGTCCATGGTATGATGGCACCTTGAATACTGTGTTCAATTCTGGTCACCGCATCTCAAAAAAGATATAGTGAAATTAGAAAAGGTACAGAGAAGGGCGACGAAAATGATGACGGGGATGGGACGACTTCCCTATGAGGAAAGGCTGAAGCGGTTAGGGCTCTTCAGCTTGGAGAAAAGACGGCTGAGGGGAGATATGATAGAGGTCTATAAAATAATGAGTGGAGTGGAACGGGTAGATGTGAATCGTTTGTTTACTCTTTCCAAAAATACTAGAACTGGGGGGCATGCGATGAATCTACAAAGTAGTAAATTTAAAACAAATGGGAGAAAATGTTTCTTCACTCAACATGTAATTAAACTCTGGAATTTGTTGCCAGAGAATGTGGTAAAGGCGGTTAACTTAGTGGGGTTTAAAAAAGGTTTGGACAGCTTCCAAATGGAAAAGTCCATAGACCATTATTAAATTGACTTGGGAAAATCCACTGCTTATTTCTGGGATAAGCAGCATAAAATGTGTTGAACTTTTTCGGGATCTTGCCAGGTATTTGTGACCTGGATTGGCCACTGTTGGACTGGGCTTGATGGACCTTTGGTCTGTCCCAGTTTGGCAGTACTTATGTACTGATTCCTGGAAGTAGTAGCAGGGGTATTGTTCTGAGCTGAACTTTCACAATATAATACAAAATTAAATAAATAAAACACTTGGCAAGCTTTTCTATTGAGTTTATTTAAAGCCCAGTCATGATGCAGAGCTGATGTGAGGGTCAGGGCCCATTTTTAACAGCTCTGAAGTTTCCTTGGTTGTCTGCTGGTGTCTTGCTAACCATTAGACATAAAGAACATTTTTTCATGCTTGGCTCAGGGTCATTTTAGCAATTATCAGCAGCTGTGTTCCATCAACCGTCCAGGCCTTCTGTAATTCCTGTTATTTTTACAAAAAGTAATTGTTATGTGAAGTAACATTTTCTGCTACCATCGCTCAAGGCCGGCTCATTGTACTTTGCACAGCAGGAATGAACACATTTCAGGAACGACCTCTGAACCGTTACACAGGTTTGCCACTGTCCATCAGGATTTCAGCTTAGTTATCTGAAGTCCTTTGAGCCTATCTTCCACAAGAATTATGGAAAACAGAAAAGTTTATTTAATTTAAAAAAAAAACCAAAGGAATTCAACTTAGGCTGATTTATGAAGTGTTCCTTGACATGTAAAACTCTATACTCGGCATATGAGGAAAGAAAGGTGTGTTCCCCTAGAGGCCCTTTTACAACCAAATCCGTTTTTAAAAATTAGCACGTCAGCACTCACCGTCACCTATTTTTGTAGGTGACGAGGGCTCCTGTGTTATCCGTGTGCTAATCAGTTTGCATGTGGTATCCTAGAGGAGAGAAGGGACAGTGGATATATGATACAGACGTTTAAATACTTGAAAGGTATTAATATAGAAACAAATATTTTCCAGAGAAGGGAAAGTGGTAAAACCAGAGGACATGAATTGAGGTTGCGGGGTGGTAGACTTAGGAGTAATGTCAGAAAATTCTTTTTTCACGGAGAGGGTGGTTGATGCCTGGAATACCCTCCCGAGGGAGGTGGTGGAAAAAAAAACCGTGGCAGAATTCAAAAGGCATGGGATGGACACAGAGGATCTCTAATTAGAAAATTAATTATATTAAAAAAAAACAACAAAACTTAAAAGGGTTGCATCATGTCAAGTGGTACTTAGATGTGGCTGCATCAACTAAGGCCAGTGCTGGACTGGTTTGTGTGGTCTGAGTCCCGCATATGGCGATCCAGTTTAGGGTGGGCTGGAGAGAGCTTTGACCGCGGAAGGTGGTGGAGAGGAAAACGGTAACGGAATTCAAACATGCGTGGGATAAACATAAAGAATCCTGTGCAGAAGGAAGGGATCCTCAGGAGCTTAGCCTAGAATGGGTGGCAGAGCTGGTGGTTGGGAGGCGGGGCTACTGCTGGGCAGACTTATACGGTCTGTGCCGGGGCTGGTGGTTGGGAGGCGGGACTAGTGCTGGGCAGACTTATACGGTCTGTGCCGGGGCTGGTGGTTGGGCGGCGGGGATAGTGCTGGGCAGACTTATACGGTCTGTGCCGGGGCTGGTGGTTGGGCGGCGGGGATAGTGCTGGGCAGACTTATACGGTCTGTGCCAGAGCTGGTGGTGGGAGGCGGGGCTGGTGGTTGGGAGGCGGGGATAGGGCTGGACAGACTTATACGGTCTATGCCCTGAAGAGGACAGTACAAATAAAAAAGTAGCACATATGAATTTATCTTCTTGGGCAGACTGGATGGACCGTGCAGGTCTTTTCTGACGTCATCTACTACTATGACAGAAACACCAGTAATTTGGAACATGAGGACAGTGCCAGGCAGACTTTTATGGTCTTTGTCCTGCAAATTATTATTAATTTGGGTTTTGCTCACACCTTTTCAGTAGTAGCTCAAGGTGAGTTACATTCAGGGTTCTCTGTCCCTGGAGGGCTCACAATCTAAGTTGGTTCCTGAGGCAATGGAGGGTTAAGTGGTTTGCCCAAGATCACAAGGAGCAGCAGTGAGATTTGAACCAGCCATCTCTGGATGTCAAGCCTGATGCTCTAACCTCTAAGCCACTCTTCCACTCCAAGACAGATTTGGATAGGCTGGAGTGGGCTTTGACGGCAACTCCAGTAGTTGGAACATAAGGACAGAGCCAGGCGGACTTCTCCATAACCTTTTGACCATCACTTTCAAAGTTTTTCATGTTGGTTCCCCGCAATATCTGTCTAACCTCACTATTCCCTACTCTCTAATGTGTCTTTTCCGGTCCCTAAATGACTTTTGGCTAGTTCTCCTTAACCCCATAAATCCTACTCTTGAGTCAACTAGGCACCGTGTGTTCTATTTTGCTGCTCCATTGCACTGGAATTCCCTTTCTCGAGAAATCAGGGCTGAGCCTGCCTTTAACAAATTTAAATCAGCCATAAAGACTTGGCTATTTCATAAGGCCTATAAAATTCCATGAAATGTTCTTTGCTGACGGCTTGACTTCTCTTTCCTTTGTACCTGCTATTTTACCAGTCCCTTCCCCTCTCTCAAATATCCTTCGCTTTCAATAAGGTATATGTCTGCGCTCCCCCTAACACTTGTGTAACCTTCTCTTAGGCTTCACTTTATTTTGTATAAACGGATGTTTGTGTACTTTCCTGTAAATAATTGTAGTTCCTTTCCTATATTTCTGAAATGTTGTTATTATTGTACACTGCCTAGATCTACCTGTTAGTTTAAGGTGGTATATCAAGTTTTTCTTAATAAATTAATAAAATATATACCAGCTTATTTTCGAAAGAGAAATACGCCCATATTTTGACCCAAATCGGGAGATGGGCGCCTTTCTCTCATGGGCGCCCAAATCAGTATAATCGAAAGCCGATTTTGGGCGCCTCCAACTGCACTCTGTCGCGGGAACGAACAAAGTTGACAGGGGCATGTCAGAAGTGTGGTGAAGGCGGGACTGGGGCGTGTTTATCAGGCAAGGAGAGATGGGCGCGCTCGGCCGATAATGGGAAAAAAAGGGCGCCAGAAGCGAGAATTTGGGTCACTTTTTTGGACCCTTTTTTGTCACAAACAAGTCCCCAAAAAGTGCCCCAACTGCCCAGATGACTACTGGAGGGAATCGGGGATGACCTCCACTGACTCCCCCAGTGGTCACTAACCCCCCTCCCACCAAAAAAAAAAGAATTTTAAAAACTTTTTTTCCCAGCCTGTATGCCAGCCTCAAATGTCATACCCAGCTCCATCACAGCAGTATGCAGGTCCCTGGAGCAGTTGTTAGTGGGTGCAGTGAACTTCAGGCAGGTGGACCCAGGCCCAACCCCCCCCCCCCCCCCCCCCCACCTGTTACACTTGTGCTGCTAAATGGGAGCGTTCCAAACCAGCCCCAAAAACCACTGTACCCACATCTAGGTGCCCCCCCTTCAGCCATAAGTGCTATGGTAATGGTGTAGAGTTGTGGGCAGTGGGTTTTGGGGGGATTTGGGGGGCTCAGCACCTAAGGGAAGGGAGCTATGCACCTGGGAGGTATTTTAACTTTTTTTTTTTTACTTTTTACAAGTGCTCCCTAGGGTGCCCGGTTGGTGTCCTGGCATGTGAGGGGGACCAGTGTACTGCGAATCCTGGCCCCTCCCTCGACCAAATGCCTTGGATTTGTTCGCTTTTGAGCTGGGCGCCTTCGGTTTCCATTATCGCTGAAAACCGATACCGCCCAGCTCAAATCCGCCCAAATGCGATGCATTTGCCCGGCACAAACTGTATTATCGAAACAAAAGATGGACGCTCATCTTTTTCGAAAATACGGTCTGGCCCGCCCCTTCACGTACCCATCCTCGGAGATGGACGTTCACGTTCGATTATGCCCCTCATCGTCTATGTCCCAGAAACACCAAAGAAAGGCCATGATTGAGTATCACATTCATTGTTGATGTAAATCTGTTGGGCAGACTGGATGGACCATTCAGGTCTTTATCTGCTGTCATTTACTATGGGGCCCTTTTACTAAGCCGCGGTAGGATCTACGCACATGCAGCATGCACACAAATGAGTCTAGTGCACCTTCCTGGTGGTTATTTCAGATTCAGTGCGCGCCCATAACGCTTGGATTAATTATTTATTGCTTCCTACGTGTGCCAGTTCTGGTAGTAATCAGCACTTGGCGCTTGCCGACTGGTCACCGTACGTGTAGCGTGTGAGCCTTTACTGCTAGATCAATGGGTGGCATTAAGGGCTCAGGCCGGTTTTGGGCACGCGCTGGTTTCATTTTTACCACAGGCCCTTTTCCCATCCCATTTTTTGTTAAAAAGCCCTTTTTTTGTACATAAGTAATGCCATAGGTCCATCAAGCCAAGCATCCTGTCCCCGACAGCGGCCAATCCAGGTCAAGGGCACCTGGCAAGCTTCCCAAACGTACAAACATTTTATACAAGTTATTCCCGAAATTGTGGATTTCTCCCAAGTCCATTTAGTAGCGGTCTATGGACTTGTCCTTTAGGAAACCGTCCAACCCCTTTTTAAACTCTGCCAAGCTAACTGCCTTCACTACGTTCTCCGGCAACGAATTCTAGAGTTTAATTACGCGTTGGGTGAAGAAATATTTTCTCCTATTTGTTTTAAATTTACTACACTGTAGTTTCATCGCATGCCCCCTAGTCCTAGTATTTTTGGAAAGCGTGAACAGAAGCTTCACATCCACCTGTTCCACTCCACTCATTATTTTATATACCTCTATCATTGTCTCCCCTCAGCCGTCTCTTCTCCAAGCTGAAAAGCCCTAGCCTCCTTAGTCTTTCTTCATAGGGAAGTCGTCCCATCCCCGCTATCATTTTAGTCGCCCTTCGCTGCACCTTTTCCAGTTCTACTTTATCTTTCTTGAGATGCGGCGACCAGAATTGAACACATTACTCAAGGTGCGGTCGCACCATGGAGCGATACAACATTATAACATCCTACTACTACTACTACTTAACATTTCTAAAGCGCTACTCGGGTTACGCAGCGCTGTACAGTTTTACAAATAAGGATAGTCCCTGCTCAAAGGAGCTTACAATCTAAAGGACGAAATGTCAAGTGTGTCCACATAAGGACACACACCAAGGTCACCTTTTACTACAGCTTAGTAAAGGACCCCTTAGTTTGCTAATCGTTCTCTGTTATTTTATCAGAAACAGAAAAACAGCCATTTTTTGGCTGCTATAAAAATGGTCTTAGCATGCAGGAAAAACCCTCACACCTCACACCTGTTTTCCATACCTTTCTTAATAATACCCAACATTCTATTCGCTTTCCTAGCCGCAGCAGCACACTAAGCAGAAGGTTTCAGTGTATTATCAATGACGACACCCAGATCCCTTTCTTGGTCCGTAACTCCTAACGTGGAACCTTGCATGACGTAGCTATAATTCAGGTTCTTTTTTCCCACATGCATCACCTTGCACTTGTTCACATTAAACTTCATCTGCCATTTAGCCGCCCAGTCTCCCAGTCTCGTAAGGTCTTTCTGTAATTTTTCACAATCCTCTCGCGAGTTAACGACTTTGAATGTGGTAAAAACTGGCCCAGCGCACACCCAATACATGCGTCTACGCTACCGCATGCCACTTTTTACTGCTGCTTAGTAAAAGGGCCCCTTTGTTACTATGGGGCCCTTTTACTAAGCACAGTTTTTTTTGATATTGTGGATTTTTCTAGTGATATATTCTCACTCATGGCAATGACATTGAATATTTTGAAGATCTGATTGGTCCTCTGTTTTTTTGGCTGCAAGGTTTTTTCTCTATATGAGTTGTTTTCCTTGCAGTTGGGTTTGGATGATCGGTTAGAACCCGTGATAGTAGCCGTTATTGGGGGTCTAGCCAGAGTTTGGGGCACCCCAGGCAGTTGAGGTTCCTTTTGTTAAAGAATTTCTTTGATCTTCTATATGTACTGAGTGGGAGCCAATATAAGAGGAAATTGATTTAATTGTTATACTCTCTACCTATTGCCATCAGAACATAAACAGCTAACTTAGCTTCAGGAAGAGGTTAAAAATCTTTCGCTTCCCAAAGACGGCTTCATAACAATCCATTGACTTCTACCTCCTAGTATCATCCACTATCCTTTCCTATAATGTTTTTGGTCTCATGCATTACACTAATGGTCTCTAATTGTTCTCATACCTCACACTAACATTATCAACTTTTGTCTCACCTAGAATGTAAACCACACACTGAACCCTAGAAAAGGGATATTAGTGGTATACAATAATTGATTTGATTTAGTATGTCTCACATTAGGTAAAATAACCCTTCAATCTTCAAGTCTTGAATCATAGAGAAAATAAATTCAAAAGTTAATTTTATCTATTTGAGTGCTACATTTGAGGGCTGCATTCGTTCAGGGAGCATGTTAATTATGGCAAAAATGTATTTATTGTCAGTGAACAGCAAACTTGTATGTCTTAGCTAATCAGCTCCTCTCTAAAGTCTACAATCTGCACGGAAGCCACTTCCCATGCCCCTGAAGCAGTTTTGGAAACGAAACCCACAGCATCGTGCAATGTGAGCTATGAGGGAAGGGGGAGGGCTTTGTCCAGCTATAAGAAAAAATAAAGTAGGGCTGTGGAGTTGGAGTCGGAAGCAATTTTAGGTGGAGTCAGAGTTGGAGTCAGTAAAAATGTACTGACACCGACTCCAGCTTCAAAATAAAAACTTACAGCATTCCCCAAATACAAGCAACCTTCAAGAGCTGCTTCTACTATTTGCGACAGCTACGCTGCCCCTCTTTTTACATCGAGAAGGTAAATCTTTTCCCAGTTGTGCATGCCATGATAACATCAAGAGTGAATTACTGTAATGCACTCTACAACGGTCTGATTACAAAGGGCCTGCACCAAGGCCAATTGATTCAGAATGCTGCAGCAAGACTTACAGAAGGTTGCAAGCAAAGTGACCACATCACATGATTTTTGCAAACTTTCACTGGCTACCAGTGTAATACAGGGCTAAATTTAAAACTCAGACATAGAGTTTTACATTTAACCCTGTATTGTACTGGTAGCCAGTGAAAGTTTGCAAAAATCATGTGATGTGGTCACTTTGCTTGCAACCTTCTGTAAGTCTTGCTGCAGCATTCTGAATCAATTGGAGCTGGTGCAGATCTTGTCTGATCTTCAAGGCCCTTAAAGGAAATAGCCCCAGGTACCTGAAGAACAGGATCATGCTCTACACACCTCCAAGGAAACTAAGGTCCTCTCAAGGAATATCCCTAACCACACCCTCCCCAAAACACATTACACGATGTGATACCCACAACTGAGTCTTCTCCGGAGTAGCCTTCACACTCTGGAATGCACTCCCTGAAGGCTCCGCTTAACACTACACTATCTGTAATTCAGGAAGCAAGTGAAAGCTTGGTTCTTCAACCAAGCCTTTTATGGAAGAAGTAACTAACTTGTTAGTCTTACACACACAAGGAGTGACACGGGCTGCACATACTGCAGCAGGACATGTCTATTTATTTATTTATTTATTTATTTGTTTGTTGCATTTGTATCCACATTTTCCCACCTATTTGCAGGCTCAATGTGGCTTACCATAGTACTGAGAAGGCGTTCGCCATTTCGGTTGATAACAAATACAAGGTTATATTGTGGTCGAATGAGATCGGTGTGTATCAGGCACCATGATGGTTGGAGGGAATGAAGATTGTATATTGTATATTGTCCAGTATGATCATTGGTTATGTGGTGTTGCTAGGTGTGGGGAATTACGGTGGGCCAGTGGGGTAAGCCTTTTTGAAGAGATTGGTTTTTAGTGATTTCCTGAAGTTTAGATGGTTGTGGATTGTTTTCACAGCTTTTGGGAGTCCATTCCATAGTTGTGCACTTATGTAGGAGAAGCAGGATGCGTAAGTTGCAATTCGGGTAATGTAGGTTTAGGTATGATCGTGATGATCCAATTCTGTTTCTGGTTGGTAGGTCTATGAGGTCTATCATATAGCCTGGGACTATGCCATAGATAATTTTGTGGACCAAGGTGCAGATTTTGAAGAAGATACGTTCTTTGATTGGGAGCCAATGCAGCTTTTCTCGGAGGAGTTTTGCACTTTCGAATCGTGTTTTACAAAATATCAGTCTGGCTGCTGTGTTTTGGGCAGTTTGGAGTTTTTTTGTGAGTTGTTTTTTGCATCCCGCATAAATTCCGTTGCAGTAATCTGCATGGCTTAGGACCATTGACTGTATTAGATTTCGGAAGATTTCTCTCAGGAAGAAAGGTTTTACTCGTTTAAGTTTCCACATTGAATAGAACATTTTCTTTATTACAGAGTTTACTTGGATCTCAAGGGTAAGGTTGCGGTTGATTGTGACGCAGAGTATTTTTAGGCTGTCTGAGGTAGGGAGGGTGTATTCTGGGGTGTTTATGGTTGTGGGTTTGTACTAGTTATGTTGAGATGAGGCAGTGTGTTTTTCAGTGTTCAAATTCAGTTGGAATGAGTTTGCCCAGGAGTTCATGATGTTCAGGGCATCATTGATTTCATTGATTATTTCTGTTAAGTCATGTCTTAAGGGAATGTAGATTGTAACGTCATCTGCATAGATGAATGGGTTGAGGCCTCGATTGGATACGGACTTTGCCAGTGGGATCATCATTATATTGAAGAGTATTGGTGCTAGTGGTGATCCTTGAGGTACTCCGAAGGCTGCTTTCCACGGTGGTGATATGTTTGAGTTTGATTTTACTTGGTATGTCCTGGTGGTTAAAAAGCCCTTGATCCAGTTAAGTACATTTCCATCAATCCCAAAGTGGCCAAGAAGTCTTAGTAATATATTGTGGTTTACCATGTCAAATGCACTCAACATGTCGAATTGGAGGAGAAGTATGCTTTTGCCTGTGGCTATTTCTTGCTTGAATTTGGATAGGAGAGTGACTAGGACAGTTTCGGTACTATGGTGGGGGAAAAATCCTGATTGTGAGTCATGTAATATTGAGAACTTATCCATGTATTTCGTAAGCTGTTTGGTCACTAAGCTTTCCGTCAGTTTGACTACTAGTGGGATGGACGCAACTGGACGGTAATTGATGAGATCATTTGTGTTTTTCTTAGGGTCTTTTGGTAATGGGGTGAGTAGGATGTTACCATAATCCTTGGGGAAGAGACCTTGTTGTAACATGAAGTTTAGGTGGGATGTGAGGTCAGCTAAGAAATGCACGGGGGCGGATTTAAGTAGATGACTGAGGCATATATCTAGTTTGCAGTGAGTACTGGCAAACCTATGAGTCACTTGTGTAACTGATTCAGTGGTGAGGAGGGTAAATGTTGACCAGAAGCGGTCTGCTGGGTATCCATCAGGGATTAGGTCCAGGTCGCTGAAGAAGTTTTCAATGTCGGTATTGTACTGAGGAAATGTGCTGCGTAGTTTTATTATTTTTTCATTAAAGTAGTTAGCGAGTTTGTCTGCAGGTGGGATGTCTGTGTTGGTTGTGGTGATAGGGGTCGTGTCTAGTAACTTGTTTACGAGATGGAATATTTTCTTCAGATCTTTGTAATCCGGTCCTATTTTAGTTTTGTAATAGGACCTTTTGGTTTGTCGTATTGCATATTTGTATTTTCTATGTATTTGTTTCCATGCATTGAGTGTATGTTCATCTTTAATTTTTTTCCATGCTCATTCAAGTTTCCTGGATTGGGTTTTGAGTTTTTTTTAGTTTGTCATTGAACGATGGTATCGAGTTTTGTCTTCTTGATATTCTTGTTTTTAAGGGAGCAATTTCGTTTAGTACGCTTCTGCATCTATTCTCCCAGTGATTGAGATAATGTATGGAATCGATTCGTGTAGTCCATTTGTTATCATATATCTGTTGCCAGAATATTTGTGGGTCTATTTGCCCTCTCGTGGTGCAAGTTGTTTGTTCTGGTGTATGGTTTAATCCCTTCTTTTGCCAGTCTATGGATAGGTTCAATTTGTAGTGGTCAGTCCAAGGTACTTCTGTCCAACTGATGTCTGTTATTAATAGGTTATGATCTGTGGATAGTTTGTGTGATAGGAGGTCCAGTGTGTGTCCCTTGGTGCGGGTAGCTTGCATGTGAGGCGATTTGAGATACAAAAAACAGAAGAAACCAGTCTTCGCAAGAAAAACAGCCAAAAAAGCAAAACAGCGAAGATGACTAACAAAAAAAAAAAAAAAAATATCAAATTTGTATTTAAAATACAAATACATAAAAAAATAAAAAATAATAAAATAAAAAGGACGACACTTGTTCATGAAAAATTAAAACACTTTATTAGCCAAAGGATAGCAGGGAGAAATGGACTCGACACAGCTGTGTTTCGGCCATGCAGGCCTGCGTCAGGAGTCTTCTCACCGTGTAAAAGGAAAATGTGTGTCTCTTTCTGAACTATATAGCCTTAGGTAATCCTTGAAAACAAAGTGAAAAATAAACCTAAGGCTATAGTTCAGAAAGAGACACACATATTCCTTTTACAATTGGATAGAGTTAAAAATCAACACACGGTGAGAAGACTCCTGACGCAGGCCTGCATGGCTGAAACACAGCTGTGTCGAGTCCATTTCTCCCTGCTATCCTTTGGCTAATAAAGTGTTTTAATTTTTCATGAACAAGTGTCGTCCTTTTTATTTTATTATTTTTTTATGTATTTGTATTTTTAAATACAAATTTGATATTTTCTTGTTTTTTATTTTTTTTTTTATTTTTGTTTTGTTAGTCATCTTCGCTGTTTTGCTTTTTTAGGCGATTTGAGATCCCATGACTGTAAGAAGTCTTTGCATTTGCGTGCATTGGTAGAGTTGGGTTCTTCTAGGTGAAGATTTAGTGCTAGGTGAAGGGATAGTGCTGGGCAGACTTATACGGTCTGTGCCAGAGCCGGTGGTGGGAGGCGGGACTGGTGGTTGGGAGGCGGGGATAGTGCTGGACAGACTTGTACGGTCTGTGCCAGAGCCGGTGGTTGGGAGGCAGGGCTGGTGGTTGGGAGGTGAGGATAGTGCTGGGCAGACTTATACAGTCTGTGCCAGAGCCGGTGGTGGGAGGCAGGGATACTGCTGGGCAGATTTATACGGTCTGTGCCAGAGCCGGTGGTGGGAGGCGGGGATAGTGCTGGGCAGACTTATACGGTCTGTGCCCTGAAGAGCACAGGTACAAATCAAAGTAGGGTATACACAAAAAGCAGCAAATATGAGTTATCTTGTTGGGCAGACTGGATAGACCGTGCAGGTCTTTTTCTGCCGTCATCTACTATGTTACTATGTTACATGACTGAGGCATATTTTCAAAGCACTTTGGGAGGCTAAGTTCCATAGGTTTCTATGGAACTTTGGGAGGCTAAGTGCTTTGAAAATGAGCTTGCTAGTATATTTATTTATTTATTCCTACCCTAGCTGAGATAATAGTTAACCATCTCTCTGACCTCATGTGCAACTTTCTTTTAAATTAGTCACCTCTTACTCTCTTACCTATCTGTGTTCTATATTTGCTTATACTCTACACTGTCAATTAAAATGTTATATTGTAAGTAGTATACTATCCAGCTTATTTTCGAAAGGAGAAGGGCGCCCATCTTCGGGACATGGGCACCCAAATTGGTATAATCGAAAGCCGATTTTGGGCGCTTTCAACTGCACTCCGTCACAGAGACGAACAAAGTTCATGGGGGCGTGTCAGCACAGTAGCGAAGGCAGGACAGGGGTGGGCATGGGAGTGGTTAACAGATGGCCGGCTTCAGGCCACAATGGAAAAAAGAAGGGCGGCCGTAGCGAGAATTTTGGTTGCTTTTTTTTTTTGGACCCTTTTTTTTTTTAGGTCCAAGTCCCAAAAAAGTGCCCAAACTACCCAGATGACCACCGGAGGGAATCAAGAATGACCTCCCCTGACTCCCCCAGTGGTCACAAACCCCCTCCCACCAAAAAAAAAAGTACTTTAAAAACTTTATTTTCCCAGCCTTTAAGCCAACCTCAAATGTCTTACCCAGCTCCATGACAGCAGTATGCAGGTCCCTGGAGCAGTTTTTAGTGGGTGCAATACACTTCAGGCAGGCAGACCCAGGCCCACCCCACCCCCCCACCTGTTACTCTTGTGGTGGTAAATGTGAGCCCTCCAAACCTCCCCAAAACCCACTGTACCCATATGTAGGTGCCCCCTTCACCCATAAGGGCTATGGTAATGGTGTAGTGTTGTGGGGATTGGGTTTGGGGGGGATTTGGGGGGCTCAGCACCCAAGGTAAGGGAGCTATGCACCTGGGAGGTATTTTAATGTTTTTTTTTTTACTTTTAAAAGTGCCCCCTAGGGTGCCCGGTTGGTGTCCTGGCATGTAAGGGGACCAGTGCACTACAAATCCTGGCCCCTCCCACGACCAAATGCCTTGGAGTTGTTCGTTTTTGAGATGGCCGCCTTCAGTTTCCATTATCACTGAAAACCGATACTGACCATCTCAAACCCGCCCATCTCTGACATTTGGCCGGGCCCAACCGTATTATCGAAACAAAAGATGGCCGCCCATCTTTTTCGATAATACGGTCGGGACCGCCCCTTCTCGGATCCGTCCACGGAGATGGCCGCCCTTAGAGATGGGCGGCCCCTTTCGATTATGCCCCTCCATGCCATACCATGTATTGTTATTTGAATATTTTACTACTATAATTGTTTATTGCTCATGTTTGATTTATTCTTATTGTACACCGCCTTGAGTGAATTCCTTCAAAAAGGCGGTAATAAATCCTAATAAATAAATATATGTTAAATTTATAATTTTATAGAATAGCGCTTAATGCTGATTTTTTTTCCAAGCGATGAATTTTGAGTGACATTTATAGAATTTCTCCCCACTGAACATTTCTGTCTGAATACCGAATGCTTTATTATTATTAAAATGAATGTTTAAATTTAAAAACAAACACTACCTAAAAATCATGAACAAGTTAAAAATTCCATAAATGAAGCCAAATTATTTGCAGATGCGCATCCCTGTCTCAGACCATTCACTTATACTGATTAGACCCTTCTTGTTAAAGAAAAAGTGCTTCTAAGCCCCAGTTTTCCTTTGATTATATCTTCTGCAGTGTTTTCTAATTAAAAAAGGATGAATCAACTGTTGGGACTAGCAGGCAGACCTTTATTAAAGGCCTTACCCTCGAACATTGCTTTTTTATTATTTTAAAGATAAAAAGTGTCATATAATTTTAACAAACACTAACCTATAGTATTCTGATCTTCTAACAAGTCAAAGCAAACCAGAAATGACATTCATTAACCTACTTTTGATATACACCATTGGCTAAAGAAAAAAGGAATTGCTGCTATACCTTTTATAAATGTCTTGGTTCTTAGGAATCCGTTGCTACAATTAGTAATTTGTTTCGTCTTTTTTTTCCTGTCTGTACATCTGACCTTGTTTGATCTTCTTTCTTCACGTTATATTTTCTGTTTAACATTTATGGTCAGCTGTTTATTATTAAAACATCTTCATGGTCAGTCTCTGGACTATTGTAACTATCATGGAGGGGCATACCGTATTTTTCAGACTATAAGACGCACTTTTTTCCCCCAAAATTTGGGAGGAAAATGGGGGGTGTGTCTTATAGTCCGAAGGTAGACTTCTCCCTACTCACGCGATCTTCCCTGGTGGTCTAGTGACGTCGGGGCAGGAAAGAGCCTCCTCTTTCCTGCCCAGCGCGCTGCTCTCCATCCTCCTGTATGCAGCCTGACGGTCTCGGCGAGATTCAAAATGGCCGCCGAGACTTCAATTCTCGGCGGCCATTTTGAATCTCGCCGAGACCGTCAGGCAGCAATGCATACAGGAGGAAGAAGAGCAGCGCGCTGGGCAGGAAAGAGGGGGTCACTAGACCACCAGGGAAGATCGCGTGAGTAGGGAGAAGTGGTGACAGGGCCGGAGGGAGGGCGGGATTCGGACAAGATGCACCGGAGCACCTAGGTTTTAGAGTTGGGAAAAAGGAAAAAAATTTTTTTCATATTTCCCTCCTCTAAAACCTAGGTGCGTCTTATGGTCCGGTGCGTCTTATAGTCCGAAAAATACGGTAATCAAAAGGGACACCCAAGTTTTGTTGAGGACGTCCTCGAAAAACGTCCCGATGGAGGGGCGGGGAAACTCGTATTATCGAAACAAGATGGACGTCCATCTTTCGTCAGGGACGTCCAAATCTTGAAATTTAGGTTGTCCTTAGAGATGGTCGTCCCTAGACTTGGTCGTTTCTGATTTTCGGCGATAATGGAAACCAAGGACGACCATTTCAGAAACAACCAAATGCAAGCTCTTTGGTCATGAGAGGAGCCAGCATTCGGAGTGCACTGGTCCCCCTGACATGCCAGGACACCAACCAGGCACCCTAGGGGGCACTTCAGTGGACTTCAGAAATTGCTCCCAGGTACATAGCTCCCTTACCTTGTGTGCTGAGCCCCCCCCCCAAAAAAACCCAAAACCCACTACCCCAACTGTACACCACTACCATAGCCCTAAGGGGTGAAGGGGGGCACCTAGATGTGGGTACAGTGGGTTTCTGGTGGGTTTTGGAGGGCTCGCTGTTTCCTCCACAAAAGTAACAGGTAGGGAGGGGGATGGGCCTGGGTCCGCCTGCCTCAAGTGCACTGCACCCACTAAAACTGCTCCAGGTACCTGCATACTGCTGTCATGGACCTGAGTATGACATCTGAGGCTGGCATAGAGGCTAGCAAAAAATATTTTGAAATATGTTTTTTTTGGGTGGGAGGGGGGTTATTGATCACTGGGGGAGTAAGGGGAGGTCATCCCCGATTCTCTCCGGTGGTCATCTGGTCATTTCGGCCACCTTTTTGTGCCTTGGTCGTAAGAAAACCGGACCAGGTAAAGTCATCCAAGTGCTCGTCAGGGACGCCCTTTTTTTTTCCATTATGGGTTGAGGACGTCCATGTGTTAGGCACGTCCACGTCCCCCCTTCGCTATGCCTCCTTGAACTTTGGCCGTCCCTGCGACGGAAAGCAGTTGGAGACGTCCAAAATCGGCTTTTGATTATACCGATTTGGACGACCCTGGGAAAAGGACGCCCATCTTCCGATTTGTGTCGAAAGATGGGCGTCCTTCTCTTTCGAAAATGAGCCTGATAGTGTCTCTAGACTTACCTATACATATAGGTCTCTGACCCTATTCAAATCTAGGCTAAAAGTCCACTTTTTGAGACTGCTTTTAACTCTTAGCCCCCTCTTCATCTGCTCAGTACCAAGGTTTGTTTTAATCATTCCCATTAAATAACGCTCTAATCTCTTATTTGTCCTGTTTGTCTTGAGTAGATTGTAAGCTCTGTTGAGCAGGGACTCTTACATGTTTGTGTACAGTGCTGTATATGTCTATTAACACCAAAGAAATGAGAAGTAGTAATAGTAGTAGTAGTGGTAACAGTAGTAGTAGCAGTAATAGTAGCAGCGGTAGCTATAGAAGCAGTAGTAGGGCCGGCGTCAGGGGGTGGCAAACAGGACAATTGCCCTGGGCCCCCATACCATAGGGGGCCCCAAACCTGCCTCAAGCTAAAGGAGGCATAAGCTGAAGGCCAACTTTTGGGCTCCCTCCCCAGTTTCTGCCCTGGACCCCTGAATGTCTAAAACCAGTCCTGCGTAGTAGTAAATAAGATGGAGCAATTCTATAACTGGGCACCACATGTTAGGCGCCTAGATACAGCATGCTGAGTGCTCATTAAATAATTGGAACTGGGTATCAAGATTCCATCATAGAATGCTAGCATAAATCAGCATCAACACACCTACAGGAATGCCCATTTACCCCATGTCAACAGCATGCATAAATGCACACCCCTAAAAGTGGCACTTTATTGTGTAACTTACAGTATTCTCAAATTTGCATGCACAAGTGTACTCTTACCTTTGTAAATTTAGGTGTCAAATTATAGAATGAGGGGGCTGGTGTTTTGTTTGATATATCTAGAGGCCAATTGACGTTTCACCATTTGGTGTTGAATTCAGAGGGGACCACATACTGCGCTTATCTGGGCAAGAGGAAGGCAGAGGCTGTGTTCACATCCTGCTCCTACACTTCAGGTTAAATAATACACTAATTGCTTTTTTACTGCTCAGATTTTACATACTTCTGCTCAGTCTATGTTGCGATACCAGTCCTGAGTTCTATTTTGAGTTTCCTTCCTTCACTTATAGTTAATGTCATTTGTTTTGTTCGGATAAAGGCAGCTTTCTGCCTCCCTGCGCTTTTCAAGCAAGCACCCTTTCTCTTTGCTTGTGATATGAGCTGGATCTATAAGTAAAAAAAAAGCGTCCGGAGATCTGCATCAGTTGGATCAAAGGACATCAGGATCAGAAATTGCAAATTGAAACCATGACTACAATTTGTGAGTTGAAGTTCATATCTTTAACTCACATTATCTCTAAATCTCTACTATAATAAAACTCACCCTCAACGTTCTGAGGACACTGACGTCAGTGAAGCCAAGCCCTGACTTCCTTCAAAAAGGTTCGAAGGTTCGTGGTGGTGAAGCCACCAAATCGCTCCGGGCCCCGCCCTCGAGGGCGGAGCTATGGCAGAACAACGAAGGGGTTGGCAGGGAGGGAGGCGGGGGGGGGGGGGAAATCGCTCCGGGCCCTGCCCTCGCGTCAAACGTCATGACGTTGGGGGCGGAGCAATGACCAGAACAACGAAGGGGTTGGCCAGGGAGGGAGGGGGGTGTTGGCAACGAAAACCTTGCTAGCGCCCGTTTCATTTGCTCAGAAACGGGCCTCTTTTACTAGTTTCTGATATCTTGCTGAATCTTCCTCTGCATTAAAACTTCCAAATAATTTCACAGGAGTGAAATACAGCCATTTGATGTATGTCTCTAGTGAACAGAAGTGCCTGTTAGATATTAGATATTTATTTATGGCATTTATATCCCATAGTATTCCCGCCCATGGGCAGGCTCAATGTGGCCTACAATAGTTAATAAGCAAACAATAGTACAAAATACAGTTTACAAGGTCACAAGAGGGAGAAAGAAAATAACTGAGGAGGAAAAGGGAGGGGGAGTGATAAATTATCACAGAGAGAGTCATGAATTAAAAGGGTGTGGCACCTAAAGGGCTGGCAGAGTATGCTCTGCCAAACAGGAAGGTTTTAAGTCGCTTCTTGAAGGTCGGGTGATCTGGAGTGAATTTGACCTCTCGAGGCAGCCGTTCCACAGTTGAGTGCTGAGATTTATTATTATTATTTATTGCATTTGTATCCCACATTTTCCCACCTATTTGCAGGCTCAATGTGGCTTACATAATTTTGTTAACATTGTCATTACAGATAAGGGAAAGAGGAACCATAGATGGTCTTTAAAATTATTTTACCTTGTTTTAAGATTTAAAAGCACAAAATATAGGTAGAATTAGCTGACTGACTGCATATCTCATTTTAAACATGAAATTTTATTGAAGCAAACAACACTCCTCTTCTTAGGAAGCTGATACTTCAAAGGGACTCAGACCCTCATCAAGCACTGTCTGCGTAATTAACACTCCACTGTTAATTGCTGCCAAGGACAAACTGGCTTTTTGTTATACTGAATAGCTAGAGAGCTCTGTAATCTTATCTGCTTTAAACAAGAATGTGTTTTGGTCTAGTAAACCATAAATCTTCAGACATCCCAGTAATTTGGGGAAGAAGAAACAATAGACTCCCCCATCTGCCTAGATGACACAAGAGGCAAAACTCTGTCTAGCTGCCTACCAGGGCCCTGCCAAGGGTTTGTGGCACCCCCCTGCAAGGGATCGGGTGCCGCCCCCCCCCCCCCCGTGTAGATGATTGCTGTCCTCTCTCCCCTGCCCTCCCGCTCCCATGTCCCAACTGCCCGCCCTCTTCTCCCCCAACAAAATCTCTTTTAAATTTACCTCCGTCTGGCTGGCAGGGCAGCGAACGGCGCAATGTCAGTGAAGGAGGCGGCTCTCCCGACGTCTCTAATGATGTCAGAAGAAGGCGGGACATTGAGCGAAGGGAAGACCAGTAGAGACGTCGGGAGCGCCGCCTCCTTCACTGACGCTGCGCCGGACGGAGGTAAATTTAAAAGAGATTTTGTTGGGGGGAGAAGAGGGCGGGCAGTTGGGACATGGGAGCGGGAGGGCGAGGCAAGCATGGCACGGCGGGGCACCCCCAGAGGACGGCGCCCCCCTGCCACGCTTACCTCGCTTACCGCATTGGCACGGCCCTGCTGCCTACCACCATCAAGTAACCCCTAAAACTACAACTACAACCACAGACCAGCAGTACTTGGAAACCCTACCAACCCAACAAATGCCTGATCTCTGCAACACAATAACACTAGAATTCTAAATGTACAAAACACAACTCTCCCACTGTTCCACAACCTTATGTGGCTGTCCCACATTAACTTTATCTCATCTCAACATCACTCTGTATTTGTAAACACCAGAGGCTGCAAACGTACCTCCGGTATGATGTAAGCCACATTGAGCCTGCAAATAGATGGGGAAATGTGATATACAAAAGCAACAAATAAATAAATAAAACTTGGGCCTAGTAAATGCCAGATAAGCAATAAAAAATTTCCTTTGATCCATGATGTCATCAATGAATACCACTTATACATTTTGGGAATAACTGAGACCTGGCTGGATGAAAGTGGAGGAGTAGCATTGGCAGAACTATGCCCGAGACCATTCACTATGCTATACCAAGACAAGGGAAGTGGGGTAGAGGGGTAGCAGTCCTGATCCAAGAGGCAATCAGACTGCGCAAAGTCTCCATCCCTCACCCGTCTGAGTCAGAATGCCTCCTAATCCAACTGGGAGACAAGGAACCTATGTGGCTGCTCATGGTCTACAGAGCACCTTGCAACACCACATCAAGAAGTGCTGAATCTGTTTATTACACGTACAGTATACAGTCTCTGTTAACTGACATTAGGCTTACTTGAAGTCTTTGTCTGCCAGACGGTAAACACTGTCATAGCACTGACATCCAGTGGCCTCCAGATAGGCCCGCACAGTGTTAAGACTCTCCAGCACTCTTGCAAAAGTGACAGGAGGTTGTTGAATTTCGTCAGCATGTGCCTTGCTGCTCATTTCTTCATCTGTTTCATCATCAGCCATTGCCTGCATGTAGGCGCATATCTGAACATCAGTGCTGTCGTCAGCTGTTTGTAGATCGTAATCAATAGCTACGTAGTGATGAAACTCCTCTTCAGTAACACCAGCTGGGATGTCAATAGCCTGTTCATTTGACGCGTTTGCAACAGCTGCATCTGTTTCGTCCCTCTCCACATCCCTAACAAAGCTTGCCCGCTTGTAGCAGTTCACAATGGTTGCCTGTGTAACATGATTCCAGGCTTCTTTCTGCATATGTAGGGAATCCATGAGTGATAGATTACGAGCCAGTTCAACAGCACATTTATCCTTGCCAGTCTGGTCATCCATAACGCTCATCAGATGACGTAGCACAAGAGCCCGATAATGTTGTTTGAAATTGGCTATTATGCCCTGATCCATAGGTTGGATCAGAGAGGTATTATTTGGTGGCAGGAAGACCACCTTGACGTTAGACAGCCTGACATCATCACTGTGTGCAGCACACTTATCACAAAGCAACAAAATCTGATGCTTTTGTGCCCGCATTCTAGTGTCTAACTTCTTTAGCCACTGCTTTCAAATTTCCCCAGTCATCCATGAATTTGTGTAAGCCTCATATGACACAGGTAGACTGGATAGGCAATATGGTCTTTATCTGACTACATTTTTCTATGTTTCTATCAACAAAGGCCCTTATTTTCCTTTATACAATGGTAGCACAACTAGGTATATCCATGTCTGTAATGTAGACAGAGGCACATACTCCAGCCATAGACCTGATTTAATTGTGGGCACCTAAATACAGAAGATACACAAATACATTGTGATATTCTATAAGGTACAGTAATATATCCTGCCCAGGCTCTGTCCATGTGTATATTCCCTTGCAAGCACACATTATGCAAGATATGCATGCATTTACTAGTGATGTAGCCATGGCGGGGGGGGGGGGGGGGGGGGGGGGGGGGGGGGGTGAGCCTTAGGGCTCAGGTCCCTCAAATGCATTACCCTGAATGGCTGGTATGGATGTCTAAGTCCCGCCAGCTAAGAGCTCCACTGTTGGAACCTCCCCTGATGCGAGGAAGTTGGTGGTGTGCTTTCCAGCTGCCAGTGCCAGCACTCCTCATGCATGCTCAGTTTGAACATGCACAAGGAGTGCCAGCATCAGCAGCTAGGTGTACTCTGCTGTCTTTTTCTTACTAGGGGAGGTTAAGACCATGGAGTTCTTCAGCTGTCAGGGCTTGGGCACCTCACGAACAAAGATAAAATTTTTAATGGGGGGGGGGGGGGGGGGGAGAGCAGAAAGGAATGGGTGCACCTCCCCCCAAAAATGGGCTGTTGGCTTATACACACATACATGCATACATGTAAAACACCTATAATGTTAGTTCCTATTTTATAGACTTCTCTCAAAATGGGGAAAACCTTCCAGTTTATGGGAAGGTTGAGCAACCAAGGGCTAAACATTATGAAAGCAGTTTTCAAAAGCCATTTACTTGACTATCTGAAACTACCTGTCCTTTCCTCAAGTAAAAGTGCATGTAGGACTCGATAGCATAAGCACTTCCACCTACAGGAAAGAAGGCAAACTCTAGACAAACCTAGGTCAGGGAGGCAATAATAAGCATAGCTGCATTTTCAAAATTACATGCTAGGGATGTGCTTTTCCTGTTTAGTTTCATTTCATGTTATAAAAGAAAATCACAGACAATTTTTTCTGCAAAACAAACAAAAAACATCTCCCAGGCCCTCTCCATATTCCTCCCAGCTCACGTTTAGCTTCCCTACACATCTGTGGGCACGTGAAACAGTAGCGTAGCTAGAGGTTCACTTCTGGGAGGTCCAGGGGTAGACTAACTGTGTTCACCCCTTTCCTCTCTGCCCTCCCTCCTTCCACCACCACCGCATTAAAATTAATACCTTGGTTGGCGGGGATGCACCCAAGCCCCACCAGTTGAAGATATCCTTTGCCCAAGCCCTCTATGCCGTCTGAGCAGCAGGGAAGTCAGCGACATGCTTCCAGCCACTGATGCTGACATTCCTTATCCACGCCCACTTCATGTACCTGAACTGAGCATAAATGGGGGGTGCCAGTGTCTGAACTAGGACTTTAACTTAGGTTCTTCCACATGATTGTTCACAAGAGTGCTCCCAAGCTACCAGACTGTAAGCATATTCCATAGGACATCATATAAAATGGAAATATAATTATTTATTTGTTACATTTGTATCCCACATTTTCCCACCTATTTGCAGGCTCAATGTGGCATACATAGTGTTGGAGATGCGTTTGCAGACCCCAGTGTTAACAAATACAGAGTAATGTTGAGATAAGAAACTTCAAGTGGTACAGCCACACAAGGTCATCGTGCAGCGGGAGAATTGTGTTTTGTCTATTCCATGTTTTAGTTTTGTTGTGTTGCAGAGATCATGCATTTATGTTGGGTTGGTAGGGTATGCCTTTTTAAAAAGATAAGTTTTTAGTGTTCTTCGGAAGTGTAGGTGGTTTTACATCGTTTTCAAGGCTTTTGGTAGTGTGTTCCACAATCGAGTGCTTATGTAGGAAAAATTGGATGCGTAAGTTGATTTGTATTTGAGTCCTTTGCAGCTTGGGTAGTGCAGGTTTAAGTACATTTGTGTTGATTCAGATGTGTTTCTCATTGGTAGGTTGATCACGACGCCTCATTACCTCTCTACCCTCATCTCCCCTTACGTTCCCGCCTGAAACCTCCGCTCACAGGACAAATCCCTCCTCTCAGTACCCTTCTCCACCACCGCCAACTCCAGGCTCCGCCCATTCTGCCTCGCCTCACCCTATGCTTGGAATAAACTTCCTGAGCCCTTACGCCAAGCCCCCTCCCTATCTTCAAATCCTTACTCAAAGCCCACCTCTTCAATGTTGCTTTCGGCACCTAACCTTTATACCTCTCAGGAAATCCTGACTGCCCCAATCTGACGACCCCTACTTGACTGTTTGTACATTTGTCCATTAGATTGTAAGCTCTTTGAGCAGGGACTGTCCTTCTATGTTAAATTATACAGCGCTGCGTAACCCTAGTAGCGCTTTAGAAATGTCAAATAGTAGTAGTAGTAGTAGCATGTAACCCAGGGCTTCACCGTAGATAATCTTGTGGACCAGTGTGCAGATCTTGAAAACAATGCGTTGTTTAATTGGGAGCCAATGTAGTTTTTCGCGGAGGGTTTTGTGCTATCAAATCGGGTTTTTCCGAAGATAAGTCTGGCTGTCGTATTCTGAGTGGTCTGAAAATATGAAAAGTTGAAAAAATCTAAAAGAAAAGATAAATTAATGTTAGGGTAAAATTTCAAAGTTCCGAAGGGATTGAAAGGCAACGTGGGTCCTGTCGCAACTGCGGATTAAATAATACTAATGTGGAAAGTGGGTGGTAGAGTATTTACAGTATCAAAAAATGAGAACGATAACTGTGGCTCTAACCAATCATATGCAACAAAATACTGACGAGTCCAGTATTTTTACAAGATATATATTGCTTATATTTATTTAAACGAGGAAAAGACCTCAATACACCCGGATGCTTATCTGAGTTTTAGCGTCTTTGACTGGGGTTGTAATATTCATCATCGGTCTGTCAACCTCACGAGTGGAAGAGTGGCCTAGAGGTTAGGGTGGTGGACTTTGGTCCTGAGGAACTGAGTTCAATTCCTGGCACAGGCAGCTCCTTGTGACTCTGGGCAAGTCACTTAACCCTCCATTGCCCCATGTAAGCTGCATAGAGCCTGCCATGAGTGGGAAAGCACGGGGTACAAATGTAACAAAAAAAATATTAAATTTTTTTCTGAAATCCAGTTTTATTGTAATCCTTAAAGTTTAAAACATAAGTTTTCTTTGTTTCTTGTCGCTTATTTCTTAATTTTTCATCAAAAATACCTCTTTATATTAGACTTGGTTTTTATATATATAATAAACAGTTGAGCACTTAGCTATCACCCAACGGTGGCCAGACCCGTTTCCCTTCAACTGCTGTGCATCGACATTCACAAGTTTCCAAGCTATTGGTTTAAATATATATATATATATATCTTTCATCAAAAGAGAAAACTCTAATTCTTAGCTAATATACGTTAGTTCTTTTTTTATATATATCATCATGAACAATCTTGTGCACATCTCATTTGGTATTTTAACTTACATTTCATCTCGTCCTGTATGTCGCTCTCTGCAACAAGTCAGGAAATGACTTCCAGAGCAGTTGCTACTCTTTTCAAACATAGGGTCAGTTAATTTTCGACCAATCAATGAACAGCATTTTTTTTAAATCTCCAGATCAATTAATGATGTCATAATGATCATGGATTATTTATTTATCTAAATTTACTTATTAATTGTAAGTATTTTGCAAGATATCAGTTCACTGGTTATAGAATTCGATGTTTAGTCATAAAAAGAAAACCTCATTGCACATTATTCTAGTTGTTAAATTATTGAGTTTTTTAGATATTATCTGAATTCTGCAATTCATTCATTCTTTAATTTTTGTGTGATTATAGATGAACTGCAAAATTCCGTTGGTCAGCTGATTTAACAATTATCCAATTTATTAATTTTTCTTTGTCTATGCTGTTCAAATAAATATACTTGATGATAAGAAAACTTGTCACATTGTGTTCTTCCAACTGATGATAGGCCTTCAAAAACATCCCACGCTTAATCCTGTGCTCTTAAACAGTAGCTGGTCATTGTGATAGACAGTAGACTTTGATTTTTAGTATTCATTTTTGTACTAAATTGAAAATTCTTACGGATTCTTTTGATTCGTGCACCTATAATGTGTATATCAAAGAAAACGCTCGCCATTCAATGAGATTATTTAAACCAATAGGTTCTAATGTATTGAGCCGATGGATCCATTTTTGTTCTTGCTGTGAGAGTAGCTTCGCATGATCTCCTCCTCTGATGTTTGGTTTAATCAAATCAACAAAAAAACATTTCAAAAGGTCAAAATTATGGTTAAATTCTTTGCAATGAGTAACTAGTGGTGCTTCAATCCAGTTCCTTTTTGGATTGCTCTGATGTTCATTCAATCTTATTTTAAAACTACGGGTTGTTTTTCCCACATAATGTTTTTTACAAGGACTTAATTTGCTTACGTGGAGGGGCTTTATCGAAAGGGACGCCCAAGTTTTGCTGAGGACGTCCTCGAAAACGTCCCGGTGGAGGGGAGGGGAAACTCCTATTATCGAAACAAGATGGACATCCATCTTTCATTTTGATAATACAGTCGGGGACGCCCAAATCTTGACATTTAGGTCGTCCTTAGAGATAATCGTTTCTGATTTTCGCCAATAATGGAAACTAAGGACGCCCATCTCGGAAATGAACAAATGCAAGCCCGTTGGTCATAGGAGGAGCCAGCATTCGTAGTGCACTGGTACCCCTGACATGCCAGGACACCAACCGGGCACCCTAGGGGGCACTGGAGTGGAGCCCCCCAAAACCCACTACCCACCATTGTACACCACTACCTTACAGGTGAAGGGGGGCACCTAGATGTGGGTACAGTGGGTTTCTGGTGGGTTTTGGAAGGCCCACATTTACCACCACAAGTGTAACAGGTAGGGGGGATGGGCCTGGGTCCGCCTGCCTGAAGTGCACTGCACCCACTAAAACTGCTCCAGGGACCTGCATACTACTGTGATGGACCTGAGTATGACATTTGAGGCTGACATAGAGGCTGGCACAAAATATTTTTAAAGATGTTTTTTTTGAGGGTGGGAGGGGGTTAGTGACCACTGGGGAAGTAAGGGGAGGTCATCTCCGATTCCCTCCGGTGGTCATCTGATCAGTTTGGGCACCTTTTTGTGTCTTGGTCGTTAGAAAAACAGGACCAGGTAAAGTCGTCCAAGTGCTCATCAGGGATGCCCTTTTTTTCCATTATGGGTCAAGGACGCCCATGTGTTAGGCACGCCCATGTCCCGCCTTCGCTATGCCTACGACACGCCCCCGTGAACTTTGGTCATCCCCGCGACGGAAAGCAGTTGGGGACGTAGACGCCCAAAATCGGCTTTCGATTATGCCGATTTGGGCGACCCTGTGAGAAGGACGCCCATCTTCCAATTTGTGTCGAAAGATGGGCGTCCTTCTCTTTCGAAAATGAGCCTGATAGACATCCAAGGGCTGATTTGCTGGAACGTCGTCATACTTACACCCTAATAAGGATCCTCAAAGCATAGAGCATATTACGTAAAGCTCATAAGGGTTATCTGCTCTGCCCATCCACCCTACTTTCGAAAATAAGCCTGATAGTGTTAACTGGTAATTTTTGTTGTCATACAGATTTGTAAAAGAGCTTTCTGAGCTTTATAAAAGGCCGAGTCAGCAACGTCACCGTGACGTTTCAGCTGTGTGGCTAGCCCATCCTCTTTGCTGCATATTCCGCAAGGAGGTTGGGCTGGAGCAGAAAGCAGAGAACTGTTTTCTGTTGTATGAAAATCAGGGCACTGGTGAAGAGTCATTATTTCCCAAAATTGTTGTAGTCTAGATAATTGTTTAGTCTGATTATTTCTAACATTATTATATTATACATGGCACATAACACAAAGATTGGTCTGGTATAACTGGAGAATTTGAGCTTCCTCCAGAAGCTTAATAATTATCCAGGTATCTTCATAAAATGTAGCTTAAACCAAGCTGTATTCTGTAAGTCTGCTGTTGTAAAATCTGAAATATTAAGGTTTTGTAGAAATTTGATCAACCTTGGTGTAATGCTGCCTACAGTTCCAGAGCAATAGGGAAATGGCTTGTTCCATTATTATTAATCTTATTATGGAAGAACTGACTCTAAATATAAACCAGAGCTTAACAAATCATGAAAGGCTTGAGCCTGATTTAGGTTGTGTCCAACACTGTCTCAGCTCAAGGTCTTCACAGAAGGTAATGGTGGTGGTGATACATTATTAAAGGCTTTGGTAATCATGAACCCGGTGACATTACATAAGTACATAAGTATTGCCATACTGGGAAAGACCAAAGGTCCATCAAGCCTAGCATCCTGTTTCCAACAGTGGCCAATCCAGGTTACAAATACCTGGCAAGATCCCAAAAAAATACAAAACACTTTATACTGCTTATCCCAGAAATAGTGGATTTTCCCCAAGTCCATTTAATAATGGTCTATGGACTTTTCCTTTAGGAAGCCGTCCAAACCTTTTTTAAACTCCGCTAAGCTAACCGTTTTTACCACATTCTCTGGCAACGAAGTCCAGAGTTTAATTACACGTTGAGTGAAGAAAGATTTTCTCTGATTAGTTTTAAATTTACTACTTTGTAGCTTCATCGCATGCCCCCTAGTCCTAGTATTTTTGGAAAGCGTAAACAGACGCTTCACATCTACCCATTCAACTTCACTCAATATTTTATAGACCTCTATCATATCTTCCCTCAGCTGCCTTTTCTCCAAGCTGAAGAGCCCTAGCCGCTTTAGCCTTTCCTCATAGGGAAGTCATCCCATCTTTCGTCACCCTTCTCTGCACTTTTTCTAATTCCACTATATCTTTTTTGAGATGCAGCGACCAGAATTGAACACAATATTTTTGTTACATTTGTACCCTGTGCTTTCCCACTCACGGCAGGCTCAATGCGGCTTACATATTGTATACAGGTACTTATTTGTACCTGGGGCAATGGAGGGTTAAGTGACTTGTCCAGAGTCACAAGGAGCTGCCTGTGCCTGAAGTGGGAATCGAACTCAGTTCCCCAGGACCAAAGTCCACCACCCTAACCACTAGGCCACTCCTCCACTCCTTTTTGAGGTACAGTCACAACATGGAGCGATACAAAGGCATTGTAACATCCTCATTTTTGTTTTCTATTCCTTTCCTAATAATACCTAACATTCTATTTGCTTTCTTAGCTGCAGCAGCACACTGATCAGAAGGTTTCAACGCATCATCAAGGACATTCTTGATTGAAGCTTGTTGTGGACTGCAGAAAGCAACAGCATCTGCTCTTCCCCCATCCAGATCTTAACTGCCTAATTTCTGAAATCTGAAAAGTTTAGGTTTTTCCCAGAGCAGAGACATTTGCACAGCTAAACAAGATTTCTAACTTTTACTTCATGTTTTTAAAGAGCTTGTGACTCAGTTTCATGCTAGAAAGAGGAAGTGTAAATTCTGATGCCTGAAGGATAGACGATGTGGTCCCTGAAAACTGGAAGGAACTGGTAACCCTTGCAATATGATCCCTAGTCCATAGCTTATAGCTTATATTTTTCTTAGGTTGTGTTCAAAGGTTATTTTTTATTACATTTGTACCCCAAACTTTCCCACTCATGGCAGGCTCAATGCAGCTTACATATTGTATACAGGTACTATTTGTACCTGGGGCAATGGAGGGTTAAGTGACTTGCCCAGAGTCACAAGGAGCTGCCTGTGCCTGAAGTGGGAATCAAACTCAGTTCCTCAGGACCAAAGTCCACCACCCTAACCACTAGGCCACTCCTCCACTCCTGACACAGATTTTTATTCTATCTGAAACTACAGTAGCACGATGAGTAGGGGTTGAGTACGGGCCCTCATAGATACAGCCAGGCAAGGGTATAGAAGTAAAGCCAGACTCTTTATTAACAGAAAAATATGCTGAAGCCTGTCACTTCACAGGTACATAAATTTAAAAAAAAAAAAACCATAGTAGATGATGGCAGATAAAGACCTGTAAGGTCCATCCAGTCTGCCCAAGAAGATAAACTTATTGTATGAGCTACTTTATATGTATACCTGACCTTGATTTGTCCTTGCCATTTTCAGGGCACAGACTGTAGGAGTCTGCCCAGCACTAGCTTTGCTTCCCAATTACCGGTGTTGCCATCCAATCTCTGCTAAGCTTCTGTGGATCCATTGCTTCTGGACAGGATTCCCTGATTTAGTGTGCACAGCCTAACTGCAGTGCTACAAAACTCCTGCCCTAGCTCCAGCCAGGCCTCATAAAACAGGTGTCGTACAAGGTTCCATGATATAGCTTGACCCCACCTCAGTGGTTTTCAACCCAGTCCTTGTGGACCACCTGGCCAGTTGGGTCTTCAGAATTATTTATTTATTAGGAGAGTTGCATGGGAACAGGGCCGCCGAGAGGGGGGGACAGGGGGGACAAAAGTCCCCGGAACCGGGCCTCCAGGGGGGCCCGACGCCGCATGCCCATAGCTCCGCCCCTCCCCTCCGAGTTCCAGGGCCCGCCCATCATCCGTCGAGTTCCAGCCAGGGCCCACCCGTCGTCCGTCCCTTTCACCCGAGTTCCAGGGCCCACCTTCTGTCCCTCCCTCCATCCGATTCCGAATCATGTCAAAAGCGATCGTCTTGTTCTTATCTGACCTCGTGGTTACGGCGCGAGCAGCACGCGGTGAAAATCGTGCAGGCTCGCCTTCAGCCTTCCTTTGTCTGTCTATCAGCTGAGGTCCCGCCCTGCAGCTGATAGACAGACAAAGGAAGGCTGAAGCGCGAGCCTGTACGATTTTCACTGTGTGCTGCTCGCGCTGTAACCACGAGGTAAGAAGATCGCTTTTGACATTCGGACGGAGGGAGGGAGGGGTGGGGGCTTTGTTCTCGGAAGGAGGGGGGGCCTTGGATCTCGGAGGGCGGGAGGGGGGCCTTGGATCTCTGAGGGAGGGAGGGAGGGAGGGCTTGGATCTCTGAGGGAGGGAGGGAGGGAGGGAGGGGGTCTTGGATCTCCGAGGGAGGGAGGGCTTGGATCTCTGAGGGAGGGAGGGGGGCCTTGGATCTCTAAGGGAGGGCTTGGATCTCAGAGGGAGGGAGGGGGGGCCTTGGATCTCTGAGGGAGGGAGGGCTTGGATCTCAGAGGGAGGGAGGGGGGTCTTGGATCTCGGAGGGAGGGAGGGCTTGGATCTCAGAGGGAGGGAGGGAGGGGGGGGCCTTGGATCTCTGAGGGAGGGAGGGCTTGGATCTCTGAGGGAGGGAGGGAGGGAGGGCTTGGATCTCTGAGGGAGGGAGGGGGGCCTTGGATCTCTAAGGGAGGGCTTGGATCTCAGAGGGAGGGAGGGGGGTCTTGGATCTCGGAGGGAGGGAGGGCTTGGATCTCAGAGGGAGGGAGGGGGGCCTTGGATCTCTGAGGGAGGGAGGGCTTGGATCTCAGAGGGAGGGAGGGGGTCTTGGATCTCCGAGGGAGGGAGGGAGGGCTTGGATCTCTGAGGGAGGGAGGGGGGCCTTGGATCTCTAAGGGAGGGCTTGGATCTCAGAGGGAGGGAGGGGGGGGCCTTGGATCTCTGAGGGAGGGGGGTCTTGGATCTCTGAGGGAGGGAGGGCTTGGATCTCAGAGGGAGGGAGGGGGGCCTTGGATCTCGGAGGGAGGGAGGGGGGCCTTGGATCTTGGAGGGAGGGAGGGCTTGGATCTCAGAGAGAGGGAGGGGGGCCTTGGATCTCGGAGGGAGGGGAGGGCAGGGGGGAGAAAGAACATATCACTGGACAGGAGGGGAGAGAAGAGATTGCTGGACAAGAGGGGAAGGCAGGGCAGGGGGAGAGAGAAGAGATTGCTGGACAAGAGGGGAGGGCAGGGGGGAGAGAAGAGATCGCTGGATAAGAGGGTAGAGGCATGGGGGAGAGAGAAGAGATTGCTGAATAGGAGGGCAGGGGGAGAGGAGAATTGCTGGACAGGAGGGGATGCCTGGCAGGGGAGAGAGAAGAATTGCTGAACATGGATGGATGATTGGAGGGGCAGGGGAGAGAGGAAATTTACTGGATATGGGTGGATGGAGGAGAGGGAAGTCAGGAAGGAGATGCACATGGATGGAGGTGAGGGAAGAGATGAGAAATGCTGGACATGGATGGAGTGGAGGGCAGGGAAGAGAGAAGAAATGTTGGACAAGGATGAAGGGAAGGAAAGACAAAGGAAGGAGATGCACACAGATGGAGGGAAAAGGAGAGAGGAGAAATGCTGGACATAGATGGAGGGGAGGGAAGACAGGAAGTACATGCACATGGATGGAGGGGAGTGAGGAGAAATGCTCATGGATGTAGGGGAAATTGCTGAATTTAAGGGCTGGATCGGAACACTTTCAGGGCAGATGCTGAAACTGGAGGAATGATAGGGACAGGGCTACAGATGGTAGACAGGACGCATAAGGACACAGGAGGATGGTGGACATGGTGAGAAAAAAATATCAAATGGAAAGAAGACACTGCATAAAACAGAAGACACTGGGACCAAAGCGAATAGAAAAACTATGATCAGACAACAAAGGTAGAAAAAAGTATTTTATTCAGAATTTTTTATGTCAGCTTTTGGAAATGTGTATCTGTGATGTTTTTCATGTAAGTTTCAATTTTTCTAGTATTGCTGCATGCTGAGTCTGACTTCTTCAGGTAACTTTCTAGTTCAGTATTTTGCCTTCATATTTTTTTTTATTTCTAGTTCTTTGTGTCATATCTGTTGCCATGTGTTTTTCATGTGTGATAAGGTACAGTATTCTGCTAGTGTGTAGTATTTGCAGCCCTTTTTGTTTTGTTTTTCATTAGGTTGTGTACTGGTGTTTTAGAGCCCGGTATAATTATAGTGCTGCCTTTCCATGCATAAGGTTGTAGCTCGTCCTGTCCTTGGAATTAGTGCTGTTATGGTTTGGTAAGGTTATGAGTGGGTTTTTGCACAAGTTTGTGTATAGTGTTTTGCAGTGGAGAGATTGTGTTTTGACCTTACTGAGGTAGCACCAAAACATCAGAAAAAGTGTAGAGCCTAAATCATGACACACTACCTCTTGAAGGATATACATATAGTGCAGGGGCCCGGCCCGGTGGCGGGTGGAGCAGCCGTGACCTCGGGGGGGGGGGGGGGGGGGGGGGGGGGGGGGGGGGCCCAGGGGCGGCCTTGTCCCGGGCCCGGCCCAGTCTCTCGGCGGCCCTGCATGGGAATGGGAATTGTGAGGAATGGAAGAAGTTGTCACGGGATTCTAGCAGGGATGGAAGAAGTTGCCATGGGATTCCTGTGGGAATGCAGCAAAAATCGCTGGTGACCAGAATGGGGCTTGGAATGCACTGAGAGAGGCAATTGGAGCACCAGAATGAGGCTTGGAACACTCATTGGTTGAATAGTAAATACCATCCAAAAAACCACGGGAGGCTGTTGGGGTTGGAAGGAATCAAGAGGGCTGTGAGCATGGGAGTGGAGGAGTGGCCTAGTGGTTAGGGTGGTGGACTTTGGTCCTGGGGAACTGAGGAACTGAGTTCAATTCCCGGCACAGGCAGCTCCCTGTGACTCTGGGCAAGTCACTTAACTCTCCACTGCCTGCCGCATAGAGCCTGCCATGAGTGGGAAAGCGCGGGGTACAAATGAAATAAAATAAATAAATAGTGTTGACTCCTGCGGGAACGGGTGAGGATGGAGGAGAGTAATTGTGAGGACGGGTGGGGATGGAATGGATCTTAGTGGGTACGGGTTAGATTCCACTGTGAATGGACGGGAATGGGTGCAATTTCTATCTATTCAGGATAGCCACAAGGAATACATATGAGAGAGATTTGCATAATAAGGTGGCAGTGCATGCAAATCGTATCTGATGCATATTGCGGATATCCTGAAAACCCAACCAGCTGAGATGGTCCTTGAGGACTGGGTTGAAAACCACTACCCTACTCAGGTTTTTGATGGTATACCGAGGAAGCGTACATGCATAATCATTGTGGATATCCTGAAAACATGACTAGCTGGGTGTGCCCCGAGCACTGATTGAGAAGCATTGACTTACACAATTGAGGTGGAGGCATATAGCGCAGGGCTGCTTCCCTGTTCCCTGCGCCTCTTTGGCTTGACTGGGTTCAAGAGTTTGATCAGGCTGCCTAAATCACATCCTGTTCTGCCCTGACTGCCATTCCCTCTCTGCTCCTTACTGCAGGACCTGGGGGTTCTTAAGGTGGCTCCCTTCAGAAGTATTGCTAAGGGGAACTAGCAACTTCATTACAGAGACTATAATCAAATTACCTCTGGAGGGAAAACCACATGCACTCACAGCTCTAAATGTAACAGAGCTATCTATACTGTAGTGATTTTTCCAGCTGGTTTTTACTGCTTGGAGAGAGGAAGTAGCCTAGTGGTTAGAGCAGCAGGCTGAGAAGTAGGGAAGCCAGGGTTCAAAGTTTACCACTTACACTCCTCCTGACCTTGGCAAGCTGTTTATCTTTTGATGTCTCAGATATCACTTAGATTGTAAGCTCTTCTAGGTAGGGATATATTGAAGCAGAACACTTACTATCACTGTATAGTAAGTGCTACATACATTCAATCGGAGTAGGAAGCAAGTTTGGGGGAGCTGGAATCTGTACATTTTTACCGACACTGACTTCAAATTAAAAAAAAAAACCCCAAAACACTATAATATATGGTAAATTTATCATTTTATACTTATATACTGAAGTTATATTTACCAGTACTTTAGATCCAGAACAAAAGTTTAAAGCCTAATATTAGTAGGGGTTGGAGGTTTGGTACCGACTCCACAGCCCTGCATTTAATAACTCTGGAGCTTAGCGGAGATTGGATAGCAGAGCCGGTGGTGGGAGGCGGGGCTGGTGGTTGGGAGGCAGGGCTAGTGTTGGGCAGACTTATACGGTCTGTGCCCTGAAAAAGACAGATACAAATCAAGGGGCTGGTCGTTGGGAGGTGGGGCTAGTGCTGGGCAGACTTATACGGTCTGTGCCCTGAAAGAGACAGATACAAATCAAGGGGCTGGTGGTTGGGAGGCGGGGCTAGCGCTGGGCAGACTTCTACGGTCTGTGCCCTGAAAAAGGCAGATACAAATCAAGGTAAGGTATACACAAAAAGTAGCATGTATGAGTTATCTTGTTGGGCAGACTGGATGGACCGTGCAGGTCTTTTTCTGCTGTCATCTAATCTACTATGTTATGTTACTACGATTCTTTCAAGGTAACAGTTTCCATCATGAACCAAAACAGAGGTAGGTGTCACCAGCAGTAACCAAAAAACTACAAAAAAAAGTTGTGGAAATCTAGAAACAATACAAACTGGTGTTTCATATAGGTTATAGTGCTACTGCACTATTATCCTTAATGAGTGATTTTTAAAGACGCTGCTGCGGCTAGGAAAGCGAATAGAATATTGGGTGTTAATAGGAAGGGTATGGAGTCCAGGTGTGCGGATGTTATAATGCCGTTGTATTGCTCCATGGTGCGACCGCACCTGGAGTATTGTGTTCAGTACTGGTCTCCGTATCTCAAAAAAGATATAGTAGAATTGGAAAAGGTACAGCGAAGGGCGACGAAAATGATAGTGGGGATGGGACGACTTTCCTATGAAGAGAGGCTGAGAAGGCTAGGGCTTTTCAGCTTGGAGAAGAGACGGCTGAGGGGAGATATGATAGAAGTGTATAAAATAATGAGTGGAATGGATCGGGTGGATGTGAAGCGACTGTTCACGCTATCCAAAATACTAGGACTAGAGGGCATGAGTTGAAGCTACAGTGTGGTAAATTTAAAACGAATCGGAGAAAATTTTTCTTCACCCAACGTGTAATTAGACTCTGGAATTCGTTGCCGGAGAACGTGGTACGGGCGGTTAGCTTGACGGAGTTTAAAAAGGGGTTAGATAGATTCCTAAAGGACAAGTCCATAGACCGCTATTAAATGGACTTGGAAAAATTCCGCATTTTTAGGTATAACTTGTCTGGAATGTTTTTACGTTTGGGGAGCGTGCCAGGTGCCCTTGACCTGGATTGGCCACTGTCGGTGACAGGATGCTGGGCTAGATGGACCTTTGGTCTTTCCCAGTATGGCACTACTTATGTACTTATGTTACCCCAGGGATGGGAAACCATAGTCTGAGGGCCACAATTCAGGTTTTCAAGATTTCCATAATGAATATGCATGAGATCTACTTGCATACAATGGAAGCAGTACATGCAAATCAAGCTCATGCATATTCATTGTGCAAAACCTGACTGGATTGTGGCCCTCAAGGACCGTGGTTGCCCAGATATGTCAGCAGCGTTTGACACAGTTTCAGTTTACCATGATCTTCTGCTGCTCCAATTCGGGATGTGCGTTCATTTGAAATGAGCAAGAAGAACTGGTTCCAAATCTTTTGGAGTTTTAATAATTAAACCCTGGCTCCCCATTCTCACAGCCTTGTCAATTTTAACCAAGTTTACCGTCAAAAATGTGTTTTCTTGCCTGTCCTTTTATCAGATTGTAAGCTCTACAGAGCAACGCCTCACTGTCATGTCTGTTTTTATACAGTGCTATGTATACCTAATGGTACCCTAGAAATGATAAGCAGCAGGGCAAGTATATATTTTAACTGATTGCCAAAGAATTTTTTTAGAATGGAAGATCAAAGTTATTTATTAAGCTAATCAAAGCAGGTTAAAAAAAAGTTCAGTCAAAATGGAAGATGCATATGTTAACTGAAATTTAACTGAGTGGAGGAGTAGCCTAGTGGTTAGGGTGGTGGACTCTGGTCCTGGGGAACTGAGGAACTGAGTTTGATTCCCACTTCAGGCACAGGCAGCTCCTTGTGACTCTGGGCAAGTCACTTAACCCTCTATTGCCCCATGTAAGCCGCATTGAGCCTGCCATGAGTGGGAAAACGCAGGGTACCAATGTAACAAAAATAAAATAGATACTATTGGAGATTCTACATGGAATGTTGCTACTATTGGAGATTCTACATGGAATGTTGCTATTATTTGAGATTCTACATGGAATGTTGCTACTATTGGAGATTCTACATGGAATGTTGCTATTCCACTAGCAACATTTTATGTAGAAGGCTGCGCAGGCTTCTGTTTCTGTGAGTCTGACGTCAGACTCACAGAAGCAGAAGCCTGCGCGGCCACATTGGTGATCTGCAAGGGCCGACTTCTACATGGAACATTGCTAGTGGAGGAGTAGCCTAGTGGTTAGGGTGGTGAACTTTGGTCCTGAGGAACTGAGTTCAATTCCCACTTCAGGCAGAGGCAGCTCCTTGTGACTCTGGGCAAGTCACTTAACCCTCCATTGCCCCATGTAAGACGCATTGAGCCTGCCATGAGTGGGAAAACGCAGGGTACCAATGTAACAAAAATAAAATAGATACTATTGGAGATTCTACATGGAATGTTGCTACTATTGGAGATTCTACATGGAATGTTGCTATTATTTGAGATTCTACATGGAATGTTGCTACTATTGGAGATTCTACATGGAATGTTGCTATTATTTGAGATTCTACATGGAATGTTGCTACTATTGGAGATTCTACATGGAATGTTGCTATTCCACTAGCAACATTTTATGTAGAAGGCTGCGCAGGCTTCTGTTTCTGTGAGTCTGACGTCAGACTCACAGAAGCAGAAGCCTGCGCGGCCACATTGGTGATCTGCAAGGGCCGACTTCTACATGGAACATTGCTAGTGGAGGAGTAGCCTAGTGGTTAGGGTGGTGAACTTTGGTCCTGAGGAACTGAGTTCAATTCCCACTTCAGGCACAGGCAGCTCCTTGTGACTCTGGGCAAGTCACTTAACCCTCCATTGCCCCATGTAAGCTGCATTGAGCCTGCCATGAGTGGGAAAGCACGGGGTACAAATGCAACAAAAAAAAAATTTAGTCAAAACATAAAGGGGGATAATTCTCTGTAGATTACCTAAAGTTGGGTGGTGGGATGATGCGAACTGATGCACATTAAGGGGTCCTTTTACAGAGGTGCACTAAACATTAGAGTCACCCATATATTTCTATGGGTGTTTCTCACGTTTAACACGCGCTAACGATTAGGGTGCACTAAAACCACTAGTGCGCCTTTGTAAAAGGACCCCTAAGAGGCATATTTTCAAAGCACTTTGGGAGGCTAAGTTGCATAGGTTTCTATGGAACTTTGGGAGGCTAAGTGCTTTGAAAATATGCCTCTAAGTGTCTTATTCTATAAAGGTTATGCTCCTAAAATTATGAGCATAATCTATGTTCCTACATACATTTAGGAGCATAAATTATGCTCCTAAATTTATGCTCGTAAATTTTAGGAGCTTAAATTTAGGGGCGTAAATCTATGAGCATAAATTATGCACATAAATTTTAGGAGTGTAAATTTAGGAGCATAACCTTTATAGAATAAGGCCCTAAGTGTGCATTCTTCCCAACACATATCCAGAAGACAAAGACAATGACTCAGACTACATCTCCCACCAAATTTTTCCTATGCTTTTCCCGTGTCCCATCCCCTCCCCCTCCTCTACCCCTCCTCCGGTGCTTAATAAATAACTTTGATCTTCCATTCTAAAAAACTTCTTTGGTAATCAGTTTACTGTGAGCTAAAAAGCAAAAGTAAAACAGTAAATTATGCCTTCATTCTCTTACATATGAACATATACCTAATTCACTGTTTGGCATCATTGGCCCCTCTCTCTGGAACAATCTTCCACACTCATTGTGTCTTGATCCCCTTGGGAAAAAGTTGAGAAGAGCCTAAAAACTTATTTCTACAAGAAAACCATTGAGGGGACATCCATGGGACCTGGAACACCAGACTAAATACACTATAGACTACCCCAAACTTTTCTTCTCATACCCCTACTGATGACATAACTTTCTTTTTCTCATTGTCTCTCTCTTTGCTTTGCTTTGAGTAATTATTGTGAGCCACTGTCGCGTCTCTCACCTATGGTGCGCTCCTTGTGCCCGGTGCGATCCCCGGCCCCGCCTCAGTAACAGATAGCATCGGCCTTGCCAGTGGGGTTGATACTCCAACGCCCGGGCCTTACTCAGCTGGCCTCGCTGGTTGGCATGGCAGGGGCTGGCGCTCCGCGCTTACCCTCGCTGCCATCCGACAGTCGGCCATTTTGAGCAACGCCGGCGCCTCTGGTGAATTCTTCTCTTCCGGGCGCGGGGCCCGGGAACTCTGGCCACGCCCCCGGCGTCTGGATTGGTCATTCGGGTCTGTGCTCTACCTCCTCCTATCGGCCAGCCTATCCACGCTTCCTGGGCCAGCTGATTTCGGTTTCCCTGCCTCTTGTCAGCTGACAGCTATCACCCCCGATGGTGGGGCTATTTAAGGGCCAGCATATCTCTACAAACTTTACTTCGGCTTCTACTACGGTAGACTCGCTTGGGGGTGGTGGAGACTTGGTTTGCTACCTGACCTCTGCTTGGAACCCGACTACCCTTTGCTTACTACCTGACCTGACCACTGCTTTGAACCCGACTACTCTCTGCTTGCTGCTTGACCTGATCTCTGCTTAGATCCTGACTAGCCTTTGAGCCCGTAAAAACGGGCTATTATAGGAAGGGGGGGGTTGAAAGGCCCGCCCCCACCGCCGAGTTTGCCGCTGCCCCCCCCCCCCCCCCGAGCCGTCACCACCCACCTTCCACCCGGCCGGGCCCTCGCTCCGCTATTGAAACAGCGAGGGTCCGGGAACGCAGCACTGAGCTCTGCTGAGCTGCCGACGTCGGCCTTCCTTCTTCTTCTCTGCCTGTCCCGCCCTCGTGTGACGTAACGTCGTCGAGGGCGGGACAGAGGCAGAGAAGAAGGAAGGGCGATGTCGGCAGCTCAGCAGAGCTCAGTGCTGTGTTCTCGGACCCTCGCTGTTTCCATAGTGGAGCGAGGGCCCGACCGGGTAGAAGGTGGGTGGTGGCGGCGACTCGGGTGGGGGGAGCGTTAGACGGCGGTGTCCCTCCCTCAGAAATGCGCAGTAGAGACCCTCTGTGTTCCGCCCCCCGTCATCACGTATTGACGCGGGGGCGGGGCAGAGAAGGTCTCTACTGCGCATTTGTGAGTGAGTACGGTCACTCGCCGTTTATATGTTTGATTACCCTCCGCTTGCTGCTGGCCCTGACTACTACCTGATCCTGATTATCCTCTGCTGGTTACTTGACCTAACTCTAGCTGCTGTCTGAGCCCAGTCTTCCCTTGCCGTCTGACCCCCACCGTATCCGGAAGTCCTGTGGGCCGCCTGCACCTGGGGGCTCAACCCTCAGGGAACAGTGATCCTCTCAGGTGAAGCCTCAAGGTTTGCTCAGCTGCTCGACAGAGCGCAGGCTCAATACCTCATCGCTGTGCTCTGTCTGGGCACAAGGGCTCACGAACGTGACAGCCACTTAGCTCTTCCTATGATAGCTGATATATCAAGAATGGAAGTGAACTGGAGCTTGCACTTTTCCTTATTTTATCTGATGCTTTTATAACAAACCAAATAATGGTTTCGAAATCCTGACATTTATGGTGCCTTTATTTTATTTATTTGTTACCTTTGCATCCCACATTTCCCCACCTATTTGAAGGCTCAATGTGGCTTACATAGTACCGTAAAGGCATTCACCAGGTCTGATAAAGAACAAATACAAATGACAGGTAGAATAAGGTTCGTATGTGAACAGACGCGTTAGGGAATCGTAGAGAGGAAGAGTTATTTTATGCAACTTAATATACCTAAAATGAAAAGCAAAGAAAAAGTATAATTTTAGAAAAGCTACAAGCCAAATTACAAAGGAAATAAAGAGAAAACATCAAATTATACACCAATTAACAATCAGTTCTTTCTAGGTCTCAAATGAAAGGGAAGATGCTCTAGATACATCATTTGAAATTTCCAAAAAACCCTACTACCTATCTACTTAGCTTGATTTTATGACAGGATGTCAAGTTCAAAACGGTTTGGATAGCTTCCTAAAAGAAAAGTCCATAAGCCATTATTAAAATGGACATAGGGAAAATCCACTGCTTATTTCTAGGATAAGCAGCATAAAATCTGTTTTACTGTTCTGGGATCTTGCCTGGTACTTGTGAACTGGATTGGCCACTGTTGGAAACAGGATACTGGGCTTGATGAACCTGCAGTCTGTCCCAGTATGACAATGCTTATGTTATGTTATTTGATTTTTTTTTTTTTTTTTGCTTGGCTTAGTATCCACTTTATAATTGAAAGAGAAAAACACCTAGATTTCGACCCAAATCGGGAGATAGACGTTTATCTCACAAAAACGAATAAATCGGTATAATGGAAAGCCAATTTTGGACGTTTTCAACTGCACTCCATCGCGGAAGTGTACAAAGTTGACGGGGGCGTGTCGGAGGCGTTGCGAAAGTGGAACTGGGGCGTGGTTATTGGCCGAGGAGAGATGGACGCCTTTCGCCGATAATGGAAAAAAAGTATGCGTTTGTAGCTAGAATTTAGGGCACTTTTCCTGGACCCTGTTTTTTCCACGAATAAGGCCCCAAAAAGTGCCCTAAATGACCAGATTACCCCCAGAGGGAATCGGGGATGACCTCCCCTGACTCCCCCAGTGGTCACTAACCCCCTCCCACCACAAAAAATGTTTCACAACTTTTTATTTTCACCCTCAAATGTCATACCCACTTCCCTGGCAGCAGTATGCAGGTCCCTGGAGCAGTTGTTAGGGGGTGCAGTGGACTTCAGGCAGGTGGACCCAGGCCCATCCCCCCCCTACCTGTTACAATTGTGCTGCTTAATGCTTAGTCGTCCAACCCCCCCAAACCCACTGTACCCACATGTAGGTGCCCCCCCCTTCACCCCTTAGGGCTACAGTAATGGTGTAGACTTGTGGGCAGTGGGTTTTGAGGGGGATTTGGGGGGCTCAACACACAAGGGAAGGGTGCTATGCACCTGGGAGCTCTTTTACCTTTTTTTTTTTTTTTTGTAAAAGTGCCCCCTAGGGTGCCCGGTTGGTGTCCTGGCATGTGAGGGGGACCAGTGCACTACGAATCCTGGCCCTTCCCACGAACAAATGCCTTGGATTTATTCATTTTTGAGCTGGGCGCTTTAATTTTCCATTATCACTGAAAAACAAAAACGCCCAGCTCACAAATTGTCGAATAAAATATGGACGTCTATTTTTTTCGAAAATACGGTTCAGTCCGCTCCTTCACGGACCCGTTCTCGGAGATAAACACCCATGGAGATAGACGTTTTCGTTCAATTATGCCCCTCTATGTCTCACTACTTCTAGCAGGGCTGTTGATTAGACTTTTATAGATATAGCAGGTTATACATACATTTTTATTATTATTATTGTTAAATTTTGAAGCATATAAACAGAGTTCCATTCAAAGAGATTCTTTGAATATAAAATTTATTTCCTTTATGAGGGTATTATAAAATTATTTTCATAAAAGAGTATAGGCTATTTAGGTTATTTTTAGGGCTGCAAGTTAATTGCAGTTAACTCTGCAATTAATGTATTAATCTTTAGCTGCTATTAAGAAAACAATTTATTGTATTGCTGCATTTCCTTTCTCCTCCACACTCTTCTGCTCTCTTCCACTCCCAACCTGGTACAATCCGGTATCTTCCTCCCCCCCACCCCCCGCAGCTGGTCTACCTTAAAAGGAGATCTTTTATTGGTCCCTGGCAGTATTGCACAAATGCTGCCTGCCTACTGGTCGGAAGCTTTCCCTCTGATCCATCTCGCCCATTCAGAAACAAGAAGTAATATCCAAAGAGGTGGGATGAGCCAGAGGAAAAGCTTCGAAGCAGGCCACAGGCAGCATATGTGCAACGCTGCGACTGCCAGGGACTAACAGAAGACCACCTTTAGGGAATATCGACTGGGAGGAGGATTCAGATACAAGACTGACAAGAACTGGAGGGGCCACCAGTGGAAGCTATTGCCGAGGAGCGAGAGATAATGGACTTGAGGAAGTGGAGAGGGAGGGAAGGAAGAGAAAGGGAGAGATGTTGGATCTTCGGGTAGGAAGGAGGGAAATTATCAGTCCTTTAAGGAAGAGAAGGGAGATGGCATTTGGTACACCACCTTTCTGTGGTTCCAATCAAAGCGGTTTATATATTATACAGGTATACTTATTTTGCACCTGGGGCAATGGAGGATAAGTGACCTGCCCAGATTCACAAGTTGCTGCAGGGGAAGGAAGGGAGGAAAGAAGAAAATACTTTTAATTGTGGGATTAATTACAATTAAAAATTTTAAGGAAAATGCAGCTCCAGTTATTTTTGAAGGGATGGCTTTGATTGTTACTTTATACAGGCAGCATATGCTGTCATCTATACCTCTATAAAAGAGACAACCCAACATCAGCTCCGCTTGTGCACAAACGCCAATGTACACATTCACATCTCTTCAGAAGTTTATGCATTCGTATATTTTATAAAATACATAAGTATATTGCAACTCCATCCCCCCATGTCATCCAAGCTACACCTCTGTAAATGCTGCATTAGGCATAGACTCAGATGGGCTGGAGTGGAGCTTTTCAGAGGCTTTGACAACAACTTCAGAAATGTTAGAAGAAGGCTAGTGCCAGGCAGACTTATTTGGTCTATGCCCTAAAAATGGCAAGGATAAATCAAGACCAGGTATACGTATGATGTATCACTTCATACCATATGCAATGAGTTTATCTTATTAGGCAGACTGGATGGACCATACTGGTCTTTATCTGCCGTCATCTACTATGTTACATGTAGTGTTTAGATTAATATGCACCACATACTCCACCACTAAATTTTGTACAATGTCTTTTCTGCATCTTGTTAAACAGGCTTTACATGTGGAATAACCTTTATATAAACGTAACCTCCAGCTAGTTATTACTATATTTTGGCTTTTATTGCTTCCAGTAGATGGGGCTGTAGAGCAAAAAAATAAAAGTAGATTAAGCAACAGCAGTACTTGAATCATTATTAACAAAGTAGTGTTGCTTTAACAAGACACTTCAGTAACTTACGTCAGACGAGGGCGGGCCAGGGAGGAAAGGAGGGAAGTCCGAAGGGAGGCGATCAGCTGTTGCCTGCTGCAGCGCCTTCACACCGAGGTGAGAGGCGCTGTGAGGGCCCGGCCCGGTGGCAGACGAAGGAGGGCGGGTGGCGGTGACGACCTCAGGGGGGGCGGCAGGGCCGGGGCCTCGAGGGTGTGGAGGATGGCGGGGAAGCCGGGGCTGTGGGAAGCTGTCATTTCAATGCAGGGGGGAGCAGCGGCGATCTCGGGGGGGGGGGGGGTGAAAGACGTCCATAAAGGACGTCTATAGGCATAGCTTGTCTTTTTTTTTATATATATAGTGAAGGACGTCCATAAAGGACGTCCTTGGCATGCGCAGAGCAGCCAGCATAACGCTTGGCTGCTCTGTGCATGCTCGACCGGCCGACTGGCCGACTAACGATGGAATAGAGAATGCAAGTGAGCTACAATGAGCAGCTCATTTGCATTCCTATTCTTTGATGCATGCTCGTTCCTTACCGATTCGCTAAGGGAATCGGTAAGGAAAGGGCTTTAACGGGTCTTTAGTGCATCTTGGCCCAAGTCACAAAATGCTGCAGCAAAATTTGTCATGGGGAGTAATAAGTGGAACATGTTCCCCCCACCCCTGTTTTTTTTTTTTTTTTTTTTGAAGTGCAGTGATTATCTGTTCAAAAAAGGATTGTGTTTAACTGCTCTTTTATGGTTTTTAGATCTTTTAGGGCCCCTTTTATTAAACCGTGCTAGTGATTCCCAGTGCGGCAAAAATGTGACGCAGCCCATTCGATTCGAATGAGCTTCATCACATTTGCCACGTGGGAATCACCAGCAAGGTTTAGTAAAGGGGCCCTTAATGGTATTGGTTCAAAATATTTGTCCCAGTATACTGAAAAACGTACTCCTTATGAGCCCTTGGTCTGAGCAAGACTTTAGATTAATGATTCCAGCAGCTTTGTTCTATTCAGAAATTAGCTTTACAGGGGTACATTCCTACTGGAGAGCTTGAGACAAGTACATAGGATCTCCAAGGGAGTAATAGGGAGAGTAGATGGCATGGATGGGCAGACAGGATAGGCCATATTGTCTTTATCTGTCCACAGTTTTCTCCATTTCTATGTTTGGAAAGCCTTACCTTTATAATTCAAAATGGAGCCAAATTACCTGGTATTTAGGAAGAAGTTTAAAACTTAGTTACATAAGTACATAAGTATTGCCATACTGGGAAAGACAAAAGGTCCATCAAGCCCGGCATCCTGTTTCCAACACTGGCCAATCCAGGTCACAATATACCTGGCAAGATCTCCAAAAAAGTACAAAACATTTTATACTGCTTATCCCAGAAATAGTGGATTTTCTCCAAGTCCATTCAATAATGGTCTATGGACTTTTCCTTTAGGAAGCCGTCCAAACCTTTTTTAAACTCCGCTAAACTAACTGCTTTTACCACATTCTCTGGCAATGAATTCCAGAGTTTAATTACACGTTGAGTGAAGGAAGTTTTTCTCAGATTCGTTTTAAATTTACTATATTGTAGCTTCATCGCATGCCCCCTAGTCCTAGTATTTTTGGAAAGCATAAACAGATGCTTCACATCTACCCGTTCAACTCCACTCATTATTTTATAGACCTCTATCATATCTCCCCTCAGCCGCCTTTTCTCCAAGCTGAAGAGCCCTAGCCGCTTTAACCTTTCCTCATAGGGAATCATCCCATCCCCTTTATCATTTTTGTCACCCTTCTCTGCACCTTTTCTAATTCCACTATATCTTTTTTGAGATGCGGCGACCAGAATTGTTTCAACAGATTATAGAAGGATGAATTGTTCTGGTCCAGAGGGTGTTTGCTTTTTCAGATGATTCTATATGTTACAGGTTTGGTGATTGATAGTTGATTAACTTATGGATGTTAATAATGATATTTTTGTATAATTAAGCTAGCGTATCTTATGCTTGTGTAATCTGCCATGTATCGGTTTGCTGGCTAAAGCAGAATACAAATATTAAATTAAAATCAAATCATTATTAGTATTACTGATGGTGAAGACATGTTTTAATTGGATTCAACAGGAACATCAGAATTTACATTATCTTGGGCAAATAAGGTCTCCTAGCCAGACAGAAAATGTTCCATGGCTGAGAAAAACACTATGAAGCAAGGGATGAATTTCCCCCCTTCTTTGGGAAGTTTAGAGTCTCCAATTACTGGGTGCACAGAGACCATATATCTGTTTTGATTCTAGGAAAGGATAGATGTGTGGCTTTGAGTGCTTGTGAGTCATAAACTGCCTATCTGGCATAAATACTTTTCCCTTACATAGGCAAGATTATTATCTGTCTTAAGTTTACAGCAGTGGTTCCCAAACCTGTCCTGGAGGCATCCCAGCCAGTCAGGTTTTCAGGATACCCACAATGAATATTCATGAGAGAGATCTGCATGCACTGCTTCCAATGCTTGCAAATTTATCTCATGAATATTCATTGTGAATATACTGAAAACCCAACTGGCTGGGGTGCCTCCAGGGATCACCCCTGTGAACCACTGGTGTACACACATTGTGAAAGAGAGGGACGTCCAACTCAGAATATGGACGTCCAAGTGTGAATGTCACAAATGGGCGTCCATCTCACATGTATTTTAGACTGTGGTTGTGTGTCTTTGATATGACCTTCTGGACAACAATATATTGCATTTGGTCAGACACGGACTGTGGAATAATTTCTTGGAGTGTGAAGATTCAGTCAAGACAACTGTGGAACATATTTTTAAGGTGTTTTGAGTCTGCTGTGCATGAACTGCAATGACATGGGCAAGGGAGATTCATTTTTGAGGATGTATATTTTACGTTGTCATCATCTTCAAGTCAGAGAACTTTTGAGATAAATATAGAGACTCTTAATCTTCATCCACACACCGTGCCATTTGAAAATATTGCATTTATTTATGGTTTATCATAGATTGTGTATATATATGATATGGATATTAAGTATGTAGGGAGGATGAGTGATTGACTGAAATGTGTGAGTTTGAGGCTCATTTTCAAAGCACTTAGCCTCCCAAAGTTCCATAGAAACCTATGGAACTTAGCCTCCCAAAGTGCTTTGAAAATATGCCTCATAGTGTGCTTGGTTTTTAACCTACTGGATTGAGCATAGTTTGTTATATGATTCATAATAAAGATATTTGAATAGACATAGTTGTAATAGATTCAAATTCTTTGACTGGGTGACAGGAGAATTAAATCAAGGACGTGCTATGGACGTCATCTACTTAGATTTCAGCAAGGCTTTTGACACGGTTCCCCACAGGAGGCTCTTGAATAAACTAGAAGGGCTGAAGATAGGACCCGAAGTGGTGAACTGGATTAGGAACTGGTTGACGGGCAGACGCCAGAGGGTGGTAGTGAATGGAGTTCGCTCGGAGGAGGGAAAGGTGAGTAGTGGAGTGCCTCAGGGATCGGTGCTGGGGCCGATTCTGTTCAATATATTTGTGAGTGACATTGCCGAAGGGTTACAAGGTAAAGTTTGCCTTTTTGCGGATGACACCAAGATTTGCAACAGAGTGGACACCCCGGAGGGAGTGGAAAACATGAAAAAAGATCTGAAGAAGCTGGAAAAATGGTCTAACATTTGGCAATTAAAATTCAATGTGAAGAAATGCAAAGTGAAGCACTTAGGGAGTAGAAATCCAAGGGAGGCATATGTGTTAGGTGGGGAGAGCCTGATAGACACGGACGGGGAGAGGGATCTTGGGGTGATAGTATCTGAGGACCTGAAGGCGATGAAACAGTGCGACAAGGCGGTGGCTGTAGCGAGAAGGTTGCTAGGCTGTATAGAGAGAGGTGTGACCAGCAGAAGAAAGGAGGTTTTAATGCCCCTGTATAAGACGTTGGTGAGGCCCCACCTGGAGTATTGTGTTCAGTTTTGGAGGCCGTACCTTGCGAAGGATGTTAAAAAAATGGAAGCGGTGCAAAGAAATGCTACGAGGATGGTATGGGAGTTGCGTTCCAAGATGTATGAAGAGAGACTTGCTGACCTGAACATGTATACTCTGGAGGAAAGGAGGAACAGGGGTGATATGATACAGACGTTCAAATATTTGAAAGGTATTAATCCGCAAACGAATCTTTTCCGGAGATGGGAAGGCGGTAGAACGAGAGGACATGAAATGAGATTGAAGGGGGGCAGACTCAGGAAAGATGTCAGGAAGTATTTCTTCACAGAGAGGGTGGTGAACGCTTGGAATGCCCTCCCGCGGGAGGTGGTGGAGATGAAAACGGTAACTGAATTCAAGCATGCGTGGGACAGGCATAAAGGAATCCTGTGCAGAAGGAATGGATCCACAGAAGCTTAGCTGAAATTGGGTGGCGGGGGGAAGAGGGGTTGGTGGTTGAGAGGCTAGGATGGGGGAGGGCAGACTTATACGGGGTCTGTGCCGGAGCCAGTGATGGGAGGCGGGACTGGTGGTTGGGAGGCGGGAAATACTGCTGGACAGACTTATACGGTCTGTGCCCTGAAAAAGACAGGTACAAATCAAGGTAAGGTATACACATATGAGTTTATCGTGGGCAGACTAGATGGACCGTGCAGGTCTTTTTCTGCCGTCATCTACTATGTTACTATGATACAGCCTGTTCTAAAATACATGTGAGATGATGTCCATGTGCTGGAAATGTCCAGCATGAACATCCATTTTACAAAGTGAAATATCCAAATTATGAACCAGGGAAAACAACGGACATGGACGTCTATGTGGCAATTTTATAACATGGATGTTCCTGTGCTGTTACACCAACTAAACAAAAATTGATCCCAAAATTAACTCCCTGGTGAAAATCATCAAATGTCAAAAAATGGAACCAGAGAATAGTAAAGTAGAAACAAAATATAGATAGAACATTGACCCCACCCTTGAAACAACAAATGGCTAACACATTTTTTATTTTAATAGATTTGGAGAGTTCTCAGAGTATTGACTCACCCAAACGAGACTACACACAAGTGATTTAAATCTCTAAGGGTGGTTGAGCATCTCAATCACAGAACTTCTCCGTGGTTTTTATTTTTTGTTTTTTTTACAAATCGTTCACAAAACCACACAGTAGTGCTCTAATCACATAATAGTGAATAACTAAATAAAGAATTTTCCAAAATGATCTAAGGAGAGAATACAACCATACTCTTGCGAGGGTGAGAGATAGCCCTCACGAGGATTAGGACACACCGTGGAACAGTTGAGAACAAAGTAACAAAGACTCGGTGTTCCTGTGGAAAGCAAGATGGATGAAAATATAACAGCAACTCATTGAACATCTCGAAGGAGAGTCATTCGACATAATACGATAAGTGCCTCGTTTGTGAATTAGAAGATTATTAGACCTTTTTCAGGTCATATATATTTTTGAAATATTTGAGATTGAGGTTGAGTGGAACAATAGATAGAAGTGATTGACTTTCACACCTTTTTTTGTTATTTTGGAAAATTCTTTATTTACCGTATTTTTCGGACTATAAGACGCACTTTTTTCCCCCAAAATCGCCGAGACCGTCAGAAAGCAGTGAGGAGCACGGAGAGCAGCGCGATGGGCAGGAAAGAGGGGGCTCTTTCCTGCCCCGACGTCACTAGACCACCAGGGAACATGGAATCGTGTAAGTACGGGACGGCGGTCCAAAACTCGGACAAGACGCACCGGAGCACCTAGGTTTTAGAGGAGGGAAAAAGGAAAATTTTTTTTTTTCCTATTTCCCTCCTCTAAAACCTAGGTGCGTCTTATGGTCCAGTGCGTCTTATAGTCCGAAAAATACGGTAGTTATTCACTATTATGTGATTAGAGCACTACTGTGTGGTTTTGTGAACGATTTGTAAAAAAACAAAAAATAAAAACCACGGAGAGGTTCTATGATTGAGATGCTCAACCACCCTTAGAGATTTAAATCACTTGTGTGTAGTCTAGTTTGGGTGAGTCAATACTCTGAGAACTCTCCAAATCTATTAAAAAAAATGTGTTAGCCATTTGTTGTTTCAAGGGTGGGGTCAATGTTCTTTCTATATTTTGTTTCCACTTTACTATTCTCTGGTTCCATTTTTTGACCTATGCTGTTACAGACATCCTTGAAGGGAAGAGGGGTATCCTAATGGTTAGAGCAGTGAGCTCAGAACAGGAGACCAAGTTCTAATCCACTTCAGCTGGGATTTTTTTTAAATTGTAAACCCTCCAGGAACAGAGAAATACCAACTGTACCTGAATATACACCACTTCAACAGCCTTCAGGTTTGCAAGTGTCTTAGGAGTGGCCTAGTGGTTAGGGTGGTGGACTTTGGTCCTGGGGAACTGAGGAACTGAGTTCGATTCCAATTACAGGCAGCTCCTTGTGACTCTGGGCAAGTCACTTAACCCTCCATTGCCTACTGCACTGAGCCTGCCATGAGTGGGAAAGCGCGGGGTACAAATGTAACAAAAAAAAAATATTCAGTATCGCTATAGTACGTAACTCCCCCTCCTCACTTCATCTACCCACACCATACATTCATTAAAGCTGGGATTTTTTATTTTAAATTGTAAACCCTCCAGGAACAGAGAAATAGCAACTGTACCTGAATATACACCACTTCAACAGCCTTCAGGTTTGCAAGTGTCTTATATATTCAGTATCGCTATAGTACGTAACTCCCCCTCCTCACTTCATCTACCCACACCATACATTCATCCAAGCTTTAAGTTATTCTTCTTATAATACTTTAGTGACCTATTGCCAACTTAATCTTATGGCAATGAAACTTGCACACAGATCGGCTCACTGTAGTGTCAAATTGTTGGATATCTTTTATATATACAATTTTATGTTAAACCCTGAACAACCCTGTAATAATTTAAGCAGAGCTGACGCTAAGACGGCACAGGGGGTCAGTCCTTGAGACAGCCCTAGGGAAGGGCGAAACATGCATGTCAACAGGACATTAACATCAACCCCTGGGTCCGATATACCTAAATAAGATGAGTATCTAAGTTAACATAAAATTGTATATATAAAAGATATTCAACAATTTGACACTACAGTGAGCCGATGAAGATATGTTTATAAACAGTTGCACAGCATATTCCAGTCTATACTTTAATAAAAAGATTTAAATATAAAATCATAAGTGTTCAAGGCTTCTGCAGATTATAGAGCCAAAGGGGATGGGGCAGGGACAGAGACAGAACACACAGGGATGGGGACAAACTTGAATTCTCTAGTTCAAACTACAAAATGCCTGGAACACACCAAGAGGGGCATAATTGAACGAAAACGCCTATCTCCATGGGCGTTTATCTCCGAGAACGGGTCCGTGAAGGGGCGGACCGAACCATATTTTCGAAAAAAATAGACGCCCATGTTTTATTCAACAATGTGTGAGCTGGGCGTTTTTGTTTTTCAGCGATAATGGAAAATGAAAGCGCCCAGCTCAAAAACGAATAAATCCAAGACATTTATTCGTGGGAGGGGCCAGGATTCGTAGTGTACTGGTCCCCCTCACATGCCAGGACATCAACCGGGCACCCTAGGGGGCACTTTTACAAAACCAACAAAACAGGTAAAAGAGCTCCCAGGTGCATAGCACCCTTCCCTTTGTGTTGAGCCCCCCAAATCCCCCTCAAAACCCACTGCCCACAAGTCTACACCATTACTATAGCCCTAAGGGGTGAAGGGGGGCACCTACATGTGGGTACAGTGGGTTTGGGGGGGCTGGACGACTAATAAGCATTAAGCAGCACAATTGTAACAGGTAGGGGGGATGGACCTGGGTCCACCTGCCTGAAGTCCACTGCACCCCCTAACAACTCCTCCAGTGACCTGCATACTGCTGCCAGGGAGCTGGGTATGACATTTGAGGGTGAAAATAAAAAGTTGTGAAACATCATTTTTTTGTGGTGGGAGGGGGTTAGTGACCACTGGGGGAGTCAGGGGAGGTCATCCCCGATTCCCTCCAGTGGTCATCTGGTCATTTAGGGCACTTTTTGGGGCCTTATTCGTGAAAAAACAGGGTCCAGGAAAAGTGTCCTAAATTCTAGCTAAAAACGCATACTTTTTTCCCATTATCAGTGAAATGCGCCCATCTTTGTTCGGCAGATAACCACGCCCCAGTTCCGCCTTCGCCACACCTCTGACACGCCCCCATCAACTTTGTCCGCATCCACGACGGAGTGCAGTTGAAAACGTCCAAAAATCGGCTTTCGATTATACCGCTTTATTCGGTTTTGTGAGATAAACGTCCATCTCCCGATTTAGGTCGGAACTTGGGCGTTTTTCTCGTTCGATTATAAGCAGGCAAGTGGATTAAAAAAAAAAAAAAAAGATATGATAAAACAGCAGTTTTCAGAGTAGCTTCCGTAGGGAATAAGCATTCTATTCACACAGCTGCGGATGTTCAACACAACATACATTGGTTTGGTTGTACAAAGTATCCACAGAAAAATGAAATGCAGGCACCTGACAGAACCGTTTCTTTCGAAAAGTGATGTAAAGAGCAGGAATAGAAAAATATCTTGAAAACTCAGCTTGTTTGCTGCTCTCGAGGATCATCAGTGATGACCACTTCTCTAGTAGTTCTTCCTAAATGATCAGAAAGAATACATCATGAAGACCCTGCTGACAAAAACAGTCACAACTAGGGGCTTTTTGAAGCTCCCAGCTGTTTAAATAGCTAGATGGCCCCAGAGCTCCCACAGGCAACGTATGTCGTGGACAGCACATATGAAAAGAATTCATTTTCGTCAAGATCACATTTACCCCCCCCCCCCCCCCCCCCCGATTCTATAAACTTGCACACACAATTTGATGCTTAGTACGCAAAGTTGCCCATACAAGTTATAGAATGGTGTCAGTGACGTGGCTATAATTGGCGTTAATTGGCACTAATTAGCAGTTATGCACATAACTGCCCTTAGTTGGCATGCTACAAATTGAACGCGCAAAATCTAAACTGCAAAGGGGGGGGGGGGGGGATGGATCTGTGAGTGGCATGAGCAGGTCAGGAGCATGCCTACCACTTATATACTGTTTATAGAATACTAGCCGTTAAGCCCGTTAAAACGGGCGAGATTTCCAGCTACCCTCCTTGCCGCCGCTCCCTCCCCCCTCCTTGCTGGGCCCCCTGCACTGACCTGACAGCGCCTCTCACCGCCGTGTGAAAGCGCTGCAGGCAGCAGCAGATCGCTCTGCTGCTGGCTGCAGCGCTTCCACACGGAGGTGAGAGGCACTGTCAGGTCAGTGCAGGGGGCCCGATACGGAGGGGGGCGGGAGCAGCGGTGGGGTTGGGGGGAGGGTGGAGATTGGTGCGCGCGATGTTTGTTTCCAGGCTCCAGCAGCAGCGTCCCACAGTCTGACTCCGTTTCCCTCTCTGTTCCGCCCTCTGACGTCGTCACGTCTTGACATGAGAGCGGGACAGAGAGGGAAGTCTCTACTGCGCATCTGCAGGTGAGTCGGTCACTTGCCATTTATATGTTTGATAATCAGCTATATATCTAACTGACAGCAGTTAGGTGCAAGCATTTATACCACGCAATGAGCTAACATCAAGTGCTACTGCTCACACCTTCAGTTGGGTGCATAACTGGGGGTTTATACTAGTATTCTATAACAGCAATTACATGCTTAATTGCTGTGGTAGAATTTACACTTACTGCACATCTTGGTGCCTAAGTTTTAGGTGACCTGTACAGAATTACCATCTGTAATGGTAATAGTCTAGAGACTATTGTCCATCGCCTTCTGGTCTACACTATGTAAACAAGTCAGCTGACTCTTAGAACATCTGCTGTCCTGTAGTTGACCTTAGTATCTTGCGCATGCTCTATAGGTTTATGTTATAAGTTTTGTTCAGATCATGATGTAAACATGTGATCACTGCATGTTCACTGAGAGGGAGACCCATGAAATGAATTAAGCAAAGCATGCTCCTCTGGATCTTTGCTGGCTGACTCAGACAGGAAGGATGAGAATGAGGAAGAAACACTATTATTTAACTTGGCTGCAAAGTTCCAGAAGCTGAAGTGTCATGCGATGGGTCAGACGTTTCGCCGGGCCCTCCTGCAATATCACTCCTAACTCTGCTGGTCGAAGGGACTTTCTCAGCCTGAGTTGAATATAGAGACACAGATAAGATATTATTTAAGTTACATTTGCTTTTAAAGCTTGGGGTTAGTTATAAATACCTTATCTTTGAAACGTTTTGAGTTTATTTCCTCTTTCCTGGGCTTTGTTCCAGGTCAAAACACCACCTATATGGAAAAAGGTAATTTTACCACTTTTGGCTAGCTCTAGGTTGCTTCTGCAAGGGTCTGTCCAAAAAGTTCAACCTACAGAAATTCTGAATTGGAGAAAGCACATCAGCAGTTATTTATTTATTAGGATCTATTTACTATCTTTTGGAAGAAATTCACCCCAAAATGCAACTTGCAAACAGATGAGTCTGTAATTAAAATGCCACCTTTCTTCCCAGAGTTCCGGGTATGACTCCTAAAGCTTTCCTCAGAAATATTTCCTTAAATTATTACTTTAAAAGGAGTGAAGCCTGTGAAAACTTGGATTAATCAGTGGGATTTGAAACAAGTATATGTATTGTTAAATAACTTCTGGTTTTTAAAAGAGAAAGAATGTAATCAAATGTATTATTTCTAACTAATATTGGACAATAAGTATGTTTTTCAATGAAATGATTTGACTATACACCGTATTGGCCTTGAAGAAGCCAACCAGATGATCAATGTGGAATAATGAATTAAACGAGTAATATCTGGGGATAATCAGGTTAATACCACGGTTTGTTTCTCCGTTTACTGTTTAATTGATCTCCTTATCTTGTTTCACTCTCCCTATTTAGTGGTCTAAGGAAGAGAATAGAATTACCTGACTGAAATAATTCCTACATATTATTTTCTCTGTATTTCCAGCAAGTTGTTTTATCGCTTGTAAAAATTTAAATGGTTATAAATAAAAAATTTAAAAAAAAATGCCACCTTTCTTCTAAACACTCTGCTTACCTCTCTGAGGACATCGTCTACTTCAAGGAGATGCGAGGCCAGAATCTGAAGCAAAAAAAAAAAAACCTTCGAGAACATATACATGAAAGTTTCCATCAGGATGCAAAAAGCCACTATAATTTTGTTAGGTGACATGTGAAAACAATGAAACTGCATTACTATTGCTAAAACTTATTTTGCCAGCATGCAAAGAATCTACAACTTATGATAGAACACCATGCAGTGAAAGAAGTAACCAATGTGCTTCGTTCAAACGACACCAACAGCAGATGCAGTGATGGCTCGTTAGGGAACACAGAGACGCTGACAGACAACCTTATTAGCAGGAAAAGTTTCACTTCAAGTCGATTGTGCATCTTGTTGATAAGGGCTGCATAAAAGATTATTATCATAATCTAAGAGTTAAAATATGATTTATTTAAAGTTTACATTGCCAGGACCAATTTGGGGACCAGTGGGTGGCTGCGTAGGCAGTGCCAGGATGACCTGGGTATTCCGGTGCAAATTCTCAGGCTTTTCAGGAGGTCGAAGGGATTATGCTCTCATGCTGTAGAGATGCAGCTGCAATGTTAGTAAAGTTCAGGGCTGTGGCTGGGCCCATATCTGCACACTTTCATGTAAATGCAGACATGCCCCAAAGCGAAGCCGAAGCCTCGATTTTGAGGCTGCTCAGTGGGCCTTCTGTGAGAGCTTGCACATGGGCCCAGCATCATATAAGAGTTATTTTTGATGCTGCTTTTATCTCCTAACCCCTATTCACTTGTACAGTACCCATGTATGTTTTATCATTCCCACCTTAATAATTTCTTTATCCCCTTATTTGTCCTGTCTGTCCCGATTAGATTGTAATCTCTTTCGAGCAGGGACTGTCTCTTCATGTTCAAGTGGAGGAGTGGCCTAGTGGTTAGGGTGGTGGACTTTGGTCCTAGGGAACTGAGGAACTGAGTTTGATTCCCACTTCAGGCACAGGCAGCTCCTTGTGACTCTGGGCAAGTCACTTAACCCTCCATTGCCCCATGTAAGCCGCATTGAGCCTGCCATGAGTGGGAAAGCGCAGGGTACAAATGTAACAAAAATAAAATAGATACTATTGGAGATTCTACATGGAATGTTGCTACTATTGGAGATTCTACATGGAATGTTGCTATTCCACTAGCAACATTCCATGTAGAAGGCTGCGCAGGCTTCTGTTTCTGTGAGTCTGACGTCCTGCACATACGTGCAGGATGTCAGACTCACAGAAGCAGAAGCCTGCGCGGCCACATTGGTGATCTGCAAGGGCCGACTTCTACATGGAATGTTGCTAGTGGAGGAGTAGCCTAGTGGTTAGGGTGGTGGACTTTGGTCCTGGGGAACTGAGGAACTGAGTTTGATTCCCACTTCAGGCACAGGCAGCTCCTTGTGACTCTGGGCAAGTCACTTAACCCTCCATTGCCCCATGTAAGCCGCATTGAGCCTGCCATGAGTGGGAAAGCGCGGGGTACAAATGTAACAATAAAAAAAAAAGTGTACAGCGCTGCGTACGTCTAGTAGCACTAGAGAAATGATAAGTAGTAGTAGTAGTCACCTGGACCCAATCATGGGTCAGGAGAGTCTTGGAGCACATTGGAGGAGCCTAGGTATGAGGGCATTTGGGGTCAGGGAATGTAACAATAGTTTTATTTGATTTTGGGGGCCTGTAGCTCCAGGGATTTTAAAATTATTTAAACTAATCCTTAATAGTCATCATGACCTGAGGAAATCTTTGGGGTGAAGAGGACAAGGGTGAAGAGGATGGGGGTGTAAATGGTTGGGTGGTGTGAGAAAGTGTTTATACTTAAAATTTAGTGTTCTTTAAATATATATAAAAATAAACAATGCCTGTGAAGGAGACATGCCATATTGAGGTGGTCAGATTAGTAATTTCATGGTAATGGGAAGCGGAATCAAGAAGGTTTTAGGGGTATTTTTGGTGTATTTTGTACAAATTCTGGTAAGGTGTGGTATCTATAATACAGAAAGTGGTTGTGATGACCTAATATGAATTAAAACAAATATTTTGGGTAAAATGGCTGATTTATGTGACTGTTTGGATTTCGATATTTGTGGAAAAGTAGTGTCATTACAGTCATTTTTTAAAATCTGTTAGTGAGCAATGATTAATATGCTTTCTTGGAGGTTTTTTTAGAGCCAATGATGAACAGAGGATCAGTTTAAGATCCGTTTCAGCTCCAATAGACGGATATATTGTCTAGGAGCTCTGTGAGGCTCTTTTTCCTCCAGATTATAATTCCATAATTGTATACTGATTTTTTGTATCATTCTAGTGAAAGGAAAAAGTAGTATTTTGTTATTATTTATTGTAAGCAAATTTTTCCATACCTTATTGGTTGCTTTGTAGTGTTACTCAATGGACATCCATAGGAAAATCAGTTTAGAATTTTAGTTTTGGCGAAATAAAATCCTTACAAACTTTTGCTGGGGCAGCCACGAAAGAAAGGGAGATTGTTAACAGGAAATTAGAGTACCTGGATAATAATGCCAGAAAATTAAACCTAAGACTGCTTAATTTCCCGAAATCTCCGATTATATCAGCTTTTGATATGTTAAAGAAATACTTTAATGAAATTCTGGCTATTCCAAAAGAAGCATATCCTCCAATCACCCGGGCTCAATATATTACAGGAAAAGGAACTTCAACACAACAGCAACAGGGATTGAATCTAACTGAATTTCTTGAAAGTTCCCTTGAAGTAATTACTGAGCGTACCACTCTTTTGGTTTCATTTGTGTTTGAATCTGATAGATATAACATCTTCCGTTTATACTTCAAACATATGAAGGCATTATTTCTTGGTTCTAGAATACAAATGTTTCCAGATTTAAACAGAGAGACTTTGAAGCGAAGGCATGAGTTTTTGGGTTTAAAGCAGAGGACTCTTACTTTGAAAGGAACATTCCTATTGAAATTTCCCTGCAGATGCTTTCTTTCTCTTAACTCTGTTAACTATATGTTTACCGATCCAAAGAAAATGCAAAGTTTTATTGCCTTTAAAGAGGAAGAGAATCGTTCTAATCAGAACAATCCTGTAGGCTAATGCTGTTAAATTCAATTGTGGGCTTAGTAGTTCCCCTGCTCTTATGTTTATAGTATTTCTATTTTGAATTTTTGCTTTGTGTTTTGCCTCACTTATATAGTGGACTAAATAAATGAAAGTATTTACCTAGAGGAGGTTATACCTCCTAGATTTATATCCCTTTTTCTGTTTTTGTAAAATTCAGTTACTGCTTTTGCAGTCATGTTATGTGATTGTAAAATTAGAAAATTATAAATAAAGAATATAAAAAAAAAAAAGAATTTTAGTTTTAGATTCAAACAGGTTTGCAAGCAGGTCAAGGCTTTCATGCAAAATTAGAGTAATTTATAAGCTTCTGATTGGCTGGGAGGGTTCCTGGTGGAGAATCTGAGGCTAGTAGTGTAGGTTTCCATTGCAACAGCTTGTGTTACAGTTGGAGAGAAGGGCTAGAGATTTGAAAGAACAGATATGTAGCCGAGGAACTCTGGGTGCCTGAAAATTTTGTATGAAAACACTGGTCTGTGTTTGTGAAAATAGAATATTATGTAAAGGTTTTGTGGTAGAAATTTGTATATGAAGTAGAACTGTACTGAATAGCATATTTTACTATTTAGCCAAACGTGAATAATGAAAAATATTATTCGGCCAAATACAAATAATGGGCACTGAGCTTTAACATAACAAATAATAAAAGAAGCAACATGGAATCAGAGATTATGTTTATTTTAGTAGGATTTTTTTTTTGTTTTGTTTTTTTTGTTACATTTGTACCCTGCACTTTCCCACTCATGGCAGGCTCAATGCGGCTTACATGGGGCAATGGAGGGTTAAGTGACATGCCCAGAGTCACAAGGAGCTGCCTGTGCCTGAAGTGGGAATCAACCTCAGTTCCTCAGGACCAAAGTCCACCACCCTAGTCAACCCTTGCAGATCACCAATGTGGCCGCGCAGGCTTCTGCTTCTGTGAGTCTGACGTCCTGCACGTCAGACTCACAGAAACAGAAGCCTGCGCAGCCTTCTACATGGAATGTTGCTAGTGGAATAGCAACGTTCCATGTAGAATCTCCAATAGTAGCAACATTCCATGTAGAATCTCCAATAGTATCTAATTTATTTTTGTTACATTTGTACCCTGCGCTTTCCCACTCATGGCAGGCTCAATGCGGCTTACATGGGGCAATGGAGGGTTAAGTGACTTGCCCAGAGCTGCCTGTGCCTGAAGTGGGAATTGAACTCAGTTCCTCAGGACCACAGTCCACCACCCTAACCACTAGGCTACACCTCCACTAGCAACGTTCCATGTAGAAGTCGGCCCTTGCAGATCACCAATGTGGCCGCGCAGGCTTCTGCTTCTGTGAGTCTGACGTCCTGCACGTACGTGCAGGACGTCAGACTCACAGAAACAGAAGCCTGCGCAGCCTTCTACATGGAATGTTGCTAGTGGAATAGCAACGTTCCATGTAGAATCTCCAATAGTAGCAACATTCCATGTAGAATCTCCAATAGTATCTATTTTATTTTTGTTACATTTGTACCCTGCGCTTTCCCACTCATGGCAGGCTCAATGCGGCTTACATGGGGCAATGGAGGGTTAAGTGACTTGCCCAGAGTCACAGGGAGCTGCCTGTGCCTGAAGTGGGAATCGAACTCAGTTCCTCAGGACCAAAGTCCACCACCCTAACCACTAGGCCACTCCTCCACTCCACAGTAGAGCCCCATATTATTCATATTTGAATTTAAATCACAATTCCGCCGAATATGAATAATGTATTCAGGGCTGAATCGAATTCAATATTCAGTACAGCCCTAGTATGAAGTACATTTGGCTGAAGGGCTGATATACGTTGATGAAATTGTTTGAACATTGAGTGTTGTGTGAACTGAACTTGAGTGGTGAAAGTAACAAATTTTTAATCAGATTTTATTTAAAAGTCTCATGAAAAGAAAGCAGTCGGCAGTAATACCTGTAAGCCTGCAGTACTGCTACCATATGGCAGAGAGCTTACTGGCAGTTTCCCAATTGCTGTGTTTAACCCTAGCTACACTGAAAAAGAGCCTTAAAGATTAATTGGGCCTCGTCTGTGTTGAATCAAACCTGGATGTGTTCAGTCAGTGGTGTTTCACAGCTGTTTGACTGTGGACAGTTGTAATAGCTGAGCTGCTAGTGATTGGTAGGAATAAAAGTGAGTACCTGCAGATTTTGACAAGAAGTCCCTTCATTAAAATAGGGAACCAGAGAAAGAACAGGGTAAAAATTTAGCAAGGGAATAAAATTATCTTTTATTTTTCTTGGCCAGGGCTCTAAAATTGTAAACGAGTAGAGTGCTTAGCACCTAAATGTAATTTTGCCATAGCAAAAGAAAGAAAGTTGGGGGTTTTGCCTTATTAATTTGGTAAAGGTAAGGAGTAGGTCGCAGTAGAAGAACTGAAAAAGAATAAAGTTGGAAGATTCAAGGGCCCTACCATCAAGCAAGGAGAAGAGACTCTATACAAGAAAGGAGAAGAACAGATAGTGCCTGCTTTACACATTCAGAGACAACACAGAGAAAAAGAGGAAAGAGTCTCTGGGCAAGTCACTTAACCCTCCATTGCCCCATGTAAGCCGCATTGAGCCTGCCATGAGTGGGAAAGCGCGGGGTACAAATGTAACAAAAATAAAATAGATACTATTGGCGATTCTACATGGAATGTTGCTACTATTGGAGATTCTACATGGAATGTTGCTATTCCACTAGCAACATTCCATGTAGAAGGCTGCGCAGGCTTCTGTTTCTGTGAGTCTGACGTCAGACTCACAGAAGCAGAAGCCTGCGCGGCCACATTGGTGATCTGCAAGGGCCGACTTCTAGTGGAATAGCAACAGTCCATGTAGAATCTGAAATAGTAGCAACAGTGGAGGAGTGGCCTAGTGATTAGGGTGGTGGACTTTGGTCCTGAGGAACTGAGTTCGATTCCCACTTCAGGCACAGGCAGCTCCTTGTGACTCTGGGCAAGTCACTTAACCCTCCATTGCCCCATGTAAGCCGCATTGAGCCTGCCATGAGTGGGAAAGTGCGGGGTACAAATGTAACAAAAATAAAAAAATGTATATATATATTTACCTGAGAGAAGTTCTGGATTCTGGATTTTTCAATGCTGAAAAACAGAATTCAGCACAAAGAATCAATTCTTATGCATTACCAAGTAATTTGTTAAGGTATTGTTTGCATTTTAGCAATTGTTTCCTGAAGTTGAAAATGAATATACTTATCTGATAACGTGTGGAATCTTAAGTAGTTGAGATTTTCCTGGTATCTGTTTCTGGTCAAACAGATGAGAGAAAAAAAAGCATGTTTTAACCTATAAGAATTCATCTGACTTCATTGCTAAAGCATTTAAACTAAATTATTTATTATCCACTTTGATGCAAAAACAACCGCTTAAGCACTTTAATGTTAAATGACACTGGCTGCACATACTATAGCAGGACATGTTTACCCACTCCTACCCTAGCTAAGATAATATTCAAGCACCTTTCTGACATCATGTACAACTTTCTTTAAATTAGTCCACTTATTTGCTTACTCCTGTTAGTTTATCTTATTTATATGCTCCATCTTTGCT